>NC_137800.1:86059208-86369208 GCF_963383645.1 Muscardinus avellanarius | reverse complement strand
GGCCACAGATCTGTGTATTTTACTCTCGATGTTGGAATCGAGCACTTGCAAATGTGGCTTTCACGATGTGGGCCATCACTGGTGTGCGCACCTGTGTGTGTGTGCGCGCGCACCTGTGTGTGTGCGCCCACCTGTGTGTGTGTGTGTGTGCGCGCGCGTCTGTGTGTGTGTGCGCGCACCTGTGTGTGTGTGTGTGTGCGCACCCGTGTGTGTGTGCGCACCTGTGTGTTTTCTTTCAGGAGTTCCCACTGTGGCTCTGTTCTCTCTAGGTATCCCCGAAAGAAGTTCTGGATTGAAAAGCCTATCAGTCCTGCAATCAAAAAGCGGGCAGAAGAATTTTCTGATAAAGTTCTTTCTTTAGAGAAAGGACTGAGAGGATTCCATGGTAAAGGAACAGGTGGAGGAGGAACGCTCTGAGCCCAGAACCTTCTTTGCTCCTCTGTGTGTTTCCTGAGGTCTCAGCTCTGGCCTGGGATTCTCAGAGCCCCTTGCTCTTGGTCGGGGCGCTCCTCCAGGCAGGGCCACTGCGGAGGGGATGTGAGTCCGCCGGGGAGTCTCCCTCATGACAGTCTGAAACTGTTCCCTAGACTAAGGTAGGATGACAGCTGCTAGGTCCCAGAGTTGCTAAAACAGATGCTCCATGTCTAAAACCGAGGTGAAAAATCCCGAGAGGCTAAGGCACAGCGGTTCCTCCAGATAAACATGGAGTTGCCATCGCTCTGTTAGTCTCACTTCTGGATACATATCCAAAGAATTGACCGCAGGCTTGCAAGTAGATATTTGCACACCACGTCCATCGGAAACAGTTCACGATAGCCAAGAGGTGCAGCAACCTGAGTGGACACATGGGTAAAGGAATGGGGGGTACGATGGAAGATTATCAGACCCAAGAAGGAAGGAAATGTCACCGCATGCTACAGCATGGGTGAACCTGAGGACATTTCATTAAGTGGAACTCTCCCGTCACATAAGGACAAATACTGTATAGTTCTACTTATTTGAGCTATCTAACAGTTAAATTCATAGGAAGTAGAATCGTGGTTTCCAGGAGCTGGGTGTGTGTGTACGGGGGGTGGGGGATGAGAAGTTATTTAACAGGTACAGTTTCAGTTTTGCAAGATTGGAAAATGGTTGCACAATAGTGTAAATACACTTTAACGCTACTGAACCATATCATTAAAAATTGTAAAGATTTTAACACAATTAAAAAATGGGGACAATGAATCTCAGAATTACATCTGAGAATAGAGAAAATAGTGTGACAGTTAGGAGTTTAGGACTCATTAAGAAGGGAGGGTGCGGCCCCGCGCATCCTCGCGAGGCGCCAGGTGCGGACCGTGGCTGGTTCTGGGTGAACCGCGTCTGAGCGCACAACTGCGAGCGGTTTCTCTAGTTCTCTAGAGCTCTTCCGGTTTCCTGTCACCTTCTAACGTTGTATGGACCTACAATAAGAAATTTAAACTAGAAAGATGTGGTATCAGAGTCGCTTACTATCTTTTTCATCCATTCATTCCAGGAAAATTGTTGAGGGATCTGGAATATAAAACAAGTGAGTATCGAGAGGGAGGTGGACCAATTTTTACCTCAGAGTAAAGTCACCCACCCAAGACTTCAGTTTTCCTGTGAAGCTTCTTTTTATGGATCATCTTCAATAGGAAGGGCCTCATGGTGGCTAATATATCTAATTTTTTTTCTGGTACTGGGGATTGGACCCAAGGACATTCTACATCCCAGCTACACTACTACCCATTTAAATTTTGAACAAGGGCCTCCTAAGTTGCTGAGAATCTTGCTAAGTTGGTGAGGCTGGCCTCAAACTGTTGATCCTCCTATCGCAGCCTCCCAAAGTACTAGGATTATAGGTGGCCATCATAACACCCATCTTTATCTATCTAAATTCTTATGTAACTTCACAAATTTCAAAACCATGAACTTTTGGAGAAAATCTTCTCTAGTGGCAGTGATCCCATCTCCTCTCTCCTCCTCCTCTTAGGTTGTGTCATATTCCTTGCTTCCCCCAGCTCCTTTGAATTTTCTCCCTGCATTTTCTAGACAAGAACTCTTGGAAGTGTAAGCCTGAGGCCTAAGGCATCGTCTGTCCTGGTCTCCAAGAAGGCGGACGTCAGAAGGCTGCAGAGCCTGTGGGGAAAATCTCCTTTGGTAACTCTTATGATGCTGCTCTGCTTTGTCCCCACAGTGAGGATCATTCTGAATTCTCAGACAGCCAATGGCTACCTCTCGGTGTCTCCAAATGGGAAGAGTATGATATTCACCGGCCTGTGGATGAACAAATACCAGCGCGGGCAGCGGTTTGACCCCGAGCCTGGCGTGCTGGGCAGCAAGGGCTTCACCTGGGGCAAAGTGTACTGGGAGGTGAAAGTGGACCGGATCTGGTGGGGGGCAGAGGAGGAGGAGGAAGCCGTAAAGCACAGAGGCGGAGCCAGAAGCGTGCTGGGCGGCAGCTGTCTCGGTAGATTCCTGGGCATCACCGATGCCTACGGTTCTCTTGGATATAGAGATGACAGTGAGGAGCTGGGGGAAGAATGGTCTCAGGAAAATGGAGTGTGGCCGAAATTCTGCTTGGTGGGGGTGGCTAGAGAGTCGGTGGTGAGGAGAGGGTTCCTCACCTTCACCCCTGCGGAGGGCTTCTGGACTCTGCAGCTGTCCCTAGCAGGGGTCTACGTGTGTGCCAGCTCCGAGCCTTTGCAGGTCCTGTCCTACTGTCCCAGGCAGATTGGCGTGGCCTTGGATTACGACGGAGGCAAGGTGACCTTCACTAACGCCGGGACCCAGGAGTTCATCTATGAGTTCTCGTCTGCCTTCACTGGAAGAGTGTTTCCTTTCTTGTGGCTTAACTGCATGAGGTCCAGACTGACGCTGAGACCCTGAGGGCGCCTCACGGCATGGCCTTTGCTCTTTCATTGATTCCTTATTCCTCTACGTCTTCCCCAAATTTCTGTTTCGTTCAGAAAGCCCCGCTGGGTTTCTGCGCCCCTCTAGCCCCTGAAGCAGAGTGTAGAGACAGAGTCCTGTTCTCTGCTTCGCTCTGAAATGGAAATGACAGTACTTGATCTGCTCGACTATGGTGCAAAGTTGGGATCTAGTTGAAATATTTATTAAATGGTTGCTATTGTTAGTCACTTTCTTTCTGTCTTTGATCTGGTCCTTGTCTGTGAGCCACTGAGGCAGATGCGTGGGAGGGGCCTCTCACGGGACTGCAGCCTCTGCCACCAATGCCGATTGGTCTCAACGTCCAGGTGGGAGGTGGGCGTGGTGGCACACGCCTGTGATCCCAGGACTTGGGAGGCTGGGAAAGGAGGATTGCACGTTTGAGGCCAGCCTCAATAACTTAGAGAGGCCCTGGGCAACTCACAAGACCTCCCTGTTTCCCAAAAAAAGAGGGGGGAAGCTGGGAGGGAACTTTTTTCCCAAAAAAAGAGGGGGGAAGCTGGGAGGGAATGACCCTGGGTTCAATCCCCAGTCTCCCCCGCCCCAGAAGGAGATTCAAAGATGGCAAAATAGAGGAAGGCAGCGCGTTTCAGTTGTTCCAGGACTCAGAACTTAACCAGCAGGAAGACTGCTTCTTGGCAAGAGGAGAAAAGCAGTCAAAACATAGCTGGTTTGGAAGCCGTACAAAGAGCACAGGCCGAGCAGCTCCCCATGCATCTCACTGGGGAGGCGGAGCGGAGGGAGGGCGGGCGTCTTGGGCGAGCCCCTGCGGGAGCTGGCGGCTGCTGGAGTCTGTGGCTCTCAGGGACAAGCTCCAGCACAAGCTCTAGCTAGAGCTTGGTGAGCCAGGGATCGCAGAGAACCAACATGAAAAGCAAACACCCCAGCATCATTCGGGAGGCTGAGAGCAGAGGATCGCAGGTCGCAGACCCGGTTTCAAAATAATAAAAAATAGGGCTGGAGGTGTAGCTCGGAAATAGAATGCCCCTGGGTTCCAGCCCCAGTACAAAAAAAAAAAAAAAAAAAAAAAAAAAGAAGAAGAAAAAAAAGAAAAGCAAGTGGGCGTGGTGACACACAATTGTAATCTCTGCGCTTGGGAGGCAGAGACAGGAGGATGGCACAGGTTCAAAGCCAGCCTCGCTGGCTTAAGAGACCCTGTTTCCAAATAAAATATATATAAAAAGATAGGTCTGGGGGTATAGCCAGGAGGTAGAAGGGTTCCATCCCCAGTACCACCAAAAAAAAAAAAAAAAATCACATTCTTTCCACATTGTGTGTGTGTGTGTGTGTGTGTGTGTGTGTGTGTGTGTGTGTGTGTTACTGGAGATGGAACCCAGGGACATTCTACCTCTGAGCTACACCCCTGCCCTATTTATTTATTTACTTATTGTGGGTCTGGGGATGGAACCCAGGGGCATTGGACCTCCAAGCTCCACCCCCCAGCCCTATTTTTAATTATTTTGAAACCGGGTCTCACTGAGTTACAGAGGGCCTCACTAAGTAGCTGAGGCTGTCTGCGAACCGCGATCCTCTGGTCTCAGCCTCCTGAATGCTGGGATTACAAGTGTGCGCCACCATGGCCGCCTAGTCTTTTATTTTTGAAACGGTCTCACAGAGTTGCAAAGGGCCTGGCTAAGTAGCTGAGGATATGAAAATAATCTGGTAATCACTGCTGCTATGCAAGAGAGCAGAAGCAGCTCGCATCATGAGACGCACTGTCGAGTGGCTGATCTGAAGAACTCACCGGGGAGTTTCACAAGCTGGAGAAGGAGTCTGACAGCTGGCTTGGCCTTCTGTCCTGGGCAGCTCTGCATCGTTCCCTGGACAGCTGAACTCTCTCAACAAGGTCTTGAAGCATGAAAAGACACCCGTGTGCCGTAACCAGGTCCTTATCCCTCTGGTGTTGTCCGCAGACCGAGGTGAACAGCCCATGTGGAGGGCTGAGGGACCGGTGCCTGTTTTCAGTCATGCGTTGTCCCTGACCATCCGAGAACCAAGCCTGGCCTGGAGGAAGAGCAGGAGGAGCAACTGACAACGGATGCTGCCCGTATCGGTGCCGATACGGCTCAGAAGCAGACCAGAGCTTGAATAAAATGTGCTCGAATTTTCTGGAGAAAATCAGCAAAAAGGAGGGAAAATCAGAAAGTGGAGTTCTCCAGCCACACAAGCAGACTTTTAACCCTGCAGACACCAACGCCTTATTGGCATCTGTTGCCTTTGGAAAGGGCTGTCTAAGCGGAGACCTCCAGCAGCAGAGGTCCTGGCCAGCCAGGCCAGTCAGGAGCTAGGACAGTCCTTGCAGGAGCCTCAGGACCACAGCAAGTACAGATGGCGGCGGCGTCAAGCCAACAGCAGCTAATGCTCAGTGAAATGCAAACAGCTCAAGCAGGTCAGCCAGGGAAAATGCCAAGCGGAATAAAAACCAACGTCGAGTCAGCTTCAGAGTGTCCCTACCAGCGGTGGGTGTGGATGGCAGCCTCTGCTCCCAGGTGCGCTTTGCAGAGCTGAGCACTTTTGCTCAAGGCTCACGGAGATGGCACAATAAAAAGAACACGGGCTCTCAGCAGAAGACTAACCCCAGTGACCTTGGGCAAGTGACCTAAGTTTTCTGAGCCTGTTTTCTCATTTGTAAATGGTGATAATGCCTACCTCATAGGGTTGTTGTGAGGATCAGATTGAGAAAATGAATGTCAAACACTTAGCACAGTGTATGAAATAATGGGTATTCAATGGATGATAGCTTGTGTAGCCCCCCAAAAAAATCAACTTTGAATGTCAGTGATCTTCACTTCCTGATTCACAGGCATAGACCGGCCGTATGGATTAAAGAACATAATCCAACTATATGCTCCTGCAGGAAAACGCACTCTTCAGGCAAAGAGTGATAGTTTAAAGGTGAAAGTATAGAAGAAGATATTCTGTGCAAATGGAAACCAAAAACAAGCAGGAGTAGCAACTCTCCATACCTGACAAAGCAGACTGTAAGCTAAAACTTATCAGAGGAAACAAAGTGAGTCATCTCTTACTGATAAAAGGAATAATACAAGTGGATATAACAATAGTCAACGATTACACCCAAAACATGGGTGCATTCACTTTTATTAAATTTTCATGACATTAAGTCTCAGATCCCAATATAGTAATAATGGAGACGCCAACATGCTTCTCACATCACTAGATCTATCTCTCAGACAGAAGACGAGTAAAGACTGTATCTTCAGACCTCAAGAAACACTCTAACCCAAATGGACCTAATAGACATATACAAAATATTTCACCCAGCAACAGCTGAGTGCACATTCTCAGCTGCTCAAGCAAACTTCTCCAAAATAGACCATATTCTTGGCCACAAAGCAAGCACCGACAAATTTAAAAAGTCTAATATAATTTTGTGCATCTTTTCAGGTCATAATGGAATGAAAGTAGAAACAATTGTGCTTTTTAGTCTTTCTAGTTTTGAAACAGGGTCTCACTGAGTTGCAAAGGGACTCGCTAAGTAGCTGAGGCTGTCCGCGAACCACGATCCTCCTGTCTCAGCCTCCCGAATGCTGGGATTACAAGCGAGCGCCACCACGCCCGGCTATATATTTCCATTTATATGAGATGTTCAGAAAAGCATACCCTATAGAATTTGAAAGCAGATTTCTGGGATCTGGGACTGAGGACAGTGAGTGACTGACTGCAAATTCACATGAAGAACCCCTTGGGGTGAGGAATGGCTTCATAATTGGATTGTAGTGGAAGCTGGACAAATCCATACACTTAAGATTCAAATCGTTTACGATAGGCATGGTGGTACGTGCCTGCCATCCCAGTAGTTGGGAGGCTGATCACAGGAAGGAAGATCGCAAGTCTGAGGAGAGCATCGCAATTTAGTGAGACTCTCAGCCATTTAGAGGCATCTGTTTCAAAACAAAAGCACCTAGGGGTGTAGCTTAGAGGTAGGACCCTCCTGAGTTCAATTCCCAATATCAATAAGATATTTAATTGTTGCCAGGCACGGCAGCACACACCTGTAATCCCAGAACTTGGGAAACTGAGACAGGAGTATTGCAGGTTCAAGGCCAGCCTCAGCAACTTAGGGACACCCTTAGGAACAGAGCGAGACCCTATTTCTTTTTTTAATTTTTTTTATTTTTATTGGTGCATTGTAATCATTTATCACATTGAAATACAAGACTTGAGAGGATATACAAGCACACATCATCCAATTAGCCCTCCTCCAGTCCCCATCCCATTCCCTCCCCCTCCCTCGATCCCATGCTTGTTTGGTGATTAACTTTGACACATTTGTTTATGTACCTCCTGCGTTCTAAAGAGGCTCCGTCCTCCCCTATTCCATACCCTCTGATTGGTCACCTTAATTACTTCACTATAGGGCCCTTTCTATAGCTCGACCACTTCCTGTTGCCTGTTTCCTCCTAGTTATTGCTTATTAAGGGAAGCATCTGATTTTTATTTTCTGCGGTATTTCTCTGTGCATGCCGCGTTGCAAGTACCGATCCCACTCTTTTTTTTTTTTTTTTGGTGGTACTGGGGTTCCTGGAAACCCTTCTACTTCTGGGCTACACTCCCAGACCTATTTTTACATTTTTATTTGGAAACAGGGTCTCCTAAGCCAGCGTGCGCGGCTGGCTTCGAACCTGCGCGATCCTCCTGTCTCTGCCTCCCAAGTGCAGGGATTACAGGCATGCGCCACCACGCCCAGCCCGATCCCACTCTTGACAGCCCCAGTAGTGACCTGGCTACCCGGTGGACTGATCCAGACCTTGCTGGCTCAAGCAGCGGCCTTACCTCATGGGAGGCCCCGATTCTGGTCTCGCTGGCCCCGACACCGGCCTAACCCCTCAGCTGGTTCTGATCCCAGCCTCGGTGGCCCCAGCACCGGACTAGCCTCAAGGCAGGCTCCAATACCGGCCTCAGAGGCCTCAATAGTGGCCTTGCCTCACGGAAGGCTCCGATCCCGGCCTTGCTGGCCCCGGCACTGGCCTAACCCCTCCACAGGCTCTGATCCCAGCCTCGGAGGCCCCAGCACTGGCCTTGCCTCACGGCAGGCTCAGATGCTGGCCTTGCTGGCCCCAGCACCGGCCTAACCCCTCGGCAGGCTCCGATCCTGGCCTCGGAAGCCTCAGTAGCGGCCTTGCCTCATGGAAGGCTTCGATGCTGGCCGCTGGCCCCGGCACCGGACTAACTACTCAGCAGGCTCCAATCCCGGCCTTGCTGGCCCCAGCACCAGCCTAACCCCTCGGCAGGCTCTGATCCCGGCCTCGGAAGCTCCAGCACCGGCCTTGCCTCACGTAGGCTCCAATGCCGGCTGCTGGCCCCGGCACCAGCCTAACCCCTCGGCAGGCTCTGATCCCGGCCTCAGAGGCTCCAGCACCAGCCTTGCCTCACGGCAGGCTCCAATCCCAGCTTTGCTGTGTCCATCGCCGGCCTCACCCCTCGGCAGTCTCCAATCTGAGCACCCTCTTTGCCCAACCATTTGTCCCACGTTCTCGAGGGTGCGTGGTGGTAGCATTCTGCCTCTGGGGTAATTACTTCAAAGGTTCCAGGTGTAATGCATCAGATCTCTGCTTCCCCTGAGTACTGGCCACTGCCATTGCCACTGCCTCCACCATTTCAAATCTTTCCCAAGCTCTTTTTCCACTCTGAATGTGTAGGGTTGTAGCTTGGAGGTCCAATACCCCTGGATTCAATCTCCAGTACTAAAAAAAGTAAAAGCAAACAAAAAACAGTAAAAAGTAATGGATTAAATTTATTTACTATTTTATTTAACTGAATCCATTCAAAACACAATTTCTGTTTAGAACAATGAAACCAATGAAAATATTAAATGTGCTTTGCATGGTTTTCATACCGACCAATTCTGGACATTATCATTTTGAGAATCTGAGGTTAGAGAGTCCTTGAGTACCTGCCTGGCGGCCACTGTCCTCCACTCCAGGGATCCTGGGGTTTCTGGCAGACTCACTCCCGCCTTCAACCCTGGATGCAAGAAAGAGCCCAGAGAGGAGTCAGGCTGGGCCCCTGCTCATCCTGCCTCCACACGGGGACTCCTCCTCCCAGACTCTGGGACCTCAGGAATTCTTCACAGGAAGACCCGCAGACCCTGTGTCCAGAGTCACAACAGGGAGTCCTTCCTGCAGTCTGCAGGAAGGACCCCATTCCTCTGCAGCCCCAGGGTGTCCAGGAGAGCCCAGGCTGCCAGGCCGTGACCTTGGGACACACGCCTGCCCCACAACACAGGGTCCCTGAGCCGCCTCCTCCAGGACAGCGCTCAGGCGCCCTCAGCAGCCTGCTCTGAGCGCAGCCCCTGACACCCGCCTCCCTCCTGCTCCTCCTCCTGTCGCTCTGCTCTGACACTCCCAGCTTTGACCAGTCATGGTCCTGTGCTCTGTCCCTCTGTGCCCTCTGGGGACATGGCCACCAGCGAGGTGACCAACTGCCAGCCCTCCACGCCACGTTCCTGCACAGCTCCTGCTGACTGAGGACACTGGGCAGCCACAGCGCGGCCAGGTACCTGGGGGGGGGGGACACCTGGGCCCTTGGAGCTCATGAGTGGACCCTGGGAACCCAGAACCAGGGCCAGCGCTGCCCCTCATCAAGGGCAGAGACCTCGCTCACCTCCCACGGGATGCTGCACCCCGGCTTTAGGGCCCTGAATCATGGTCCTTCTTTTTCTGTAATGAGGGTTGAGCACAGGGGCACTCAACTTGCAAGCTACACCCCCAGCCCATTTTTATTTTCTTATCATGAAAGGAGTCTTGCTAGGTTGCCAAGGGTCTTGTTAAGTTGCTGATGCTGGCCTTGAACACGCATCCTCCTGACTCCACCTACAGGTACTGGGATTATGGGGCTGCTACACCCTGCCCAGAGTTGCTTCTCCTTGTCCCATTTCTCCCATTGAGGTGTTTGAATCGTGTTTTATCCAGAAGTACAGAACACTGCCTAACATGTACATGTGACCTACCCATGAGTGGCAGAGCCCTGTGCAGTCACCATCCTTGTGAAAACCAGGGACCTCCTGCAGCCCAGCCAGAGCCCGAGCCTGTGTCCAGACACAAGCGCCCTGCCACACAGCTGCCCCGGGCTGCCTGCCCTCGCTCTGTCCTGCCTGGGCCCTCCCTCCCCATCGGCCTCCACGCCCTAAGGTCTGGTTTCCTCCCTGTCTCATGTCCAGGAGGCTCCTCGTCCTCCTAGACAACACTCCAGGCTCCTCTGGCCGCCGTCCTGGGGTGGGAGGGTCTGGTGGATTCCAGGATGGCCCTTCATCCCGGGAGCAGCAGCAGGAACGAGCATCAGGGGCCCCTGGTCTAAGGTCCCGTCCAGGAGACTGAGGGCGTCCAGCCTGGTGTGGGGTCACCCCGTCCTGGGAATGAGCCGAAATGTCCTGATGACCTGGGGCACAGGAGGACACCCCAGGGTCACTCGATGAGGAGTAGACAGACTTCACCTTGGGTTCTGTGTTACAGTTGAGACTCCAGATCCTAATGTGGATGGAGAAGCCGCCGTGTGTGCAGAGCCCTGCACAGCAGCCGGGGACCCAGGGAGACCAGGGCCGTCCCAGGTGGGGACAGAAAGTGGGATCTGGAGCCAGGCTTGGTGGCGCACCCCTGCAATCCAGGACTTGGGAGCTAAGACACGAGGATCACAGGTGCTGGCCAGCGTGTGGAAATTTAGCAAGACCTTGTTTCAAAAATTAAGAAACATAGAACTGGCTGGGTGTGATGGTGTATGCTTGTAATATCCGCACTTGGGAGGCTGAGGCAGGAGGATCGCACAGGTTCGAAGTCAGCCTCAGCTTAGTGAGGCTCTCAGCAACTTAGTGAGACCCTGTTTCCAAATAAAGTATATATTTTAAAAAAAGGTCTGGGAGTATAGCCTGGAGGTAGAAAAGCCCCTGGGTTCCACCCTCAGTACCACACACACACAAAAAGAAACATAGAACTGGGGTAGAGCTCAGAGTTAGAAATCCCATATAGTGAATCCTTGGGATGGGAGGTGGGAGAGAGAGATAAGAGAGGGCAGGGAGAGGGGAGGGGGCAGGGAATCTGGAATTCTGTGTTCCGCCACATGTCCACACGGGGGCGCCGCTGTGCCGCCCGCGGTGCTGACTGAGCAGCTCTGGAGAGGAAGGAGGGCAGAGAGTGGAAGGCGCATCCATGCAGGGATGAGGATGCTCCGGGCAGCCCTGCACTGCACAGGGTGAGAGGAGAGAGCGCTCTGGCAGGAACCCTGCGGGCTCCCCGGCTCTTGTCTGCTGCCCTCTCTCCAGTTTCTTGAGGACGAGACCCTGGGAAACTTCTGGCAGAGCAGATACTTCTTCCTTCTATAAACGATTCCTTTTCCGTTTTTTTTTTTTCTTCTTCAGAATTCTTTTAGATTTACAAAACTTTGAAGGTCGAGCCGAGTTCCCATATTTAGCATACACATGTTCCCCTATTAAGATCTGACTTTAAAAATCTGGCTTTACCATCACACTTTTCTCCCCACTATAGAAGCAATACTGATACATTATTACTTAGGCCTCTATTTGATTTGGACTTTATTCATTTTATTTGCGTTTTTCTTCTCCCCCAGTTTGATCACAGGTTGAGGCAAGCTTACTAACTTAGTGAGACCCTATTTCAGAAGTAAAAAGATAAAAAGGCTGGGTGTATAGCTCAAGGTACAAAGGCCTTGTGTTTTATCCCCAGTACCACTAAAAAATAAAATAAAAGTAAAATAATGAAAAAAGAAAGAAAAACTACTAATTTACATGTTTATTTTAAATTACTTTAAATATTAACAATTCAACTGCTCAGGGCCCTGGCCACATTGCAAGTGCTGAAATCTATGGGCTCTAGTGGCTCCCATGAAGGAGAGCGGAGATGCAAACACCTTGGCTTAGCACAGTGCTCTGTTGGAAAACCTGGCTCTGCAGACCACAGGTTTAGGTTCCCCCAGTTCCACCCTTGGAACCTGACCCCGACGCCATGGGACCTGGCGGTGGGCACTTGGGGTGACTCACAATACTCTCTGGGGAACTCTGTGGTAATACACACACATGGATGCTTGGACCATTTGCACTTAAATGTGTCAACAATACTGTGTACTTCAATGTATCTAACTTGGTCAAAAATGCATTACTCTAAAAAATGGCACATATTAGCATAAGATCCTTCAATGGGCAATATGAACCTTTAGATTTTAATGAAACAGAACACAAATATTCAATAATAGTTTCGGGTGCCACATCACAAATAACATTTTTTTGTGTGTGGGTCTGGGGATGGAACCCAGGGGCATTTGACCTCTGAACTCCACCCCTTGACCTATTTTCTATTCTTTTTTAAAACCAGGTCTCACTGAGTTACAAAGGGCCTCACTAAGTAGCTGAGAGGCTGGCCGCAAATTGCAATCCTCTGGTGTCAGCCTCCCGAATGCTGGGATTACAAGCATGTGCCACCACATCCAGCTCATAAACAACTTTTTTTGTGTGTGTGGTACTGGGATTTCTGGAAACACTTCTACTTCTGAGCTACACTCCCAGATACCTATTTTTTTAATATTTTATTTGGAAATAGGGTCTCTCAAGCCAACAAGGCTGGCTTCGAACCTGCGAACCTGTGCAATCCTCCTGTCTCTGCCTCCCAAGAGCAGGGATTACAAGCGTGCACCACCACGCCTGGCATTCATAAACAACTATTAATAAGCTAAAACTTTCAGTTTAATGTATCAAGGCTCAATATTCACAATTATCTGAAAAGTTATTAAAATAATCCTATAGTTTTGTGAGGCTGAATTTTTCTACATTTCAACAAAAACACATTAATTGGTGAAGATATGAAGAACCAGCAGGGTTTTTGTTTTGATTTGTTTTTGGCACTGGATTGAACCCAGGGTAATTCAATTTTCAAGCTACATCTTTTTAATTTTTTTCTTTGTTTTAATACAGGGTCTTGCAAAGTTGCTGAGATTCCCACTAATATTCTGAATCTGAAGCCAGGCGTGGTGGCATACGCTTGTAATCCCAGCATTTGGGAGGCTGAGACAGGAGGGTTGCGATTCACAGACAGCCTAAGCTGCTTAGGGAGGCCCTCTGCAACTCCATGAGACCATTTTCCAAAATATAGAATTAAAAATAGCGCTGGGGGTGTAGCTTGAAAGTAGAATGCCCCTGAGTTTCGTGCCCAGTACTGTGAAAAAAAAAAAAAAAGATTCTGAGTCTGGTCTCGAACCTGTGATCCTCCTGCCTCAGTCTCTCAAGTCCTGGCACATTCTAGACATCTACCACCAAGCCTGGCTAGCAGTTGCCTTTGATGAAAAAAAAGAATTTCAAAACTGTGAAATGGAGCCAGGTGTGCTGGTACAGGCCTGTAATCCCAGTACTTGGAAGACTGAGACAGGCAGATGGCAGGTTCGCAGCCAGCCTCGGGAACCTAGCAAGGCTGTCAGCAATTTTGTGAGAACCTGTTTCCAAATAAAAAGTAAAACAGGGCTGGGGGTGCAGCTCAGAGGTCGAATACCCCTGGGTCCATCCCCCAGCATTACACACACACAGAAACACAGAAACCATGCTACAAATGCAAAAAGATCCACTCCTCTCTGCTTATTTTATTTTAGAAATAGTAATTTTGCTTAAAACATTTCTTTTAACATGTAATTGGTTATTAATATTCTAAATGAGCAAATTTAAAATTGCATTAATTTTTTTCTTTTTGTCATCGTACCCAGTCCTTCTTACTTTGAAAAGTGTCTCACTAGGTTACCGAGCGTCTCCCTACATGTTGAGATTGACAAGAGCCTGCCAGCAAGCCAGGCATGGTGGCTCGCGGTTGTAATCCCAGCATTTGAGAGGCTGAGACCGGAGGATTGCGGTTCGCAGGCGGCCTCAGCTACTTAGTGAGGAAACTTTGCAACTCAGTGAGACCCTGTTTCAAAATAGAAAATAAAAATTGGGCTGGGGTGTAGCTCGGGGGTAGAAAGCCCCTGGGTTCCATCCACAGTACCGCAAAAGAATCTGGAAGCCTTCTGTCTCAGCCTCCCCATACGGGATTAGAGGTGTGCCACCACGCCCAGGTTGGCATTCATTTCTAACATGGAAAATGTTTCAGGATATCCGCCTCAAACATAATGACCTTTGGGATCCACAAAAATGTCTCAGTCCATTAAAAGCCTGAAACCAGTGCTCCATACCTGGGACAGGAATCAGGGCGATGGTGTGACGGCCACGCAGCCCTGGGCAGTAGAGAGGAGCAGCCGCGTCCCAGCCCGCGGCCGGCGCTGGGCTCAGGCCCAGGACGGTCAGGGCGCAGGCGCCCAGCTGCGGGGACTCCCCAGCGCCCAAGTTTCGCTTCTCCTTCTCCCAGCCTGTGTCAGGTCCCTCTGCCCGGACACTCGTGACGCGGCCCGCTTCTCTCTCCCATTGGCTGTCGCTTCCGAGAGCAGCCAATCAGCACCGCTGTGGCTCCCGGTTATAAACTCCGCACAGCCGCCCGGACTCTGCTCAGCCGCCTGGGCTCCTCCCGGACCTCGAGGATGGCGGTCATGGCCCCCCGAACCCTGCTCCTGCTGCTCTCGGGGCTCCTGGTCCTGGCCGAGACCTGGGCGCGTGAGTGCGGGGTCGGGAGGGAACCGGGGTCCGCGGGGAGGAGGAGCCGCCGCCCGTGTGCGCCCCGCGCCCCCTCCTCCCCATCCCCTCTGCGCCGCCCGCCCCACGCCCCGTCCTCCCGAGTCCCGCGCCCTCCTCCCTCCGCCCACCCCGGGGCCTGCGGGGGGAGGTCGCGACTCAGGCGCCCCGTCCCCAGGCTCGCACTCCATGTCGTATTTCGACATCGCCGTGTCCCGGCCCGGCCTCGGGGAGCCCCGGTACATGGAAGTCGGCTACGTGGACGACACGCAGATCGTGCGCTTCGACAGCGACGCCGCGGACCCGAGGATGGAGCCGCGGGCGCCGTGGATGGCGGGGCTGGGGCCGGAGTATTGGGACAGAAACACGAGGACGGCCAGGGCGAACGCGCAGATTGACCGAGGGAACCTGCGGACCCTGCTTGGCTACTACAACCAGAGCGAGCGCGGTGAGTGACCGGCGGGCGCGGGGACCGGGGTCTGGACCAGGGCGAGGGCGCCCCGAGCAGAGACCCTCGGCCGGACCCGGGGACGGTCAGGGAGGCTTCCCGGCTCCATCTTCAGTTTAGGTGGGAATCCCCGGGGCGGGGCGGGGCGGGGTCTGACGGCGGGGCGGGGCCAGGCTCTCACACCATCCAGAGGATGTATGGCTGCGACCTGGGGCCGGATGGCCGCCTCCTCCGCGGGTACCTTCAGCACGCCTACGACGGCGCCGATTACCTCGCCCTGAACGAGGACCTGCGCTCCTGGACGGCGGCGGACACGGCGGCTCAGATCACCAAGCGCAAGTGGGAGGAGGCAGGTGTGGCGGAGCGCTACAGGGCCTACCTGGAGGAGGAGTGCATAGAGTGGCTCCAGAGACACCTGGAGAACGGGAAGGAGGCCCTGCAGCGCGCAGGTCTGTGGGTTCGGGTCCCGAGTCTCCTCCCGCCGCCCACAGGAGGGAGGGAAACGCCCCACGCTGAGCACCCTCCCCTGCAGAGGGTGGTGGCCCTGGGCTCCAGGTCCTGATCAGAGTGACCCTGAGGCCCCCTGCTCTCAGGACGCTGAGCACCCACTTTCTCAGGGCTGGAGGAAAAGACCCTGAAATAGCTGTTCCCTCTGACTCTGGCGGCCTGGGCGTCATGGCGACGTCCCCAGGCTGGTTCCCCCCAGTCCAGGGTCTTGGAGTCTCTCTCCAGCCTCCCACAGCCCTCAGCCTCCACCCGGGTCAGAACTGAAATCCCTCTCACAGACCTGGAGCCTCTACCTCAGGCTGACTCCACTGATTCTAGAACTTTCCAAGGAACAGGAGATTATCCAGAGCCCGAGTGCAGCCTGGAGTCTGGGTTTGCGCCCCTCCCCACCCTGGTTGTCCCATCCACCTCAGGATGGTCACGTGGGCTCTGCCTCAGTGGACAACGGAGGAAATACAAAATGCCTCAGTGTCCTGACTCTTCCCTCAGACGCCCCAGAGACACACGTGAGCCGCCACCCCAGACCTGACGGGGGCGTCACCCTGAGGTGCTGGGCCCTGGGCTTCTACCCTGCCGACATCAGCCTCACCTGGCAGCGGGACGGGGAGGACCAGACCCAGGACATGGAGACTGTGGCCACCAGGCCCGCGGGGGATGGAACCTTCCAGAAGTGGGCGGCTGTGCCGGTGCCTTCTGGGGAGGAGCAGAGATACACGTGCCTCGTGGACCATGAGGGGCTGCCCGAGCCCCGCACCCTGAGATGGGGTGAGCAGGGCTGTGGGCACAGAGCCTGGTGTCAGGAGAGCGGGAGGCGCCCGGGACCTCGGCAGGCTCAGGGCTGAGAGCTGGGGTCACCCTGCCCTCCCTCTTTCCTTAGAGCCTCCTCAGTCCACCCTGCTCATCGTGGGAATGGTCCTTGGAGGCGCGGCTGTCCTTGCAGTTCTGGCTGGATTAATGGCTGCTGTGTGGAGGAGGAGGAGGAGTGCAGGTAGGGAGGCTCGGGGTCAGTGTTCTGGTCCCATGAGGGCTTCAGGCCTGGTGTCCCGCCTCCTTCATGGAAGCGCTGTCCCACACGCTCCCCAGCCTGGGTGCTGTGGGCTGACACGCACTTGTGAAGCTCAGGGGCAGTAGAGGACACACTCGGCCCTGAGGTGGTGGTGCTGAGACCTGATTCCACAGGAGAGGTCAGAGGGCGAGGGCCCTGCTGAGGACAGACTCCAGGAGGCGGCTGCCCCAGCCCGTCAGCCTCCTTCCTGTGCCTCCTGGTCCTCCCTGGGTCTGCAGTCACCCTTCTGGAACCTTCCCTGGGCCAGCACAGAGGATTCCTCTGGTCCTCATGACCCGCCTCACCCCCAGTCTCTCACAGGATGTTTTCTTCCCACAGGTGAAAAAAAGGGCTACACTCAGGCTGCCTGTGAGTATGAAGCAGGGCGATTCTGACACCTTTGGTCAGTGTAGACGGGAGTCCGCGGGGAGCTCAGCCCCATAACCCCTCCTCAGCCGCGTCCCGTGGGCTCTGACCAGCTCCTGTGTTTGCTCCTCCCCAGCCAAGGACAGCGCCCAGGGCTCTGACGCGTCCCTCACAGCCGGCAAAGGTGAGGCCTGGAGGTGAGAGGAGGCC
This sequence comes from Muscardinus avellanarius, assembly GCF_963383645.1. Lineage (NCBI taxonomy): Eukaryota > Metazoa > Chordata > Mammalia > Rodentia > Gliridae > Muscardinus > Muscardinus avellanarius. Next base: position 86,352,072 of record NC_137800.1, on the reverse strand, counting down.
GGGCAGGGGGGCCTGGGCTCTGGGCACTCTGGTTGGACCTTCTGAGTGTGTGCGGGCTGTGAGTGTCACCACGTGCACTGGCTGATCTAATCTGTCCGTGATGGTTTACCCTGCAGTGTGACACGGCTGCCTCGTGAGGACTGAGCGACACGGGGTCCCTGGGGTCTCTCCTCACTGTGACTTCAAGAGCCCTGACTGCTCTGTCTCAGCTGCCTCTGAATCCGTCCTCACCTCTGTGTCCCCATCAGCGTAGTGTGAGGGAGGAGGAGACCAGCCCACCTGAGCAGGACCCTCCCCACAGGACCTGGGCCCTCCTGTCACTTCTGTCCCCGCAGAGGCGGCTGGACGTCTCCATCCTGACACAGCTCCGTGCTGCAGGGATCTGAAACTTCATATTTTTCAATTAAAATAATATTCTGGATTTAGGTTTTTATTTTCAATTCTTGCAAGGAAATGTGGTTGATGGGTTGATTAAATAAAAGGAAGATTCCTAAAACTTGAGAGCAAAACCAAACCTGGTCAGGGCGTGGTGTGCCAGTTTGTAATCTCAGTACTTGGGAGGCTGAGACAGGAGGATCACAGGTTCAAGGACAGCCTCAGCAAGTAGTGAGACTCTCAGTAACCTAGCAAGACCCTGTTACAAAATAAAAATTAAAAGGGCCGGGGGACCAGGCGTGGTGGTGCACGCTTGTAATCCCTGTGGTTGGGAGGCTAAGACAGGAGGAACACAGTTCAAAGCCACCCTCAGCTACTTAGTGAGGCTCTCAGCAACTTAGTGAGACCCTGTTTCCAATAAAAAATAAAAAATAGGTCTGGGAGTATAGCCCAGAGGTAGAAAGCTCCTGGGTTTCACACCCAGTACTGCCAAAAAAAAAAAAAAAAAAAAAAAAAAAGGGCTGGGGGTGAAGCTCAGGGGTAGAATGCCCCTGGACTCAATCGGCAATACCACAATAGATAAATAATAGTACCTGAGAACCTTCCCCGTGTTTGCGGTGCTGAGTCTGCCGTGTGGACAGAGGCTGTGAGGACGAGTGTGGACGGGGCTGTGCTGCTGCTCAGCGCGTCCTGCCTTAGGCGTAGTCGCCCCTCAGCTGGCGCGTCCTCCTTCTCCCCCTCTGTCCTTGTCCCTGGACAAGCCTCTTCCCACAGGACTGGACCCCAGGGGCTCGTACTCCCAGAGCCTCCTCCTTCTCCAGGCCTGGGCAGGGAGGCCTCCTGTGGCTGGAGAGCCTAGCCAGGCTGGGTCTGCCCTGCACCCCGGGGCCACAGTGCCCTGGAGGAGCATCTGCTGAGGCTCCACTAGAAAGAGCCTGTCTGCAGAGGGCTGAGCCAGCAGCGTCACTCAGTTCACATTTGCTGTGAGCTCCGCGTGGACGTGGTGTGTTTTGCCTCCTGACAACTCAATACTGAGGGAAAACAGGAGGAGGCGAGGAGACACGCTCTATCAGAGTGGAGAGGACGGTGCTCACGGAGCAGGTGAGTGTCAGGAGGAGGCAGAGCGTGGTGAGCGGGCACAGGGAAGGCGCTGTCTTCTCGGTGTCAGCGTTGACCTCTGTTGTGAGGTGACATGAGGAGAGGTCTGAGGACAGAGGACGTGGGCAGGAGGAGGTCTGCAGGAAGAACCTCCAGTGCAGATGCCCTGGGGCAGGGTCCTGCTGTGTCCTGGGGAGAGGGGGCCTGGATGTGGGTGCAGAGCCTCTGAGGGGGGTCAGGGGTGCGGCAGGTCCTGCAGCCTGGAGGACGCTGAGGGCCTTAGAGTGGGCCGCGTTGGGCACAGACAGACGAGGCCTTTATTATTAATCAGTCATAAACCTCCAAGATGAATAAGGCTGAAAGAATGAATATTGATTATTCAAAACAGCCAAGAGAAGAACAACCAAGAAACTTGTGGAGAGGAATTAGGAGAGGAGTCCGGGCAAGTCCCAGGCCACAGGCTCTGTCTCTCAGGCCCTAGGACATATCTGGGTGGAGACACCCAGCTTTGGGATCCCCAACTCCCCAGAGTTTCACTTTCCCTTTCCACCCTGTGTCAGGTCCCTCTGCCTGGACACTGGTGATGCGGCCCCTGTTCTCTCTCCCATTGGGTGAAGGGTTTCAGAGCCAAGCAGGCTCTGCGGGAGGGAGGAGCTAGGGGATGACTGCCCAGCAGGGACCCGGGAAGCCTGACACCACTGTCCCCAGGCAGCCAGCCTGCCCTGAAATCCTCCCTGTCCTCCTCTCTCCCTCCCATTTGCCCTCAGCTCCGCTGACCCTTGCTGGCCTCCAGTCCCCAAGCCCCTCCGCCTCTCTTTCCCATCCACCTAGGACCTGGGTTCTGCAGGAGAAGGAGGGTCCGCGGGGTCTCAGGAGCCCTGCCGCCAGGTCCGACTTCATAATGTATTTGGAGGACTCTTATCCTTTCCTGGCTGCAGGGAGCCCGCGTCCTCTCTGGCCTACATGGAGCCCTCCATCCCTCTGCGGGGTCCTCCTGTGTCTGGAGTCCCTTTGTGAATCTCAGTGTCCCCCTAGCATCCACATATGAGGGAGAACACCTGACCCTTCATTCTTTTTTTTTCTTTTTGTGGTCCTGGGGGTGGAACCCAGGGGCTTTTCTATCCCCGGGCTACATCCCCAGACCTACTTTATATTTTATTTGGAAACAGGGTGTCACTAGTTGCTGACAGCCTCACTCAGTAGCTGAGGCTGGCTTCGAACCTGTGTGATCCTCCTGTCTCAGCCACCCAATACTGGGATCACAAGCGTGCGCCACCACGCCCGGCTGACCCTTCATTCTTTGTGACCGACTAATCTCATAGACTATTCTCTGGTTCCATCGTTTTCCTGCAAATGACTTAATTTTGTCTTTGTTTATGGCTGGTAAAACTCCATTGTGTGTCTGTACCACAGTTTTGTGATCCAGTCACCTGTTGGTGGACATCTCGCCTGGTTCCATAATGTGGCTGAATGATGCTACTAATAAACACGGGTATATGTGTATCACTATAACATTCTGACTTTAATTTCTTTGGAAAGGTACCAGGAGTCGATCTCCGTTCTAACTGGAGTCAGTAGACTCTCAGAGCTGTTCTGGTTTGCATTTCCCTTACTTGCTCATGGTCTGTAAGTGCAAGTCTTTTATAAAAGATGCCAGGAGTAGCTAATCGGTTGACTTTCAGCAGGAAAATCAGGAATGACCAGTGTGGCACTAAGAATGTAAGATGGATCCAGACCTCGTGACACTAATCAGTGTTGGTAGTATCAGTAGTCATTAACTGCTCGTTATTCTAATTTAGACCACTATGTTTGTAAGACCCAGAAACCTTCCAGGATAATAAATTGGAATTTTTATTTTAAAAAAGAACTTACTTAAAAGCTCTTGGCACATCCAAAAACAGCACCAATTAAAGAATAAATCACTAAGCTATTTCACTCAGAGTCATCGCCATTTGAGACATTACAATAATATTCTAAGGGATTTTTTTAATTCCTTAGGATGGGAAACAATGTGTCAGGAGAAATATGGACCCAAAAGTGCCTGTTACTTCCTGCCGTGAATACATAATTTTCCCTCTTTTTTTTTTTTTTCAGTACTAGGGATGGAACCCAGGAGCATTCTCCCTGTGAGCTTCACCCCCAGCCCTATTTTTTAATAGGTTGTTGTGAGGTGACTTTGAGGAGAGGTCTGAGGACAGAGGGCGTGGCAGGAGGAGGTCTGCAGGAAGAACCTCCAGTGCAAATGCCCTGGGGCAGGGTCCTGCTGTGTCCTGGGGAGAGGGAGCTGCCTGGATGTGGGCACAGAGCATCTGAGGGGAGGTCAGAGGTGCAGCAGGTCCTGCAGCCTGGAAAACACTGAGGGCCTTAGAGTGGGCCGCGTTGGGCAAAGACAGACGAGGCCTTTATTATTAATCAGTCATAAACCTCCAAGATGAATAAGGCTGAAAGAATGAACACTGATTATTCAAAACAACCAAGATGCCGGGCGTGGTGGTGCACACTTGTAATTCCAGCATTTGGGAGGCTGAGACCGGAGGATCGTGGTTCTTGGACAGCCTCAGCTACTTAGTGAGGCCCTCTGCAACCCAGTGAGACCTGGTTTCAAAATAAAGAATAAAAAATAGGGCAGGGGGTATAGCTCAGAGGTCGAATGCCCTTGGGTTCCATCCCGAGATCCGAAGAAGAAGAAGGAGGAGGAGGAGGAGGAGGAGGACGAGGACGAGGAGGAGGAGGACAAGGACGAGGTGGAGGAGGAGGAGGAGGAGGACGACAACAACAACAACAACAATAACAACAACAACAACAGAAAAAGGATTTAGGGGAGGAGTCCGGGCAAGTCCCAGGTCCGCAGCGTGGCTCTCAGCTCTCGGCTCTCAGGTGTCAGCCCCTAGGACATATCTGTGGTGGAGACACCCAGCTTTGGGATCCCCATCTCCCCAGAGTTTCCCTTCTCCTTGTCTCAACGTGTGCCAGGTCCCTCAGTCTGGACAGGGCCCCAGTCCTCTCTCCCATTGGGTGTCATGTTGCAAGAGGAGCCAATCAGCACCCTTGTCACTGTGAGTTGTAAAACCCCCTGCAGGCCAAAGGGCCTCACTTTCTCCCTTGCTCTGGCAAGTTGCATCCCTGGCTCCTGAAGCCCTGCTCTCGCTGCTTGGGGAGAAGGGGGTGGTCCTGCTACTGAGACCTTGTGGGTGAGCGCAAGGTCCAGAGCTCAAGGCGCTCCGCGGGGAGGAGCGAGGGGAACATCCGGCGCCCCCCTGTCCTGAAATCCACACTCTATCCCCTCTTCTCCATTCCGTCCTCCAGGTCCTGCTGTCCCCTCTTCTGTCCCTGAGTCTCCACGTCCCCTCCTCCTCCCTTGCCCCCATTAACCTGGGGTGTGAGTTCTGCTCCAGAAGGAGGGTCCCCTGGGTCTCAGGGCTCCCACCCCAGGCTCCGACTCCATAATACATTTGGAGAGCTCCTTGTCCTGTCCTGGCTGGGGGGCGCTACCTCATCTCTGTGGCCACGTGGACCCTCCATCAACCACTGGGGTCTCTCCTCCTTTGTGTGGAGTTCTCCCTAGCATCCACATCTGAGGATAATATCTGACCCCTCGTTCTTTGTGAATGACCAAACTCGCATAGAATAATATTCTCCAGTCCAGACCATTTCCCTTCAAAGGACGTGATTTTGTTCTTTGTGGCTCAGTACAATTCCATTGTGTAGGTTGACTATAATTTTGTCATCCAGTCATCTGTTGAGGTGTGTGTGTGTGTGTGTGTGTGTGTGTGTGTGTAAATGACACACTGCATTTTTAAAACTTGCTGAGTGGGCATGGGACCAAAACTCCAGCATATAGGCACTGGTAAAAACTTCCTCAATAAGACCCAAGAAACTCAGGAAATTAAAATAAGAATAAATGGGATGGCATTAAAGTAAAAAGGTTTTCTTTAGTAAAGGGAGAGACAGCCTTCAAAATGGGGGGAGATCTTTGCCAGCTACTCCCCTGATAGAGAACTAATATCTAGAATATATAAAGAACTTAGAGATTTAACACCAACACACACACACACACACACACCCCAAAAAAACAACAACAACAAGAAACGACCAACAGATCTGAAAAAACACTGCACAAAATAAGAAGTACAAATGGCCAAGAAAAATATGAAAACTATTCAACATCTTTAGCAATGAGCGAGATACAAATCAAAACTGTACTGAGATTCTATCTGATCCAGACACAATGCCAATCATCAAGAAGTCACACATCAATCAATGCTGGTGATGAGCCGGGCGTGGTGGCGCACACTTGTAATCCGGGTACTTGGGAGGCTGAGACAGGAGGGTCGCAGGTTTGTAGCCAGCCTCAGCTAGTGAGTGAGGCCCTCCACAACTTAGTGAGACCTTTCAAAATAAAGAATAAAAAATAGGTGTGGGGGTGTAGTTTGGAAGTATAATGCCCCTGGGCTCAATCCCTGGTAACACACACACACACACACACACACACACACACACACACACACACACATGCAGGTGATGATGTGGGGAACTCTCTACACTGTTGGTGGGATTGAAAATTAGTGTAGCCACTATGGAGATCAGTGTGGAGATTCCTCAGGACACTAGGAATGGACCCACCTCACAATCCAGCTCTACCACTCCTTGGTGTTCTCTCAAATGCACTGAAATCAAAGTTGCACAGAGCTGCAAGCCTGTCCGTGTCTGTAGCAGCACAATTCACAACAGCCAAATCATGGGATCCACCTGGGTGTCCATCAGCAGGTGAGCAGCTTACAAAAATATGGGCTATCCACACGATGAAATTATACTCAGCAATGAAAAAGAAGAAAATGGTGTCATTTGCAGGAAACGGATGGACCGGGGGAACATCATGTTAAGTTCGGTGAGCCTGTGGCAGAAGGTGAAGGGTCACGTGTTTCTACCCATCTGTGGGGGCAGGGAGTTTGCAGACACAGAGGACGTTGGATGGCGGAGGAGAAGCCCCAACAGAGCGGTGGAGAGGGTGTGGGGGACGGTGCGGGCAGGAGAATTAATGAAGGAAGCACCTCCCTTGCCGTTATGTACAGAAGGGAAATCACCACGGCTGGCCGGTCTCGAGATTGCAAACGGGGAAGAGGAGGGAGCTTGGCAAGTGCTGTGAGCATGGGAGACGACACTGCACCAGTGAAGGCGCTTAGAAAGGAGAGCAATACTCGCTCTAAGAGTCAGCTAGCTAGTGCACAGCTGACTCTCAGCTGGTCAGGACGCCAGGGCAAAAGGATCAAGTTCAAGGAAGCTAGACCTTTATAAAAATAAATAAATAAAGGACAGATGTAGTTCAGTGGCACGAGGCCCCTGGGTGCAATTCCTAGTACAGCAACCATATAAAAACAAGACTCCTGGTTGAAAGGTACTACTTCTAAAACAAGTAGCAATCCGCAGACTGGAAGGAAACATGCGCAAAACCTTAATTAGACCAATGCCTTGAGTTCAAAATACACAAATAACTCCAAACCCTCATTAATAATAAGAAAACATGATTCAATGAAAACAGGAAAACTATTTGACCAAAAACTACACGAAATAAATTATATATGAAACAGAAGAAAAATGGCCAATATTCACAGCCTCAAATACAACCCTTCACCATAATAAAACTTAACCATGAACCGGTTCCAGAGGCTAAGCTGCAGCAGCGCAGGCCAGGCTGTAGGATAAAGGGCCGTAGGACTCACACAGTGCGCTCAGCATGAAACCCAGCGGCCAGTCCCGGCGGCTTCTGACGTGGTGGACACGCTGCGTACAGGACCAGCAGCCCCTCTGCACTCAGCGCAGGAGAGCGGGCGTCCAGTGCGCGCTGTGTACACGTGTCCTCAGCAGCCTTATTCACGGAAGCCCAAACCTGTATGTGACCCTCAGAGCTGACCACATCAGAAGGACGAGCCCTGACATATTCCTACAACAGATTGCTAGGCAACAGGAAGAAAGAAGTCACTAAAGAAGGCACTGAGATGATACGTCCTGGGATGTAAAAGAAGTCAGAGGGGCTGGGATGGAGCTCAGTGGCAGAGTGCTTGCCTGGCAAGTGCACCGCCCTGGGTTCAATCCACAGTTGAGAAAGACAAAAAAAGACCCCCTTGGCTGGGCGTGGTGGCGCACGCTTGTAATCCCTGCGCTTGGGAGGCGGAGACGGGAGGATCGCCAGGTTTGAAGCCAGCCGCACTGGCTTAAGAGACCCTGTTAACAAATTTTTTAAAAGTATAAAAATAGGTCTGGGAGTGTAGCCCAGAGGTAGAAGTGTTTCCAAGAACCCCAATACCACAAAATAAATAAATAAATAAATAAATAAATAAATAAATAAATAAAAGAGGCCAGAGGCCATGCTTCATCCAGCTGCGTTTCTGTGACAGGATGACAGGGTTGCAGTTACAGTAGACGCAAATCCACGGTCCTATGACGCTTCGGGTGGCAGGAGAGAATTGATCACAAGAGAAAACAACAGTTCTTGCCTGCATGATGGCCGCACCTGCCAGCCCAGGACTTGGGAAGCTGAGACGGTGGGATCAGGTGCAAGGCTACCTGAGCAACTGGGTGAGACTCTGGTTCTAAGAAAAAAATGACAAAGAGTTGGAAGTGGAGAGGGTCCTGGCTGAATCCGCAGTACAAAAAAAAAAAAAAAAAAAAGGCAATTCTTTGGGAGCAATAGAAATGTTCTATATCTTGATTGTGGTGATATTTGATATTTACACAATTTTACATTTGCTAAAACTCAGTGAGCTCTATACTTAAAAATAGTAGGTTTGCCGGGTGTGGTGGCGCACGCTTGTCATTCCCGCGCTTGGGAGGCGGAGGCAGGAGGATCGCATAGGTTCGAAGCCAGTGGCGCGCGCTGGCTTAGGAGACCCTGTTTCCAAATAAAAAATGTAAAAATAGGTTTGGGAGTGTAGCCCGGAGGTAGAAGGGCTTCCAGGAACCCCAGTATGACCAAAACAAAAACAAAAACAAAAACAGTAGGTTTTATTGTATTTAATCTTTATGTCAATACACGTTGAAAATTAGATCTAGGTAGAGAGTAAAAAGCTGGAGTACTACATGAGTTATTTAATGGTAACATGGCCATGGAGAAAACAGGAATTGCTCTTCAAGTTTGCAAAGTTGTATGATATGCGAAGTGATCCTTTACATACCCCAACGGTTTAAGTCATTCTGTTAAGCATACAACCTTGGTTTGGAGATGGGTCTTAACATACTGGACTCAGCCAGGCATGGTAGTGCACGCTTTTAATCCCAGCATTTGGGAGACTGAGACAGGAGGATCGCGGTTCGCGGACAGCCTCAGCAACTTAGTGAGGCCCTCCGCAACTTAGTGAGACCCTGTTTCAAAATAAAGAATAAAAAAAAAATAGGGCAGGGGGATGAGGCTTGGAGGTCAAATGCCCCTGGGTTCCATCCCCAGACCAGCAAAAAAAAAAACCCCAAAAAACAAAAAAACAAAACAAAACAAAAAACTGGTTTCTACGCTCTATTACTATTCATGACTGGCAAAAGATTTTTTTTTTTTCTGGTATGGGGATAGAGCCCAGGGGCATTCAACCTCCGAGCTACACCCCCCAGCACTATTTTTTATTTTTCATTTATGAACAGGGTCTCACTGAGTGGTAAAGGACCTCACTAAGTAGCTGAGGCTGTCCGCGAAACTGCGATAATCTTCCTGTCTCAGCCTCCCAAATGCTAGGATTACAAGCGTGCGCCAGCACGCCCGGCTTTTGCAAGAGATTTTATAAAATGATAAACACAATTTTCAGGTAGGGAATCCAAGCAGACCAGACCCTGTAATGGTGCTATATCCAGTAATATGGAGGAAATTCTGACAATTTCTTGTCTTAGTTTTATAAACCATTGCGCAGAATTTGCACCTGGTTCAGAAAAGGGATGTAAAGCTACAAGTTACATGTGGATGAGAGCTACAAAAAGTAAAACAAAGAGGCAACCTTACAATCCTCTCTCCTGAGACTACTGTCCTGCACGCGGCCAGTCCCCAGTGAGGACGCCTCCCCTTGCAACGCAGCGTGCCCAGTGGATCGACCTCAGTGACGGAGCTGAGTTATGGGCACTGCACACCCCTTAGCCAGTGACCACAGGAAACGCACCTCTTTAACTGGAAGGTATTACATAGTTTATCTTGGCGCTGTCCTTACCAATGATAAGTTTTCACATCAAGTTTAAAGAGCCAGGTAAACCTCAGCGACAACCCAGGGCTGTATCATGAGTCTTCTTCAGACAGTTCCCTAAGACTCCACGGGAGGCTGAGGTTGTTTTCGGGTTTAGTTCTATGGCTGCAGCTCTCGGGTGCTGCGGTGTCGCCTCGCCTCATTTCCCCAGTTACGAGTCTGGAACTCACAACCCTGAGTGTTCCTCTCGCTGTCTGCGCTTTGAGGGCCCTGAGAAGGGACAGGCCGAGGCCCAGCCCTGCTGGAGCTCAGGGTCTCCAGCTGCGACGTCAGTGACGTCGGCCACCGCGGAGCCAGGGAAGTGTACCCGTGAGTTTCCCTTTTGACACGAAGGGACAATAATGCCTGGGAACACTGTGCACATGCCTCCAAGCACTGAGAGCAGCCCAGGTGACCACCGCTAAAGACGGGAGGTCGGGGCCCGAGAGGGAGCTGCCCCAGGTCCTGGCAGCACGAGGCCGAGGTGAGAGGACAGCCCAACTCCTCAGCGACGGGTGCTGGAGCGCGCGCGCACACACACACACACACACACACACACACACACACACACGAGTGTATAATACGCAAGGGAATGTTATTCATTCATAGATATAACGATCTTGCTATTTATGACAAGAATGGAAACCCTTGGGCAGAGTGATAAGGGAAACCAGCCACCACGCAGAGGAGAAACACCGTGTGATCGACTTGAGGGCAGAATTCAGGGAGTGGACTCGGGGCGGGAGCAAGGCAGTTCCAGGGCTGCCAGGTGGAGACGGAGGAGGAGCTGTTGATGGTGCCTGATGGAGTTATAAAACGAGCCAGGTCTGAGGCGCTGACAGAGACCTGAGGGCGGGGCTTAGTGACACTGCGCTGTGTCCTGGAGCTCTGCTTAGAGATCAGAGTTTACCTGTGCTCGCTGTACACACACACATGCACACACACGCACACGCAGTGCCCATGGGATACTGGGTGAGTGAATGTGACTGAAGTCATTGCCCTGTATTTTACACACACATTATATAAGTGTATGTGTTTCAGGTCACCACATTGTATGCGTTGAATGTGTACAGTTTTACTTGAGAATCACAACCCAATAAAGCTGGAAAACAAATCTGAAGTATATTTAAATAATACTATTCAGCAGACAGCAATGATGTTCAGAAGGTTTTTAAATATATATCTGGGCGTGGTGGCGCACACTTGAAATCCCAGCATTTGGAAGGCTGAGACCAGAGAATCGCGGTTTGCGGACAGCCTCAGCTACTTAGTGAGGCCCTCTGCAACTTAGATCCTGTTTCAAAATAAAGAATGCAAAATAGGGCAGGGGTTGTAGCTCTGAGGTCAAATGCCTCTGGGTTCCATCCCCACACCCGCAATATATATACATATATATGTATATATGTGTATATATACATATTTTATCATATCAGGATGGAACTCAGGGGCATTCTACCTCCGAGCTATATTCCCAGCCTATTTTTCCCCCTGCGGTACTGGGGATAAAACCCAGAAGCCTTCTACGTCTGAACTATACCCCCAGCCCTTTATTTAATTTTTTATTTTGAAACAGGGTCTCACTGAGTTGCAAAGGGCCTAAGTAGTAGCTGAGTCTGTCCGCAAACCCGGATCCTCCTGTCTTAGCCTCCCAAATGCTGGGATTACAAGTTTGTGCCACCTCACCTGGCTCCTATTTTTTATTCTTTATTTTGAAACAGGGTCTCACTGAATTCCAAAGGGCCTCACTAAGTAGTTGAGGCTGTCTGCGAACCGCGATCCTCCTGTTTCTGCCTTCCGAACGCTGGGATTACAAGCATGTGCCACCACACCCAGCTTCAGAAGTGTTTTTTTTTTTTTAACACAGTAATGCTAAGAAGATAAACATTATTTCCTGTGATTTAATCAGTACTTGCTGCACACATTCCTTAAAATATTTCACTATACCCAGTAAATTCATGCAAATATCACATGAGATCTCTTGCTTGTGTGTGTGGTAGTGTAATGGAACGCAGGGGCCTTCTACCACTGAGCCACACCCCCACTAGAATTTTTATTATGAAACAGGGTCTCATGACGTTGCAGAAAGCCTCACTAAGTTGCTGAAGCTGACAGCGAACCTGTGATCCTCCTGTCTCAGCCTCCCAAGTACTGGGATTACAAGCGTGTGCCGCCAAGCCCGAAAGATTGTTTTTTAGTGAATTTTAAGGTAGCTTCAACATGTCACTAACTATGCTCACTAAAACCAACTAAAGGCATGAGCTGCATTGTCTGAATTCAGTGACTGCTACCAACTTCCTACCGCAAGTAACAACTGGCATTTAGTTTTAAGATTCATTGCTAGTTGGGCTGGTGGTGCATGTCTGTAATCCCGGGACTTGGGAGGCTGAGACAGGAGGATCGCAGGTTTGAGGACAGCCTCAGCAAATAGCAAGATTCTCAGCAACTTGACAAAACCCTTTTATTTTTGGTTTTCAAAACAAAAATTTTTTTTAACTGAGGGTGCAGGTTAGAGGTAGATGCCCCTGGGTTCAGTACTCACTACCACACACATCAAAATAATTATTGGTGAACTTTATTAGCATTGTGCCCAATAACAAATCATGGTCTAAAGCAGCCTCAATTGACTCCCTGGGTCTGAGACTCTGCGATACAACCTAGTAAAGGAGTAGTGGGGACCGAGATACCACAGACTCGAGATCCAGAGCACCTTAAGTGAAGTCGTAGTGACCCAAGGGAAGAACCCAGAGAAGGCACAAACTTCTGAAATCATGGGAAAGAGGAATAACAATGGAGCAATGAATGCCCACAACCCCACAACATCAGAACCCGATAAAACAGAAAATCAGAGATTTCTAGAGATCAAATCAGGAAAATAACTGTAGAAATAATAGAGCTGTTTCGAAAAGAATTCAGAGAGAGCCAAAAAGAGATAAAGGATGCAATTAATGAAGTAAAGGCCTCAATTCAAAGCACAAACAACCAACTAGACCACATGGAGAATAGAATCTCGCTCTTAGAAGATGATCAATCCAAAAATGAATGCATAGTTTCTAATTTAGAAAAAAAATCCGACATCAGGAATCTGACATTGAAGAAATATATGCCCATTTTAAGAGAGCTAACCTAAGAATAATTGGAATAGAGGAGGGAAAAGAAAGTGAAACCAAAGGGATCAACAATCTCTTCAAGGAAGTAATAGCAGAAAATTTTCCAAACATAGAGCAAGAGGTTGATACACAGGTCCAGGAAACTTATAGAACTCCCTTTAGAGAGGATCGGAGAAGAGGATCCCCACGTCACATAACTGTCAAAATGACCAATGTGGAAGCCAAGCAGAGAATCTTAACGGCAACAAAAACAAAGAGCCAAGTGACATTCAGAGGCAAGCCAATTAGAATCACTCCAGACTTCCCAAACCAAGTCATGAGAGCCAGAAGGGCTTGGAGTAACATATTCCAAACTCTGAAAGAAAACAACTTCCAGCCAAAAATTTCCTACCCAGCAAAACTTTCTATCAAATTAGATGGAGAAATAAGAAGCTTCCATGACAAACAGAAACTGAAGGAATTTATGTCTTCAAAACCAGCACTAGAGAAAATATTCAAAGAGATTAACTACAAAGAAGAATTAGGTAACACACACCAGAACCAGAGAAACAAGATTTTCCATCCAACACTCAACTAAGATTGGTTATCTGTGGAGATTCATTATTTATGTTAGTCTTCGTATTGTTTGCTTTTATTGTTGCTGACTGGACGATGTGTGTATTTATGTCTACAAAAGTTTTTTTTTAATCCCATTATGATTATGAATACAGTACACCAATAAAAAAAAAAAAACTTTTTTAAAGGACGGGAAGTGTAGCTCAGAGGTAGAATGCTCCTGGGTGCAATCTCAAGTACCACATGAAATAAATAACTAAGTAATAAATAAATAAATGCTGGAAAGTTGAAGTCTCTTCTCTTGTGCCATTCAGTTTAGTTTAGCAAATAGTTTCCAAAGCCAAAAGGAACCACTGGCCTTGAAGGAAATTCTTGACCTTTCAAAAAAGGTGACATTGTAGCCAGTTTTGTAAATATAATTTATGCTTAAATCTGTAAACCATGGGTCAGATTAATTTAGTGATGCCCCAGGGGCCCAGCTGATGAAGGACAGGTCTCACCGCTCACATCAGCTGTGTGAAGGGCCCTCTCCACCATGAGAGTCCGCTGTTACTTAACTGCTTTACTGTTCCCTGCCACATAATTTTAAACCCTAGGTACATTTTGAGAATTATTCTTATTCATATTTTGCTTTAAAAATAAACCAAACCAGTCAGGTGTGGTGACACACGCTTGTAATCCCAGCATTTGGGAGGCTGAGACAGGAGGATTGTGGTTCGTGAGCAGCCTCAACTACTTAGTGAGGCCCTCTGCAACTTAGTGAGACCCTGTTTCAAAATAAAGAATAAAAAAATAGAGCTGGGGTGTCACTCGGAGGTAGAATGCCCCTGGGTTCTATTCCCAGTACTGCAAAAAATAAATAAACCAAACTAAAATTCAGAACAACAACAAAAAAAAGAGGTAGAATACCCCTGGGTCCATCCCCCACTATTACACACACAAAAGCACAGAAACCACACTTCAAATGTAAGAAGGTCCACTCTTCTCTCTGCTTATTTTATTTTAGAAATAGTTATTTTGCTTTAAAATATTTCTTTTAACATGTAATTGGTTATTAATATTCTAAATGAGTAAATTTAAAATTGCATTAATTTCTTTTTTCTTTTTGTCATCGTACCCAGCCCTTCTTACTTTGAAAAAAGTGTCTCACTAGGTTGCCGAGCGTCTCCCTACATGTAGAGATTGATCAAGAAGCCGCCAGCAAGTCAGGCGTGGAGGCTCACGGTTGTAATCCCAGGATTTGAGAGACTGAGACGGGAGGGTCTCAAGGACAGCCTCGCTACTTAGGCAACTTCGCAACTCAGTGAAACCCTGTTTCAAAATAGAAAATAAAAATTGGGCTGGGGGTGTAGCTCGGAGGTAGAAAGCCCCTGGGTTCCATCCACAGTACCGCAAAAGAATCTGGAAGCCTTCTGTCTCAGCCTCCCCATACGGGATTAGAGGTGTGCCACCGCGCCCAGGTTGGCATTCATTTCTAACATGGCAAATGTTTCAGGATATCCGCCTCAAACATAATGACCTTTGGGATCCACAAAAATGTCTCAGTCCATTAAAAGCCTGAAACCAGTGCTCCATACCTGGGACAGGAATCAGGGCGATGGTGTGACGGCCACGCAGCCCTGGGCAGTAGAGAGGAGCAGCCGCGTCCCAGCCCGCGGCCGGCGCTCGGCTCAGGCCCAGGACGGTCAGGGCGCAGGCGCGCAGCTGCGGGGACTCCCCAGCGCCCAAGTTTCGCTTCTCCTTCTCCCAGCCTGTGTCAGGTCCCTCTGCCCGGACACTCGTGACGCGGCCCGCTTCTCTCTCCCATTGGCTGTCGCTTCCGAGAGCAGCCAATCAGCACCGCTGTGGCTCCCGGTTATAAACTCCGCACAGCCGCCCGGACTCTGCTCAGCCGCCTGGGCTCCTCCCGGACCTCGAGGATGGCGGTCATGGCCCCCCGAACCCTGCTCCTGCTGCTCTCGGGGCTCCTGGTTCTGGCCGAGACCTGGGCGCGTGAGTGCGGGGTCGGGAGGGAACCGGGGTCCGCGGGGAGGAGGAGCCGCCGCCCGTGTGCGCCCCGCGCCCCCTCCTCCCCATCCCCTCTGCGCCGCCCGCCCCGCGCCCCGTCCTCCCGAGTCCCGCGCCCTCCTCCCTCCGCCCACCCCGGGGCCTGCGGGGGGAGGTCGCGACTCAGGCGCCCCGTCCCCAGGCTCGCACTCCATGTCGTATTTCACCATCGCCGTGTCCCGGCCCGGCCTCGGGGAGCCCCGGTACATGATCGTGGGCTACGTGGACGGCACGCAGATCGCGCGCTTCGACAGCGACGCCGCGGACCCGAGGATGGAGCCGCGGGCGCCGTGGATGGCGGGGCTGGGGCCCGAGTATTGGGACAGAAACACGAGGACGGCCAGGGCGAACGCGCAGATTGACCGAGGGAACCTGCGGACCCTGCTTGGCTACTACAACCAGAGCGAGCGCGGTGAGTGACCGGCGGGCGCGGGGACCCGGGGCTGGACCAGGGCGAGGGCGCCCCGAGCAGAGACCCTCGGCCGGACCCGGGGACGGTCAGGGAGGCTTCCCGGCTCCATCTTCAGTTTAGGTGGGAATCCCCGGGGCGGGGCGGGGCGGGGTCTGACGGCGGGGCGGGGCCAGGCTCTCACACCATCCAGAGTATGTATGGCTGCGACCTGGGGCCGGATGGCCGCCTCCTCCGCGGGTACCGTCAGGACGCCTACGATGGCGCCGATTACATCGCCCTGAACGAGGACCTGCGCTCCTGGACGGCGGCGGACACGGCGGCTCAGATCAGCAAGCGCAAGTTGGAGGAGGCTGGTGTGGCGGAGCACTACAGGGCCTACCTGGAGGAGGAGTGCATAGAGTGGCTCCAGAGACACCTGGAGAACGGGAAGGAGGCCCTGCAGCGCGCAGGTCTGTGGGTTCGGGTCCCCGAGTCTCCTCCCGCCGCCCACAGGAGGGAGGGAAACGCCCCACGCTGAGCACCCTCCCCTGCAGAGGGTGGTGGCCCTGGGCTCCAGGTCCTGGGCACAGTGACCCTGAGGCCCCCTGCTCTCAGGACGCTGAGCACCCACTTTCTCAGGGCTGGAGGAAAAGACCCTGAAATAGCTGTTCCCTCTGACTCTGGCGGCCTGGGCGTCATGGCGACGTCCCCAGGCTGGTTCCCCCCAGTCCAGGGTCTTGGAGTCTCTCTCCAGCCTCCCACAGCCCTCAGCCTCCACCCAGGTCAGAACTGAAATCCCTCTCACAGACCTGGAGCCTCTACCTCAGGCTGACTCCACTGATTCCAGAACTTTCCAAGGAACAGGAGATTATCCAGAGCCGAGTGCAGCCTGGAGTCTGGTTTTGCCGCCCCCCTCCCCACCCTGGTTGTCCCGTCCACCTCAGGATGGTCACGTGGGCTCTGCCTCAGTGGACAACGGGGGAAATACAAAATGCCTCAGTGTCCTGACTCTTCCCTCAGACGCCCCAGAGACACACGTGAGCCGCCACCCCAGACCTGACGGGGGCGTCACCCTGAGGTGCTGGGCCCTGGGCTTCTACCCTGCCGACATCAGCCTCACCTGGCAGCGGGACGGGCAGGACCAGACCCAGGACATGGAGACGGTGGCCACCAGGCCCGCGGGGGATGGAACCTTCCAGAAGTGGGCGGCTGTGCCGGTGCCTTCTGGGGAGGAGCAGAGATACACGTGCCACGTGGACCATGAGGGGCTGCCCGAGCCCCGCACCCTGAGATGGGGTGAGCAGGGCTGTGGGCACAGAGCCTGGTGTCAGGAGAGCGGGAGGCGCCCGGGACCTCGGCAGGGTCAGGGCTGAGAGCTGGGGTCACCCTGCCCTCCCTCTTTCTTTAGAGCCTCCTCAGTCCACCCTGCGCGTCATGGGCATCGTCGTCGGCCTGCTTGTCCTTGGGGCTGCGGTCACTGGAGCCGCGGTGGCTGCTGTGAGGAGGAGGAGGAGGAGGAGTGCAGGTAGGGGGGCTCAGGGTCAGTGTTCTGGTCCCATGAGGGCTTCAGGCCTGGTGTCCCGCCTCCTTCATGGAAGCGCTGTCCCACACGCTCCCCAGCCTGGGTGCTGTGGGCTGACACGCACTTGTGAAGCTCAGGGGCAGTAGAGGACACACTCGGCCCTGAGGTGGTGGTGCTGAGACCTGATTCCACAGGAGAGGTCAGAGGGCGAGGGCCCTGCTGAGGACAGACTCCAGGAGGCGGCTGCTCCAGCCCGTCAGTCTCCTTCCTGTGCCTCCTGGTCCTCCCTGGGTCTGCCTTCCTGTGCCTCCTGGTCCTCCCTGGGTCTGCAGTCACCCTTCTGGAACCTTCCCTGGGCCAGCACTAGAGGATTCCTCTGGTCCTCATGACCCGCCTCACCTCCAGTCTCTCACAGGATGTTTTCTTCCCACAGGTGGAAAAAAGGGCTACACTCAGGCTGCCTGTGAGTATGAAGCAGGGCGATTCTGACGCCTTTGGTCAGTGTAGACGGGAGTCCGCGGGGAGCTCAGCCCCATAACCCCTCCTCAGCCGCGTCCCGTGGGCTCTGACCAGCTCCTGTGTTTGCTCCTCCCCAGCCAAGGACAGCGCCCAGGGCTCTGACGCGTCCCTCACAGCCGGCAAAGGTGAGGCCTGGAGGTGAGAGGAGGCCGGGCAGGGGGGCCTGGGCTCTGGGCACTCTGGTTGGACCTTCTGAGTGTGTGCGGGCTGTGAGTGTCACCACGTGCACTGGCTGATCTAATCTGTCCGTGATGGTTTACCCTGCAGTGTGACACGGCTGCCTCGTGAGGACTGAGTGACACAGGTTCTCTGGGGCTTCAAGAGCCCTGACTGCTCTGTCTGCAGCTGCCTCTGAATTCGTCCTCACCTCTGTGTCCCCATCAGCGTAGTGTGAGGAAGGAGGAGACCAGCCCACCTGAGCAGGACCCTCCCCACAGGACCTGGGCCCTCCTGTCACTTCCTGTCCCCGCAGAGGCGGCTGTCTCCATCCTGACACAGCTCGGTGCTACATGGACCTGAAACTTCCAACTCTCCAATTAAAAATAACATTCTAGATATGTATTTTTATTTCCAATTCTTGCAAGGAAATGTAGTTGATGGGTTGATTAAATAAAAAGAAGATATCTTAAACTTGACAGCAAAACCAAACCTAAGCGGGGCATGGTGTGCACACTTGTAATCTCAGTACTTTTTAGGCTGACAGGAGGATCACAGTTTCAAGGACAGCCTCAGCTAGTAGTGAGACTCTCACTAACCTAGCAAAACCCTATTACAAATAAAAATAAAAAGAGCTGGGGGTGTAGCTCAGGGGTAGAATGTCCCTGGATTCAAGGCACAATACCACAAAAGATAAAAAAAGTACCTGAGAACCTTCTCTGTGTTTGCGGTGGACAGAGGCTGTGAGGACGAGTGTGGACGGGGCTGTGCTGCTGCTCAGCGCGTCCTGCCTTAGGCGTGGTCGCTCCTCAGCTGGGCGTCCTCCTCCTCCTCCTCTGTCCTTGTCCCTGGACACAGCCTCTTCCCACAGGACTGGACCCCAGGGGCTCGCACTCCCAGAGCCTCCTCCTTCTCCGGGCCTGGGCAGGGAGGCCTCCTGTGTCTGGAGAGCCTGGCCAGGCTGGGTCTGCCCTGCACCCCGGGGCCACAGCGCCCTGGAGGAGCATCTGCTGAGGCTCCACTGAGAGGGAGCCTGTCTGCAGAGAGGGCGGTGCCCACAGCAGTCACTCAGCTGACATTGTTGTGAGCCCAGTATGGACGTGGTACGTTTTGCCTCCTGACAACTCAATGCTGTAAGTTGCCAGGCTGTGGCCTGAGGCCTTGTGGAGGAGGCGAGGACACAGGCTCTAGGCAGAGTGGAGAGGACGGTGCTCACGGAGCAGGTGAGTGTCAGGAGGAGGCAGAGCGTGGTGAGCGGGCACAGGGAAGGCGCTGTCTTCTTGGTGTCAGCGTTGACCTCTGTTGTGTGGTGACTTTGAGGAGAGGCCTGAGGACAGAGGGCGTGGGCAGGAGGAGGTCTGCAGGAAGAACCTCAGGTGCAAATGCCCTGGGGCAGGGTCCTGCTGTGTCCTGGGGAGAGGGAGCCTGGATGTGGGTGCAGAGCCTCTGAGGGGGGTCAGGGGTGCGGCAGGTCCTGCAGCCTGGAGGACACTGAGCGCAGAGAGTGGGCCACACTGGGCAAAGACAGACGAGGCCTTTACTATTAATCAGTCATAAACCTCCAAGATGAATAAGGCTGAAAGAATGAACATTGATTTTTCAAAACAACCAAGAGAAGAACAACAAAGAAACCTATGGAGAGGAATTAGGAGAGGAGTCAGGGCAAGTCCCAGGCCGCAGGCTCTGTCTCTCAGGCCTTAGGATATATCTGGGTGGAGACACCCAGCTTTGGATCCCCAACTCCCTGGAGTTTCACTTTCCTTTCCACCCTGTGTCAGGTCCCTCTGCCTGGACACTGGTGATGCGGCCCCTGTTCTCTCTCCCATTGGGTGAAGGGTTTCAGAGAAGCCAATCAGAATCATGTTTTCCCTGTTATAAAATCCCCACAGACTCCCCAGCTCTGGATGGTGGCAGTTTTGGCTCCTGACACCTGCTCTGGAGGAAGGTGTGTGTGTGTGTGTGTGTGTGTGTGTGTGTGTGTGTGTGTGTGTGTGTAGGGGGGTCCTGGTCCTGCCTGAGACTGGATGGGTGAGTGCAAGGTTCAGAGCTAAGCAGGCTCTGAGGGAGGGAGGAGCTAGGGGATGACTGCCCAGCAGGGACCCAGAAAGCCTGACACCACTGTCCCCAGGCAGCCAGCTTGTCCTGAAATCCTCTCTGTCCTCTCTCCCTCCCATTTGCCTTCCAGGTCCCCTGACCCTTTGCTTACTGACCATTTTACAGTACTAGGATGGAGCCCAGGGGCATTCTACCTCCAAGCTACATACCCAGCTATATTTTTTTTACTCACTATTAGCTGAGGCTGTCCACAAACCACGATCCTCCTGTCTCAGCCTCCCAAATGCTGGGATTACAATTATGCACCACCACGGCCGGCTTGCAGTTGATTTTTTGTTGCATAATTATTCTTCAAATTATTATAAGCTAGCCAGTTACACCAGATGGTAAATAATTGGCAGCAAGTGTACCTTTCAAATGCAAAACGACCAATTCAGAGCCTATACTCCATCCCAACTACCTCTTGCATTGAGCTATCCATCAGCCCTGCCAGACAGTTAGGACCAGTGTCCTAGAAACAAACATGCACACAGGTTTTACCGTGTTTTCCTTCAGATTCCGGCCCGCCGCTAGCCACACCTCCCTGTATATAACAGTGAGACTGGTAGTGATACCTTCGCACATGGGCATAACATATGGAGACATTTCCGGTGATGACTTCCTATCTGAAATATAGAAGAGAGTGGAAAATGGTGGAATTAGAGGCAAGATGGCAGCATGACACTCACAACTGCAAGAAAAGTGATTTGTGGAGGGACATCCCAGAAGAGATCAGAAAGTAGACTGTTCCTGCTGCACATACACAGGAATTTTTTGTTTGTTTTTTGTTTTGGTGATACTGGGGTTCTTGGAAACCCTTCTACCTCTGGGCTACACTCCCAGAGCTAATATATATATATATATATATATATATATATATATATATATATATATGTAATTTTTTTTTTTTAAACAGAGTCTCTTAAGCCAGTGAGGCTGGCTCCGAACCTGCGCTATCTTCTGGTCTCCGCCTCCCAATGCAGGGATTTCAAGTGTGCGCCACCACGCCCGGCTTACACAGAAATTCTTAACAACAACATACTTTAAGAGAGACCAAGAAGGCGGGGGCGGTGGCCAGTATTCAGGAGAGGCAGACAGATCCAATCAGATCCACCTTGAATTTTTGAAGAAATCTTTCCAAAAGTAGAGTGGTCCTGCCCCACGTGATCAGGAACTCTGGACAACATACTATGTAAGAAAAAGTTTCGTGGAAATGGGTCAAGATGGCAGCAGCAGCGGCAGCCAGTATTCAGGAGGAGACACATCCAAGCCAATCCAACTTGAACTTTCGAAGAAATCTCCCTGAAAGTAGACTGCAATGGCCTCACATGCTCAGGAATTCTGGGCAACATACTATGTAAGGAAAATTTCTGGGGCAAGTCGGAAGGAGACCCGCCTGTATGGCTGGGCTGGTTTGCTGCACCCAGTGTCCTGGGAAACCTCAGCGCTCATGGCCACCATGTTCCTTTGTGCTGTGATGGATGCTAGGATGTACTTGGAGCAGCAGATCCCACTCTCCGTGAGACTGTGGGCCTCTGCTTTCAGTGGGGAGATAAAGTCCATTGATGCTAGAGAATCAGGTCCCAGCTTCTGCAAATGACATGTGCTGTTTTCTCCTACTTAAAAAAATAGGGAAGGAGCCGGGCATTGTGGCGCACACTTGTAATCCCCGTGCTTGGGAGGCGGAGACAGGAGGATCGTGCTGGTTCGAAGTCACCCACACTGGCTTAAGAGACCCTGTTTCCAAATAAAAATATAAAAAATAGGTGTCTGGGAGTATACCCCAGAGGTAGAAAGGCTTCCAGGAACCCCAGTGCCACCAAAATAATTAATAATAATAATAATAATAATAATAATAATAATAATAATGGAAAATGAGAAACTTTGTAGACGTCCTGCCCACGGTGACAGGGACTGGAGCCTGCCACATGGCAATCCAGATGTGGAGTCAGCAAGACCGGCTGGAGCCTGACACGCAGCGAGGCCGGGTCTGGAGCCAGCAGGCTGGGCCCAGAGCCTGTTACAAAGGGCCAGCGGATTTCTTCAACTGTGTGGCCAGGAATCACTTGAAGCCTTCACTGCCTTACCTCATCTCTCAGCAGTTTCCCAGATCCAAGTGACCTCCATTTAAAAAAAAAATTGGTTTTGAGTGGATCATCTTGTCAAAGTTACTTACCTTCTGGCTTTCAGGATTTCAGTAAGTGGGAATAAGTGTGGAAATTAAAAGAAGGACTTCCAAGGAAGAAAGAAACTGTAATTGATTGGATGTGTAGAAATAGAAGCTCTAATACATTGTTGGTGGGATTGCAAGTTGGTGCAACCACTTTAGAGAACAGTATGGAAGATCCTCAGAAGAGGAAAAACAAACTTACCATATGATCCAGCAATACCACCTTTGGGTATCTACCAAAAAGAATGAAACCCCAAATACCAAACTAATGCATGAACAACCATGTTCATAGCTGCACAGTTCACCATTGCCAAACCGTTAACCAACAAAGATGTCCTTCAATGGATGAGTGGATTTCAAAACTATGGGATATGTACACAATGGAATTTTGCCCAGCCATAAGGGGGAACAAAATTATGGCATTTACCATGAAATGTCACAAAAATAAGATATCAGATGCTTTTCCTAATGTTAGAAAACTAGGGAGAAATGGGTAATAGGAGGAACTCTAGATGAAGAAGAGATCCTATAGAGGAGCAATTAAGGTGCCATATCTGAGGGGATAAGAGGGAGGAAGAGGGAAACTCTTTAAAGCACATAATGTACTTAAACACATCAAAGTCAATCAGGAAGCCAAGCATAGGTAGGAGGGAGTGGGAGGAAAGGGGTTAGGGATTGGGTAGGAGCTGATTGGGTAATTGTGTATGTATATCTCCACAAGTTGTTTTTATCCCATTAAGATGTATGACTACAATGCACCAATAAAAATTTAATAATATAGTCCATCAACAACAACTAAAATAAAACTACACTGAGTTTCTATGTAACTCAAGTTAGAATGGCAATCATCAAGAACAAAAGCAAGCCCGGCATGGTGGTGCATGCTTGTAATCTCTGCGCTAGGGAGGCAGAGACGGGAGCATCTCACAGGTTCGAAGCCAGCCTCACGGGTTAAGAGACCCTGTTTCCAAATAAAAATATAAAAAATAGGTTTCTGGGAGTTTAGCCTGGAGGTAAAAGGGTTTCCAGGAACCCCAGTAACACACACACACACACACACACACACACACACACACACACACAGAATAAAAGCAATAACATGAATGAGGAGAAGAGGGAAGATGGCTGAGCTCAGGTAGGGAGCATGCCTTACTAGCTCTGAGAACAGCAGGCTAGAGAAAGGCATCCCCTGCTCTCCGAGGGAAGATTGCCAGCAACTAAGAAAGAAGAAATCGAATCCTATCCACCCAGCAGATACAAAGTGAGAAACCAAAAAGAAAAATAAAACCAACTTTCTATGCCAGAGAACCTCTGAGTTGCCCAACCTGGTGCCCAGAAAATCAATGGCCTCAACAGATCTCATCAGAATTGGAATGTCAAAAGAAAACAGACTCTTCCTACAGAATGCTGAAAGATTCCAACATACTTTGTGGCCATCCTGAGTTTATAGTCAGGTTTAGAGTCTGGGAGTTGGCAGAGGATCTCTGCAGACACACTGGAAATGACAAGTTCCTGACAGCCCTTAGAGGTGGGAGTTCTTGACAACCAGGGGTGGGAGGCAGAAGCAGCAGTCCACCCTTCCCTCACAGGCCACCCAGAAACTGGAGGTGTAAACCACAGTCGCCTATCCCAGGATGACAAAACACAGAAGAAAATTATGAACACTTCTACTTCTGAGGCTGGGCCAAATAGGAGAACTGGCTGGCCAACTTCTGGGCATTAATGTGACCCCAACCAACAGGTGGAGCACTTCCCTACCCCACAGAAACTTAAGAGATGCATGGGATGCAGACTGCAGCCCCCAGTTCTACCGAGACTCTACCATATTAGCATGGCAACAGGTGGGTCTTCAGACTTAATATCTGCTCTGTTAGTACCACCATTGCAGTGGGCAGACAGAGTCCCTGTAGAGCTGCAACCCAGTGCTGATGATCTGCTGGCAGAACAGCACTGTGGGGATACAGGACAAACTGCAGAGCTGGCTTGCAGAGAGATACACACTACCAGCATAGTGACTACCAGCACTGCTGAGACCATACGCTATTACCATGGTGGCAGGAGCATCTTTGGACATTAATGCCTGTTATTTACTAAAATGCTATCACCATGAACAAAACACTTAAGTTCTAGAGCAGCTGAAACCCAGTGCTCATAGACTGCTGGCAAAACAACAGCAGCAGCAGTTCAGGATACAGACAGCAGCCACAAATTTCTCAAGGGGATAAAGCTCAACTCACTTATAATAGTTGTAATCACCTATAGAATTACCTCTGGATCATAGCAGAGCATCCCCACAGAAAGAACTAGAGATTCTGTAACACTGCCCCTGAAAAGTGCAGGCAGAATAGCAGAGATGACACATGAACAATACAGTTTAAGCAGGTGTTGTCAGGGTCCCTGAAGCAGGTGGTCCTGCAGGATTTAAAGTGACCACCATTAAAAGGATGATGGGGTTTCTCACTGAGATAATAAACCTTAGAACATGGAACTTTGGGGAACACATGATCTCTTATGATCTCAGCAGAGCACAGAGTATAAGATGGCCACAATAACCAGATAAATGGCAGGAGTGGGATCTCCCTGAGAAATACAAGTGAGGCAGAAACCCCAGAAAGCTGTAAATTACAACCTTTAGCCCACTCTGTCTGAACTCTGTAAGTAAAGAGGCTGGCAGACAACCAATGGCTACCATACCAATGCCCCTTAAGGTATACCTTGAAGTAAATATTTACCTTCAGAAGAGGATACATTATAAAGGGGAAATGATCAGATATTGAAAACAGAGAGAAAGAGAGCCAACAAGTGCATCAAAACTACAAATTTAAGAATCCTGAAGGAAACAATGAGCTCCCACAACTTCACAACAATGGAAATCACCAACTCAGAGTTGCAGAGAATACCAGAAAGGGAATTCAGAACTTTAATTATAGATGTGTTCTAAGATTTTAGACAAAGGATCAGAGAAAGTCTAAAAGACATTAAGAAATATATTAATTATGAAAACATATTAATTAATTCCTGAACAGGAATAAAAAAGAAGCTCTGAAAGAAGCGAAGGACATGATAAATGAAATTAAAATATCATAGACACCATCAATGGCAGACTAGACCACATGGAAAATAGAGTTGCTTTTAGAAGACAGCCCATTCAAAAATAAACATGTAGTCAAGAATATAGAAAAGACAATTCAATAACCCAACCAAAACATCCAAGAATTCTGAGATAATTTTAAAAGAACAAACCTAGCCGGGCTTAAGAGCCCCGCTAACAACAAATCTCCATTACCACAAAATCAGCGCCTTTCATAACCAGAAAACACCATTACCAGTGAAACAAAAAATCAGCAGGCTCCAGAGAGAAAGCAGACTGAGAACAGAGCCACAGAGGAGATACACCGGCCTCACGCCCGAGGATGTGGCAGACGCGGCAGCAGCGCCATACTGCCGGCGGCACCGGCGAATTCACGGGACAGCTACAGCAAGCCGAGGTGAGCCACTGCAGAACAGCCAGGCGGGATTTCTCCTCGCAGAAAGCATCTAAAGCTCCCAGTGGCTGAGCTCAGCACACGCTGCAGGAATTCAGAGTGGAAATCAAAACTAAGAAGAAAAACGCCAGCCCCACAGCCGAGGGCGTAGCAGCGGCGCCATATTGCCACCGGCGGCAGCAGCACCAAATTCAGCGAGGCCAATACAGCTCCATCTGCGTACTCAAGAACAGTGAGTCAAATTGCGGGCCACAGAGGAGAAATCCCAGTACTGTACTCCCTGGGACTTGACCCAGTGGGGGAGTGGCGGTGGCAGAGATATCACACCATAGGAGAACGTGCAACCTGGCAACCCCCACAGTCTAAAGCAGCCTCTATCGACTCTCTGGGTCGGAGACTCTGTGATACAACCCAGTAAAGGAGTAGTGGGGTCTGAGATACTACTGACTTGAGATCAAGAACACCTTAAGTGAAGTCATAGTGACCCAAGGGAAGAACCCAGAGAAGGCACAAACATCCAAAATCATGGGAAAGAGGAATAATACTGGAGCAATGAATGCCCACAACCCCACAACATCAGAACCCGATAAAACAGAAAATCAGAGATTTCTAGAAGATCAAATCAGGAAAATAACTGTAGAAATAATAGAGGTGCTTCGAAAAGAACTCAGAGAGAGCCAAAAAGAGATAAAGGATGCAATTAATGAAGTAAAGGCCTCAATTCAAAGCACAAACAACCGATTAGAACACATTGGAGAACAGAATCTCGCTCTTAGAAGATGATCATTCCAAAAATGAACGCATAGTTTCTAATCATAGTTTCTAGGAAAAAATATCCGACAGCAGGAATCTGATATTGAAGAAATATGGGCCCATTTTAAGAGAGCTAACCTAAGAATAATTGGAATAGAGGAGGGAAAAGAAAGTGAAACCAAAGGGATCAACAATCTCTTCAAGGAAGTAATAGCAGAAAATTTTCCAAACATAGAGCAAGAGGTTGATACACAGGTCCAGGAAACTTATAGAACTCCCTTTAGACAGGATCGGAGAAGAGGATCCTCACGCCACATAATTGTCAAAATGACCAATGTGGAAGCCAAGCAGAGAATCTTAAAGGCAGCAAAAACAAAGGGCCAAGTGACATTCAGAAGCAAACCAATTAGAATCACTCCAGACTTCCCAAACCAAGTCATGAGAGCCAGAAGGGCTTGGAGTAACATATTCCAAACTCTGAAAGAAAACAACTTCCAGCCAAAAATTTCCTACCCAGCAAAACTTTCTATCAAATTAGATGGAGAAATAAGAAGCTTCCATGACAAACAGAAACTGAAGGAATTTATGTCTTCAAAACCAGCCCTAGAGAAAATACTCAAAGAGATTAACTACAAAGAAGAAATAGGTAACACACATCAGAACCAGAGAAACAAGATTTTCCATCCAACAGACAACTAAGATTGGTTATCTGTGGAGATTCATTATTTATGTTAGTCTTTTACCTATCTCTAAAGGGTATTGTTTGCCTTTATTGTTGTTAATTTTTAGGATTTCTAGTTGGAATATTAATATACCTTCAGATATAGCATTTGGAAATATTTTATCCCATTCTATTAGTAACTGTTAACTCTGTTTACATTGTCTTTGGATATACAATATTTTTTTTATTTTTTAGGGAGTTTGTATACTCTTCTGTTGCCTGTGCCATTGAAATCATAACCAAGAAATCACTGCCAATTTCAATGTTGTGAGGTTTTATGACCCAGATTTTCTCCTAAAAGTTTATAGTCTTAAGATTTATATTTAGGTCTATTATCTATTTTGAGTTAATATTTGTATATGGGATTAGGTAAGGGTCTAATTTTATTCTTTTCCATGTAATTATTATTTTTTTAACAATATTTAGTTAAAAGATTAATATTTCCACCAACAAATGTTCGTGGAAACCTTGTCAAAAATAACTTGACAATATAGGGAAGAATTTAGCTCTAGGCTTTTATGTAACTCCAATGGTTTATATATCTGCCTTTAGAATAGTACTACACTGTTTCAATTATTGTAGCTTTATATGGTTTGAAATCAGAAAATATATATCTTCTAGCTTTGTTCTTTTTCAAGATCGTTTTGGGTACCTAGAGTCCATATTCCATATTAGGATAGATTTTTTTCTGAAAAATAAATATATAAATATATGATAGTTTCACCTAAAAAATAGAAAAAAAATATTCTCTGGTAAGAAAGAAAGCAAAAAGAAATACTGAAATGTTTTCTTTAAGTCATCAAAAGCTTGATATCAGACAAATGAAACTGTTATGTGAGATTATCATTTTTAATTTTAGATAAATTGCCATAATACTAGATGTCAACTACTAAGCCAAGCATGGAAGGGAGGGATGGGGAGAGAATGGGGTGGGGATCGGGTGGGGGCTGACTGGGCGATGTGTGCATGTATGTCTACAAAAGTATGTATCCTACTATGATGTATGAATACAGTGCACCAATAAAAAAATAAAATTAAATAAAATTAAATTAAATAAAAAAGATAATAGGCATAGAAGAGGGCCTAGAAGCTGAAACTAAGGAAATAAAAAACGTCTTCAAAGAAATAATATCAGGGAATTTCCCAAACATAGACAACCAGGTGGACCTTCACCTTCAGTAGACATTCCAAACTAATTAGACAAGATCAGAAAAGAAGTTCTTTATGCACATAATAATCAACATGACCAATGTAGAGACCAAGAAGAGAATAGTAAATGCATCAAGTGTAAAAGGCCAAGTGATATTCAGAGGTAAAACAATAAGAATCACTCCAGACTACTCAAACCAAGTCATGAAAGTTGGATGGACCTGGAACAATGTATTCCAAACCCTAAAAGAAAGCAATTTCCAGTCAAGACAACTATATTCAGCAAAGCTATCTTTCAAAATCAATGGAGAAATAAAAATCTTACGAGTCAACAGAAGATTAAAAAATTCATGACTTACAAACCTGCACTAAAAACGTTACTCAAAGAAATAAAATACAAAGAAGAAATAAAAACTAAACACCAACACTAGAGAAAGGATAAATTTCATCAAATGAACAACTAAGCAAAAAAAAAATAACCACTATCTCAAACAGAAAATTGAAGTTGAGATGATATTGAAAATCATCTCTCGGCTGGGTGTGGTGGTATGCACTTAGAATCCCAATACTTGAGAGGCTGAGAGAAGAGGATCACAGGTTTGCGGCCAGCATGAGTTACTTAGTGAGGTCCTCCACAACTTAGTGAGATCCTGTTTCAAAATAAAAAAATACACTAGGGCTGGGGGGTATAGCTACGAGGTAGAATACCTCTGGGTTGAATCCCCAGGACTGCAAAAAAAAGTTTTCTCAATAAGTATAAAATAGGTCTGGGAGTATAGCCAGAGGTAGAAAAGCCCCTGGGTTGTTCCTTCCACCCGTAGTAGCCCCCCCCCCCACACACACACACCAAAAAAAAAAAAAAAAATTAACAAGAAAACAATCATAAAATCCATCAATCCCACAGCAAGAAATATATCCTAAGGGGTGAAAGCAGTATGCCAAAGAAATTATCTGCAATTAACATGTTCACTACAGTACTATCCATAATAGCAAAGGTATGGGACAGAAAATGGTTAAGAAAATCTGACATATATACACTATGGAATACATTTAGTCCTTTTTTTTTTTTTTTTGGTACTGAGAGTGGAACCCAGGGGCTTTTCTACCTCCAAGCTATACTCCTAGACCTATTTTTATACTTTATTTGGAAACAGGGTCTCACTAAGTTGCTGAGAGCCTCACTAAGTAGCTGAGGCTGGCTTCGAACCTATGTGATCCTCCTGTCTCAGCCTCCCAAGCGCTGGGATTACAAGTGTGCATCCCCATGCCTGGCTATATTTAGTCTTTTTAAAAATGAAATTCTTCCACTAGGTACAACATGAATCTGTAGAACATCATGTTAAGTGACATGATCAAGGTAAAGAAAAAAAAGTACTGCATTATATCCCTCATATTTAGAACCTAAAATTAGTTGCTCTCATAAAAGCAGAGAATAAAACAGCAGTTAAGTACTGCAGCAATTTGAGAAAGAGGGCTGTGAATGTGTGGGTCAAAGGATAAAAAATTTTCCAGTTACATTAGACAAATTCAAGAGATCTATTGTATACCATGCTGAATATCATTTAAAAGTACGCTGATTGTTGAAAAAACGCAAAGATAGTGGATATAAAGCATTCTCACCATGACAACCAGGACGATGTGGGATGATGCATGTGGCTATCAGCGATAGATTTAGTCAATGAAAAATAAATTTGTACCTCAAAATATCATAGTTTTCATGATGAATACATAAAATTTGCTATCAACTTAACAAATGAATACACACAAAAATACACATAGACTTTTAAATAAAAAATTATTTTATGAAGCAGGAAACGATATTTAGTCTATAATGCAAAGTAACATCCACCATAGTCCCAGCATGAAATAAATTATCACACTCCTCCAACTGGGATGTGAAGAGAAGTTAAGCAAAGGAAGCAACTACAAAGCCATGGGGAGGATTTGGGAACACAAATAAGGAATTCCTGTAATATATGAATGTGTAATATAAATGGACCATGCTAGAGCTAGCAAGACTGGGGAGCATGTTAACAACCAAGGCCTGAAGTTGCAAAGGGAAGAAATCACACTGCAGAACCTGAGAGAACCCGGGCGTGGTGGCGCACACTGGTAATCCCAGCATTCGGGAGGCTGAGATAGGAAGATCGCGGTTCACAGACAGCCTCAGCTACTTAGTGAGGCCCTCCACAACTCAGTGAGACCCTGTTTCATAGTAAAGAATAAAAAACAGGGCAGGAGGTGTAGCTCGGAGATAAAATGCCCCTGGCTTCCATTCCTAGACCCACCAAAAAAAAAAAAAAAAAAAAAAAAATCTGAGAGAATCTGCATGCACAAGACCACCTCCAGGGGGCAGCCTCAGGAGTGCCGCCTGAGAGGGGGGAAGAGGAATGTGCCCCAGCTTAGCTGTGCTCTATGCTCTAAGTCTTACGTGGTATTCTCTTGAGATAAACCAAAGCAGAAGTCAGATGTCCAGGACTTCCCTCGACTCAATCTGACTCAGAATAGAAAGTGTTAAGGGAAAAGCATGACAGGCTATTATCTGCATTGCGCTCCTGCTTGGCCCCAAAAGATCAGACCAAACCAAGATGCAGTCACGCACGCTAAGTGCCACACAACAGACTGAAACATTGAAAAAGTAGCTTTGTCCCCAAACAGACCAGACCAATTTTTCCTAAAAGAAAATTTCAGTCTGCCTCAGTCAGCATCATGGAGAGGTTTCTTCTTCTTCTTCTTTTTTTTTTAGTTTTGTTTTTGTTTTTGTGGTACTAGGGATGGAACCCAGGGGCATTCTACATCCGAGCAACCCACAGCCCTATTGCTTATTCTTTATTTTTAAATACTCACTGAGTTGTGGAGGGCCTCACTAAGTAGCTGAGGCTGTCGGCAAACTGCGATCCTCCTGTCTCAGCTTCCCGAATGCTGGAATTACAAGTGTGCACCACCATGCCTGGATCTTTAAATCTTATTTTAAAAGTAACTTGAAATTACATGATATTATTGAATCAACTGTTTCTATTGTTCTTTTCCTTGAACCCACTTTACACAGCCTTTTGTTCTGCCATTTTTCAGCGAGAACACTCATTCTTTTTTTTTTAATAATGAAAGGTAGACATATAACTAAATTTGGTATTATTTTGTCTTTTGACAAGATATATAGTGGGATACAAAATGGATCTGGAGAAAAGGAGAGTGAGTATAAAATAATCAGTAAATGCATAATGTAAAAAAATGCACAATATCTACACAAAAGTATAAATATGGTACTTCCAGGAATCTGTTTTGACATAATTTAAATTGCTTTGCAAAATAATGTACTCATGAGTCATGTGTGTAACTTTTACATCTTAATGTTTTCTACGTATTTAACTAATATACAGTGTTATGTGTGCAGAAAAAAAATAGGAAGGGGAGCAGAAATATTGTCCCTTTATTTTTGTTGTTGTAAAACCAGTATCTGAAGTTTTAAAATGTCACTTCAATTCTACTTAGTGAAAAGATTGCTTTTAATTGATCCAACTCATTTTGGGGATCATATATTGTTATGACTGATAAGTCGGGTCCCTTCCCCTCCACGTGATCTTGCAGCAGGAACAGGAGGCAGAACCCTGGAAGCAGAGATATTGCAAGACTCCTGGTGCGGAGAGACATACTTTAGGTCACAAGACTACAGATGTAGCGAGAATCAGCATGCCTATAAAATGTCGGTGCCTCTGGTGACTCAGCCGGCCAATCAGGACTGTCGGGACCAGCCCGACAGCGGCGGGGCTAGAAGAGATGATGAGTACCGACGGCCCCAACAACAGCACACGGAGCCGGGAGACATGTCAAACAGGATCTCGTTTATTTTTCTTCAGGCAACCCAATTTAAAGCAAAAAAACCGCAAGGGGGATTTCCAACAGGAAACTATTCTAACCTATCAAGCTAAAGGTCACTCTTACAGCCAATCATTGTCCAATGCAAGAGGGGTTCATGAGCACGGAAGCATTATTTGAACCAATAAGGCTCAACATTACCAAATTGCGCTAGCTGGGGCAAGGAGAGTAGTTACGCCCTCCGTATCCACTTGGCACTATTTGTTGCAGATTCATTCATCGGAAGTTCCGGCGGGTGTGCAGACCCGTGCTAGACGCTACATGTAGCTGATTCATCGGAAGTTCTGCCAGGCAGTTGTGCAGACGGCAACGCGCTTGGCGCTACATGTCATCAGGCGGTTGAGCAGACCCCAACAAGGACTATGTGCAATTCTCCAGACAAGTGACCTATCGGTGCCTTCCCCACGGCCGGCTGACTCCCTGGAGGGTGGTGGGTCGGGTCCGAATAAAGCAGCGGTCTCTGATAACCCGGTTGGTGTTTCTACCTCCCTCCTGAACTCCCTAACTCTATTTTCATTCATTCAATGGCTAGAAACAATTAAATTTTATGACACATATTCTGAGAATTAATGAAGTAAAAGAGTCAACAAATTATTTTTTAATTCTCCAGAAGCATTTATTTAAATAAGCCCTGGTCTTATTGTATGCTATTCATTTTTTATAATTGTTAGCTTTTTCTGATTTAAAATTAGTCTCATGTATTGGAAAAATTGAATGTTTACTTCAGAGCGTATCTAATAAGGAAAATTGCTCCCAAACTCTTAATTACACACAAGAAGCATTTCCATAGAGAGCCGTGTCCCTTGGAACTATCTCTGCCAACTCATCTGGGATAAGAATATATAATGGCTTGTTTAAAAACAATGTCGAAGAGGTCTCAAGAAAATTATACAAGTAGCATGCTCACAACATATTTTGGATATTTTTTTTACTATTTTTTTTTTACTATTGCCTTCATAATCTAGGCTTTCTTTTCTTTTTGGCACCCTGTCTCAACTGAAAAACTAACAGTTCTGGAGCTAGTTCTTAAATATGCGTGTGCAGACTATAGTTTTTCGGATTTTTTCTAAAAATTTGATAAATCCAAGCGTATTCTCTCACTCTTACATTTTATTGAAGGATATTTAATAAATAAGGTAAGTTGGACACTTGTTTTTATGGACCATGCATTCCCGCAGGACGGAAGTGTATAGATCATAGAGCCGAGGACACATACGACAGGCAGAGGGCATTTCACTTAAAAAACCCTTTTGTAAACTTTGGGAAGTCCTAGTTTAGTGGCTGTATCAACAACTAGATTTCACTTTTTTTGTGTGGTGCTGGGGAAGGGAATCCAGGGGCATTCCATTTCTGAGCTACACCCCCAGCCCTGTTTTTTATTCTTTATTTTGAAACAGGGTCTCACCCAGTTGCAGAGGGCCTCACTAAGTAGCTGAGGCTGTCTGCAAACCACGATCCTCCTGTCTCAGCCTCCCGAATGCTGGGATTACAAGCGTCGCCACCACGCCTGGCAAGATTTTACTTTTTAATTCATCTATCTCTAGCCAAGCGTGGTGGCTCACTTTTATAATCCCAGCACTTGAGAAGCTGAGACAGGAGGATGTCAGGTTCAAGACCAGTTTCAACAATATAGTGAGATGCTCAGCAACCTAGTGAGATCCTGTTTCAAAAAACAAAAAATAAAAAGGGCTGGTGGTGTAGCTCAGAGGTAGAATGCCCCTGGGTCCAATTCCTAGTAACACACACACACACACACACACACACACACACACACACACATCTTTCTGTTTGTTTGTTTGTTTACTTATTTATTTATTTATTTGTTTATTTATTGGTACTGGGGATGGATCCCAGGGGCATTCTACCTCCAAGCTAAGCCCCAGCCCTTTTTTACCCCCAGTCCCATTTTTTCCTTTAGTTTGAAACAGAGTCTCACTGAGTTGCAAAGGGCCCCACTAAGTAGCTGAGACTGGCCTTGAACCGCGATCCTCCGGTCTCAGCCTTCCGAATGCTGGGATTACAAGCATGTGCCACCATGCCCGGATCCTATTTTTTATTCTTTATTTTGAAACTGGGTCTCACTGAGTTGCAGAGGGCCTCACTAAGTAGCTGAGGCTGTCCGTGAACTGCGGTCCTCCGATCTCAGCCTCCCAGTGCTGGGATTACAAGCGTGCGCCACCACGCCCGGCTTTCTGTTGCTCACTTTAAACAGTGCAAAACACGTTAACATTTCTAAGGTTTATTTCTGAAAGACTTAAGTACCTGAATGAAGCATTCTTTATTTAATCGTGTGACTAAAAACATGAATCACTGTAATGTATGTATGGAGAACTTCTCATGGGTCAATTCCTTGTGTTTCAATGACATGTTTTGGTATCAGATGAAAACACTTGACTCCTACTTGTTATTTTTTCCTCCCTGTAGAGCTAAATATTCTATAAATATAGACAAAATATCATGTGTGGTGACAATGAAGTAGGAATAAGCTACACTAGAGTGGAAGCGTAAGGGGACATGCAAAGAAGACGTCGGACAGTCTTCTGGCAGTGTGTTAACATGACCTAAAACATTCATGAATGGAAAGATTTTTGTACAATGGAATAAGGTAGAAAATCATTAGAAGCTTCTAGACGTGAAAATTAAAAGATAAACCCTATATGAAAAGATAAGACCTAATGATGAATTTCTAGATCTTAAATTTTCTTCATAGAAGTTCAAGTCGACTAATCACATTTCCTCTGGTTTCTTTAGGAAAACATCCAGAGAAACGAAGAAGCTATAAGATAATAACTTATAATGACAGAAAAAATGCTAAATAAATTCAATAAAACTGCTCAAATCATACTGCACAGGTTATTTTCACTAGAGTCAGATGTAATTAATTAAAGAGAACATTAAAGAGGATCATATATAAAATTATTAAAAAATTAAGGGTAGTTTAGGAAATGTTTAATTTTTTATCAGAACACAAGAAAACAGTTATTTTCAGGTTTACAAAAGAGAAAATAAAATATTGTTTCATTCTGATCAGCTTACATACATGTTGAAGGCAACTGTTTTAACTTGTACCATCATGAAGAAAAGTTTTGGTCACCTGGTATGTATATTGCTAGCCCTGTAAGCTTTTGTTTCTTATCTTCAATTCATGGATGGTAAATACCTAATTATGATCAATCACATTTCATAATCTTACCTATTTTTTTACTTTCTTATTATAGGAGAAACAAATTGAAGAGGATGGCACTAATTAATAAAAGTCACCCTGAAGAGTTCATTCTGCTGGGCTTTGCCGACCGCCCTTGGCTGGAGCTTCCTCTGTTTATTATTCTTCTGATAACATACCCCACGGCCATGATGGGAAACATGGCCATCATCCTGGTGTCCAAGTTAGACCCCCGCCTCCACAGCCCCATGTATTTCTTCCTCACCAACCTCTCCTTTCTGGACATGTGCTACACCACAAGCATTGTGCCTCAGGTGCTGTTCAACCTGGGAAGCTCCAAGAAGACCATCAGCTACATGGGCTGTGCGGTTCAGCTTTATGTCTTCCACATCATGGGAGGCACAGAGTGTCTCCTCTTGGCTCTGATGTCTTTTGACCGCTATGTGGCCATCTGCAGACCTCTGCACTACACCCTCATCATGAGCCAGCGCCTCTGCATCCTGCTCGCGTCCATCGTGTGGCTGAGTGGAGTGGCCTGTGCTGTCTTTGAGGTCAGTCTTACATTACAGTTGCCACTGTGTGGCATCAACAAACTGGATCATTTGTTTTGTGAAGTTCCTGTGCTGATAAAGATCGCCTGCGGTGAGAAAGAGGCCAATGAGCTGGCACTCTCTGTGGTCTGCATTTTTGTAATGGCTGTTCCTCTGTGCTTAATTCTTGTCTCCTATGCTAGCATTGGACGTGCTATATTTAAGATCAAATCTTCTGAAGGAAGGAAAAAAGCTTTTGGGACATGTTCCTCCCATCTCATTGTGGTTTTCTTATTTTATGGCCCAGCCATCAGCATGTACCTCCAGCCCTCCTCTTCCATCACAAGGGACCAGCCCAAGTTCATGGCTCTCTTCTATGGAGTGGTGACTCCTACCCTCAACCCCTTCATCTACACCCTGAGGAACAAGGATGTGAAGGGGGCTTTGGGCAAGCTGGTGAGGAGCATTTTCAGTTCCAAGTGATACTTGGTAGACATCAAAATAAATTATTCAACTTTTAGAACTTATTTATATAGATTCATTTACTAACTTGATGTGTGTGTGTGTGTGTGTGCGCGCGCGCGCGTATGTGGGGTATGGGGGTGGAACCCAGCAGCTTTTCTACCTCCAGGCTATACTCCCATACCTATTTTTATACTTCATTTGGAAACAGGGTCTCACTATGTTGCTGAGAGCCTCACTAAGTAGCTGAGGCTGGCTTTGAACCTGTGCGATCCTTCTGTCTCAGCCTCCCAAGCGCTGGGATTACAAGCGTGCGCCACCACTCCTGGCTTAACTTGATCTTATCTTATAATCTAATATCATGTTATGTGTTCTTGCAAAACATGTAATTTTGTGGCATTCTTCATAACCACGTTAGGCAAGGATGGTACTCATGCACCTGTATGGGTGCCCTATTTGTGGAACTATATTTGCAAAATATATTTAAATAGTTTCATTCTTGTTGAAATAGTAACTAACTTTGTTAGTAGTTTTTAAAATGGCAGTATAAATTATCGTATAAGTTGATTTGTTCATGCTAATCGCCATAAAAACAGCATAGCAGCCATTCTCCAGTGGCCTTCCTATCAGTTCACCTGAGAAAAATCCTATCACTTTCTGTGAGATTGGCCCCTGTGTGTGTGTGCGCGCAGTATCACTAGTCTCTGAATTCTCTGTGAAGCACTGTGTGCTTCCAGACAGGCATGAGTCTCATAAATTTATCAGCCTTGACTTAGGTTGATGCTATTTCTTTTGCAGAACTGAAATTCTCTAAAGAAGTATCATCTAGCCAGGCATGATGGTGCATGCTTTGTAATCCCAGCATTCGGGAGGCTGAGACAGGAGCATCTGGGTTCACAGACAGCCTCAGCCACTTAGTGAGGTTCTTTGCAACTCGGTGAGACTCAGTTTCAAAATAAAGAATAAAGCCGGGCGTGGTGGCGCACGCTTGTAATCCCCGCGCTTGGGAGGCGGAGACAGGAGGATCGCGCAGGTTCAAAGCCAGCCATGCGCGCTGGCTTAAGAGACCCTGTTTCCAAATATAAAAAGATATAAAAAATAGGTCTGGGAGTGTAGCCCGGTGGTAGAAGGGCTTCCAGGAACCCCAGTACCACCAAAATAAATAAATAAATAAATAAATAAATAAATAAATAAATAAATAAATAATATAAATAAAGAATAAAAAAGCTGGGTGTGGTGGCGCACGCTTGTAATCCCCGCGTTTGGGAGGCTGAGACAGGAGGATCGCACGGGTTCGAAGCCAGCCTCAGCTACTTAGTGAGGCTTTCAGCAACTTAGTGAGACCCTGTTTCCAAATAAAATATTAAAAAAAGGTCTGGGAGTATAGCCCGGAAGTAGAAAGCCTCTGGGTTCCACCCCCAGTACCACCAAAATAAAGAATAAAAAAAATAGGGCTGGGGGTATAGCTTGGAAGTAGAATGTCCCTGGGTTCCACCCCCAGTAACACACACACACACACACACACACACACACACACACACACACACACACACGTGTCATCTATATTAAAAAATCTTCAGAATGATGCTGGCTGAGTATAGTCAAATAGTCATTATAGTGAAGAGATGGGATGTTGTCGGTTGGGAACCAAAATCATCTCAGGCTATCTTAACCCCTTTACTAACCATTTTATATCCGTCTCTGTATTTAAACTGATATCACAACTGTTAGGTAAAACATTTAGGAGTTATTGCTAGATTAGCAGACCTCTAGCCTCCACTAGCAGGAAACTGAGAATGCTGTAAGATAACACCTGAGTCCCATGGTAAAGAAATCTGCACTTTTTAAAAGCCTGTTTAGCGAATCCCCCACCGATATATTTAGTAAATATATAATGATATATAATTATATATATATATATATATATATATATATATATATTAAGTAGATAAATGATCTTTGTCTCTGGCCATAAAAGTTCATATAACCTCCCTGGGCATAGTGGCGCACGCTTGTAATCCCCGCGCTTGGGAGGCTGAGACAGGAGGATCGCACAGGTTCAAAGCCAGCCTCAGCTACTTAGTGAGGCTCTCAGAAACTTAGTGAAACCCTTTTTCCAAATAAAAATATAAAATGGGTCTGGGAGTATATCCTGGAAGTATAAAAGACCCTGGGTTCCACCTCCAGTACCACAAAAAAAAAGAAGAAAAAGTTCATATAACCTCTTTCATGAAAGAACTTGTCATTTAAGGTAATTTGAATCTATGTTCTTGTGCCATGGTCAAATGTATTTAGCGCAAAATAAACTATTTTCTTATCTCCTTATTGTATATGTGGCACATATACAATGTGTAATACTATTCAGTTATCATTAATTTACACCAATGCTTCTCAGAAATACATTAAAATTTTTGCTTAATGAATAAGTACACAGTATGTTTTATGTTTGAGAAATTTATATTCAATATTAAAATAAAATAAAAGGTAAGTTTCTTAACTATTTTTAAATACCTTAATCATGAGCTTTCTCAATGAATGTGAGGACAGAGAAGTGATTAATAATAACTACAGCATGGAGACATTTCTGTACACGAATTGGAACAGCTTCACTACAATATGTATTTAATTTTATATAAACATGCTCTTTGAGGTTGAAGCAAATCTGACTGGTTTTCAATGTAAACAAACATAAAACATAAAAACTGTTCTTGGAAGTACTTAGAACTTGTCTCTAATCTTAATGTAACAAAAATATATATGCTAATAAGTGTTTAATATTTTTCTTTCTGGTGTCGTAAATTTCTGTAATCTATAAGCTATACTCTTTTTTTTTCTAAATGGGAAAAAGGTTAATTTAAGTTTGGGATGCAAACTGGGCATGGTAGTGCACACCTGTAATCCCAATATTTGGGAGGCTAAGACAAGAGGATCACAGGCTCGGAGGAGAGCCTCAACAATATAGCGAAACTCAACTACCTAATAAGACCCTGTTACAAATAAAAATAAAATAAGGTTCGGGATGTAGCTCAGAGGTAGAATGCCCCTGGGTTCAATTCTTAGTACCCAAAAAATAAGTTAGTTTTGCCATTGTAAAAAATGATATGGTGATTTAATTTTAAAAATTAACGAGGAAACTATTATATGATCCATCAACCCCACTGCAAGGAATATATCCAAAGGAACTGGACTCAGTAGAATGTCCCATTATGAATACCTTAATGTCCCAATAAGAAATACCTGCATCACCACATTGACTGCAGTTGTATTCACCGTAAATATGCTATGGAATGGGTGAATGGGTAAATAAAATGTGGTCCATATACAATGTGTAATACTATTTAGTTATTTTAAAATAAGAAGGAAATCCTCTCCATTGTAATAGCATAGGTGGAAATTCAGGACATCATAGTAAGTAAAATAGACCCACTACAGAAAGATAAGTATGCATAAGATTACTCATATATGGAACAAAGAAAAAGTTGCCTTCATTATTATAGATAGTAAAAATGGTGCTCGCCAGGCATTATGGAGGTTTTGTAGAGAGAGCTGTGAACATGCAGATCAAAGGATTTAAAAATCCAGTCACATTAGACAGATAGGGTCAAGAGACCTATAACACAATATGCTCAATATTATTTATAGTCTTTTGATTCTTAAAAAGTTATAAGATAGTAGGTGTAAAGGGTTCTCACCATGATTTGATGTATATAGTAATTAGCTATAGATTTAGTTATTTCTCAGTAAATGTGTCCTTGAAAATACCATAGAACACATGGCAAATGCATACAATTTTACTGTCACTTTTAAAAATAAATAGAGAAATATACACAAAAGTTAAAAATAAAATAAAGATACACACAAAAAATTTTAAAAAAGTAAATATCCTGAAGCAGAAAATGATCTTTACTCTGTCATACAATGCTATATCAGCCATGGTTCTAGTAGAAAGTAGATGCTACTTTCCAACAGAATATTGAGGATAGTTTAGCAAAGGAAGGCGCTTGCAAAGTTATTGGGAGAATTCAGAAACAGATATAAGATATTTCTATGTGTTTATTACAAATGAACTACCCTGGAGCCCATTGTGGGGCCAACAGTGGGGAGCCTGTTGCCAAACAAAGGCCAGCAGTAACAAAAGAAAGAAATCATACTGCAAACCAGAAAGAGATGGACTCTTCATGCACAAGGACACCAAGAGCCAGGCCCTGGGGGAGCAGCACAGGCAGGTTCTGTATGCCGCCTGGGAGGGAGCGAGGGTAGCTGGCTCCAGATTATCTAAATCCAATCTCTGGTGTGGAGATTCCTCTCCGGGACTTGGGAAGGAGAAAACTGAAATGACGGACCCGGACAATTGCCTCTCGTGCAACAGACAAAATTTATTTTCTAAAACTAGTTTTTTATACCCTTCTCCAGTCAGGTTGATCATCAGATCCTAGTAGAAAAGAGTAAACACCAAAGTACAACAGTGGGGTGGTAAGTGAAGGACATGTAAATCACTAAGATACAATCATAAGCAAGTCAAAAGGAAGACCTGTGACATTACAGGTCTTGTGACTAAGATCAGCCCCATGATTTCAGGTCTTGTGATTAAGGTCAGCCCCTGCCCTCACTGGTGGGGCTTAGAGGACAAATTCCAGAAAGGACAGGAGTCACACCCAGAGTTTTGGAGGATTCGACCTTTCGTAGAATCTCCTTTAACTCTTTCAGAACCTTTCCTTCCTCAGACTTCGTC
The DNA here is from genome assembly GCF_963383645.1 of Muscardinus avellanarius. NCBI lineage: Eukaryota > Metazoa > Chordata > Mammalia > Rodentia > Gliridae > Muscardinus > Muscardinus avellanarius. Next base: position 86,310,973 of record NC_137800.1, on the reverse strand, counting down.
CATGTCCTCATCACTCTGGGTCTCAGTTGGTAACCTCCCTTAGCTGTATTTAGAAGATTTAGTTTTAGATTTTGATTCAGCCTCTAGAGGCTGAATAGAGTAGAAACTACTAAACAAAAACTATGGGGAAGCTGTTATTTTTTAAAATAAATCTTTTTTAATTTTTTTTATTGGTACACTGTAATCATACATCATAATGGGATAAAAAAAACTTGTGTAGACATACATGCACACATCTCCCAGTTAGCCCCTACCCCATCTGCACACCATTCCCTCCCCATCCCTCTTTACCATGCTTGGCTTAGTGGTTGACATCTAATATTATAGCAATTTATTCAAAATTAAGAATGGTAATCTCACATAACAGATTCATTTGTCTGATATCAAACTTTTGATCACTTAGAGATAACATTTCAATATTTCTTTTTGCTTTCTTTCTTACCAGAGAATATTTTTTTCTTTTTTTTTTTTTTTTTTTTGATTTCTATCTTATTTATTTTATTATTTTTTTTAATTAATTTATTTTTTAAATTGGTGCATTGTAGTCATATATCAATCACATTGGAGTACAAGACTTGAGAGGATATACAAGCACACATCATCCAATTAGCCCTCCTCCAGCCCCCGTCCCATTCCCTCCCCCTCCCTCCATCCCACACTTCTTTGGTGATTTACTTTGATACATTTGTTTATGTACCTCCTGCATTTTAAAGAGGCTCTGTCCTCCAGTATTACATACCCTCTGATTGATCACATTAGTTGCTTCACTATAGGGCCCTTTCTATAGCTCAACCTCTTCCTGTTGCCCTTTTCCTCCTAGTTATTGCTGATTAAGAGAAGCGTCTGATTTATATTTTCTGCGATATTTCTCTGTGCATGCTGCGTTGCAAGTACCAATCCCACTCTTGATGGTCCCAGTAGTGGCCTGGCTACTCAGTGGACTGATCCAGACCTCGCTGGCTCACGCAGCGGCCTTGCCTCATGGGAGGACCCAGTTCTGGTCTCGCTGGCCCCTGAACCGGTCAAACCCCTAAGCTGGCTTTGGTCCCGACCTTGGAGGCCGCAGGAGTGAACTTGCCTCACGCCAGGCTCCGATGCTGGCCATTGGCCCCTGCACAGGTCTAACCCCTTGGCAGGATTCCAATCCCGGCCTCGGAGGCCCCAACACTGGTAATGCCTCACGGCAGGCTCCGATGCCGGCCTCACTGGCCCCAGCACCGGCCTAACCCCTTGACAGGCTCTTATCCTGGCCTCAGAGGCCCCAGTACCGGCCTTGCCTCACGGCAGGCTCCGATGCCGGCCTCGCTGGCCCCAGCAGCGGCCTAACCCCTCGGCAGGCTCCGATCCCGGCCTCGGAGGCCCCAGCACTGGTCATGCCTCAAGGCAGGCTCCGATGCCGGCCTCGCTGGCCCCAGCACCGGCCTAGCCCCTTGGCAGGCTCTTATCCTGGCCTCGGAGGCCCCAGTACCGGCCTTGCCTCACGGCAGGCTCCGATGCCGGCCTCGCTGGCCCCAGCACCGGCCTAACCCCTCGGCATGCTCCGATCCCGGCCTCGGAGGCCCCAGGACTGGTCATGCCTCACGGCAGGCTCCGCTGCCGGCCTCGTTGGCCCCAGCACCGGCCTAACCTCTCGGCAAGCTCTTATCCTGGCCTCGGAGGCCCCAGTACCGGCCTTGCCTCACGGCAGGCTCCGATGCCGGCCTCACTGGCCCCAGCAGCGGCCTAACCCCTCGGCAGGCTCCGATCCCAGCCTCAGAGGCCCCAGTACCGGCCTTGCCTCAAGGCAGGCTCCGATGCCGGCCTCGCTGGCCCCAGCAGCGGCCTAACCCCTTGGCAGGCTCTTATCCTGGCCTCGGAGGCCCCAGTACTGGCCTTGCCTCACGGCAGGCTCCGATGCCGGCCTCGCTGGCCCCAGCACCGGCCTAACCCCTCGGCATGCTCCGATCCTGGCCTCGGAGGCCCCAGCACTGGTCATGCCTCACGGCAGGCTCCGCTGCCGGCCTCGTTGGCCCCAGCACCGGCCTAACCCCTCGGCAAGCTCTTATCCTGGCCTCGGAGGCCCCAGTACCGGCCTTGCCTCACGGCAGGCTCCGATGCCGGCCTCACTGGCCCCAGCAGCGGCCTAACCCCTCGGCAGGCTCCGATCCCGGCCTCAGAGGCCTCAGTACCGGCCTTGCCTCACGGCAGGCTCCGATGCCGGCCTCGCTGGCCCCAGCACCGGCCTAACCCCTCGGCAGGCTCCGATCCCGGCCTCGGAGGCCCCAGCACTGGTCATGCCTCAAGGCAGGCTCCGATGCCGGCCTCGCTGGCCCCAGCACCGGCCTAGCCCCTTGGCAGGCTCTTATCCTGGCCTCGGAGGCCCCAGTACCGGCCTTGCCTCACGGCAGGCTCCGATGCCGGCCTCGCTGGCCCCAGCACCGGCCTAACCCCTCGGCATGCTCCGATCCCGGCCTCGGAGGCCCCAGCACTGGTCATGCCTCACGGCAGGCTCCGCTGCCGGCCTCGTTGGCCCCAGCACCGGCCTAACCCCTCGGCAAGCTCTTATCCTGGCCTCGGAGGCCCCAGTACTGGCCTTGCCTCACGGCAGGCTCCGATGCCGGCCTCGCTGGCCCCAGCACCGGCCTAACCCCTCGGCAGGCTCTTATCCTGGCCTCGAGGCCCCAGTACCGGCCTTGCCTCAAGGCAGGCTCCGATGCCGGCCTCGCTGGCCCCAGCACCGGCCTAACCCCTCAGCAGGCTCTTATCCTGGCCTCGGAGGCCCCAGTACCGGCCTTGCCTCACGGCAGGCTCCGATGCCGGCCTCACTGGCCCCAGCAGCGGCCTAACCCCTCGGCAGGCTCCGATCCCGGCCTCAGAGGCCCCAGTACCGGCCTTGCCTCAAGGCAGGCTCCGATGCCGGCCTCGCTGGCCCCAGCAGCGGCCTAACCCCTCGGCAGGCTCCGATCCCGGCCTCGGAGGCCCCAGCACTGGTCATGCCTCAAGGCAGGCTCCGATGGCGGCCTCGCTGGCCCCAGCACCGGCCTAACCCCTCGGCAGGCTCTTGTCCTGGCCTCGGAGGCCCCAGTACCGGCCTTGCCTCAAGGCAGGCTCCGATGCCGGCCTCGCTGGCCCCAGCACCGGCCTAACCCCTCAGCAGGCTCTTATTCTGCCCTGGAGGCCCCAGCACTGGCCTAACCCCTCGGCAGGCTCTTATCCTGGCCTCGGAGGCCCAAGTACCGGCCTTGCCTCATGGCAGGCTCTGATGCCAGCCTCACTGGCCCCAGCAACGGCCTAACCCCTCAGCAGGCTCCGGTCCCATCCTCGGGGGCCCCAACACTGGCCTTGCCTCACGGCAGGCTCCGATGCCGGCCTCGCTGACCCCAGCACCGGCCTAACCCCTCAGCAAGTTCCGGACCCGACCTCGGAGGCCCTAGCACAAGCCTTGCATCATGGCAGGCTCCAATGCCGGCCTCGCTGGCCCCAGCATCGGTCTAACCCCTCTGCAGGTTCCAATCCCGGCCACGGAGGCCTCAGTAGTGGCCCTGCCTCACAGCAAGCTCCGATGTCGGCCACTGGCCCCGGCGCCCGCCTAACCCCTCAGCAGGTTCCGATCACAGTCTCTGTGGTTAGTATTTCAAAGGTTCCAGTTGTAATGTATCAGATCTCTGCCTCCCCCGAATATTGGCCACTGGCATTGCCACTGCCTCCACCGTTTCAAATCCTTCCCAGGCTCTTTTTCCACTCGGAATGTTGTCCAGTGTTCCTAAGCATGCGTGATGGTAGCATTCGACATTTGGTGTAATTTCTCCAAAAAAATAAAGTTGGTAAGATCCGGTTTCTGCTTCTCCTGAATACAAGTCTCTACCACCATCGCGAAGAACTCTTTCAGCACCGCATTTCTCCTTGGTCTCCGCTAAACTCTCTCCTTATATGTGATGTCTGAGATTCTTAACAATATAGAGAAATAGCAGTCCTCTTTCACGGCGAATTTTTCCATAAGTTCCAGTGCATTTAGATAAGTTTTGTCTGCATCTCCAGTGTCCTGGCATCCATAACGGCTTTCTTACCACCTCTCCGATATTTTTCTTTATCTTTTTCTGTTCTGGGCCCGGTTTCTCCAGGGGTCTGGCGTGCTACTCGCAGTTCTGCCTGGGGCCCAGAGTCCCGCAACCCGGGCCCCATCTGGCGTGCCCAGCCCGCGACCCCTGCCCAGAACCCAGCGTCTTACTGGGTCTGGTTTCTCCAGGGGTCTGGCGTGCTACGCGCAGTTCGGCAGGGGCCCAGAGTCCCGCGACCCGGGCCCCATCTGACGTGCCCAGCCCGCGACCCCCGCCCAGAACCCAGCGTCTTACTGGGTCTGGTTTCTCCAGGGGTCTGGCATGCTACGCGCAGTTCGGCAGGGGCCCAGAGTCCCGCGACCCGGGCCCCATTAGGCGTGCCCCGCCCACGACCCCCGCCCAGAACCCAGCTTCTTACTGGGCCTGGTTTCTCCAGGGGTCTGGCGTGCTACGCGCAGTTCGGCCCGGGGCCCAGGGTCCCGCGACCCAGGCCCCGGCTTTTGTGCGCCGCGCGCGACCCCTGCCCAGAACCCAGCGTCTTACTGGGCCTGGTTTCTCCAGGGATCTGGCGTGCTACTCGCAGTTCTGCCTGGGGCCCAGAATCCCGCGACCCGGGCCCCATCTGGCGTGCCCAGCCCGCGACCCCAGCCCAGAACCCAGCGTCTTACTTGGCCTGGTTTCTCCAGGGGTCTGGCGTGCTATGCGCAGTTCGGTCTGGGGCCCAGAGTCCCGCGACCCGGGCCCCATCTGGCGTGCCCAGCCCGCGACCCCCGCCCAGAACCCAGCGTCTTACTGGGTCCGGTTTCTCCAGGGGTCTCTCTTTTTTTTTTTTAAGGTGAAACTACCATGCATTTATTTTTTTTTCTGAAAAAAATCTATCCTAACATGAAATATGAACTCTAAATACCCAAAACAATCTCAAAAAAGAACAAAGCTAGAAGATGTACATTTTCTGATTTCAAACCTTATAAAGCTACAATAATTGAAATAGTCCAGTACTGCTATAAAGGCAGATATATAAACCAGTGGAGTAAAATAAAAAGTCTAGAAATAAATTCTTCCAATATGGTCAAGTTATTTTTGACAAGGTTTCCAAGAACATTTGGTGAAGGAAATAATAATCTTTCCACTAAATATTGTTGAAAAATAATAATTAAATGTAAAAGAATAATAACACTTAACACCATATACAAATATTAACTCAAAATAGATAAAAGACCTAAATGTAAATCTTAAGACTATAAACTTTAGAAGAAAACCTGGGTCATAAAACTTCACAACATTGAAATTGGCAGTGATTTTTTTGGATATGATTTCAAAGGAACAGGCAACAAAAAAGTAAACAAACAAACTTCCTATTAAATAAAAAATATTGTACATCCAAAGACAATGTAAACAGAGTTAAAAGTTACTGATAGACTGGAATAAAGTATTTCCAAATGCTATATCTGAAGGTATATTAATATTCCAAACAGAAATCCTAAAAATTAGCAAATATAAATCAAACAATACAATTTAGAAATAGGTAAAAGACTAAAATAAATAATGAATCTCCAAAGATTTTATATAACCAATAAACACATGAATATCACTCATCATTATCATAATATAACTAATCATTAAGGAAATACAAGTAAAAACTATAGTGAAATACTACTTCACATTTGTTAGGATGGCTACTTAACATGAATTACCTTGTTCCAGCCCTTTACCTTGAGTTTGTTCCTATCTTTACTTGTAAAGTGTGTTTTTTGTAAGCAGCAGATGGATGGATTCTGGTTTTTAATCCATTTTGCCACTTTATGTCTTTTTATTAGGGAATTGGGGCCATTTACATTCAGTGTGATTATTGAGAGATAACTTTTAATTCCTAGCAAGTTAAGATTTTATTTCTGTTTGAAATATTGTTTATTTTATTTGCTTAGTTGTCTGCTGAATGGAAAATCTTGTTTCTCTGGTTCTGGTGTATATTACCTATTTCTTCTTTGTAGTTAATCTCTTTGAGTATTTTCTCTAGGGCTGGTTTTGAAGACATAAATTACTTCAGTTTCTGTTTGTCATGGAAGTTTCTTAATTCCCCATCTAATTTGACAGATAGTTTTGCTGGGTAAGAAATTTTTGGCTGGAAGTTGTTTTCGTTCAGAGTTTGGAATATGTTACTCCAAGCCCTTCTGGCTTTCATGACTTGGTTTGGGAAGTCTGGAGTGTTTGTAATTTGTTTGCCTCTGAATGTCACTTGGCCCTTTGTTTTTGTTGCCTTTAAGATTCTCTGGTTGGCTTCCACATTGGTCATTTTGTCAATTATGTGGTGTGGGGAACCTCTTCTCTGATTCTGTCTAAAGGGAGTTCTATAAGTTTCCTGAGCATGTGTATTGACCTCTTGCTCTATGTTTGGAAATTTTTCTGCTATTATTTCTTTGAAGAGATTATTGATCCCTTTGGTTTCACCTTTTCCCTCCTCTATTCCAATTATTCTTAGGTTAGCTCTCTTAAAGTGGGCCAATATTTCTTCAATATCAGATTCCTGCTGTCTGTTTTTTTCTAAGTTATAAATTATGCGTTTGTTTTTGTAGTGATCATCTTCTAGGAGTGAGATTCTATTCTCCATGCTGTCTAATCGATTGTTTATAGTTTGAATTGATGCCTTTACCCCAATGATTACATCCTTTATTTCTTTTAGACTCTCTCTAAATTCTTTTTGAAGGTCCTGTATCATTTCTACAGTTATATTCCTGATTTGATCTTCTGGAGATCTCTGAATTTCTGTGTTATCAGGTTCTGATAATATGGGGTTGTGGGCATTCATTGCTCTATTGTTGTTCCTCTTTCCCATGATTTCAGAAGTTTGTGCCTTCCCTGGGTCACTACAACTTCACATAGGGTGCTCTGGATCTTGAGTTTGTGGTAATCTCAGCCGCCACTACTCCTTTACTGGATTGTATCACAAAGTCTCAGACTCAGGGAGTTAATTGAGGCTGCGAGAGACCATGGGGGTGCTGGGCTGGGCGTTTTCCCATGGGGAACTGCGACTAGGGTGTGGTATCTCTGCCACTGCTACTCTTTCACTGGGTTGGACTGCAAAATCTCAGACCCAAGGAGATTATCAAAGCTGTGCAAGTCCCTGGGAGTTCAGTACAGGGATTTCTCCTTTAGGGGCCACAATTTCACTCATAGTGATTGTGTGCACTAATCAGGAGCTGTCGCGGGGCATGATGAACTCACTGTCGCCACTGGCAATATGGTGCTGATGCCACACCCTCCGCCGTGAGGCTGGCATATTTCTTTTCTGGTTTTGAGCTCCATTCTGAGTCCCTGGAAGGCATGATGAGCTTGGCCACTGGGAGTTGTAGGCATTCTTCGCGCTAAAAGAACTGCTGAATTACACCCGGATGATCTGCAGCTGCTCACTTCAGCTCCTTGTTTACCTTTCCCCTCTGGAGCCTGGTGCTGTGAGGCATGATAGTGCCGGTGCTGCTCTGCAATGCAGGCTAGTTTCTTTTCTGATCTCTGGTTGTTTTTCTAGTCTTCTTTTTCTCTGTCCCTTGTATTTACATTTTTTTTATTTCTCTGCTGATAGTGTTTTCTGGCTATGAAAAGCACTGTTTTTGTGGCAATAGAGATCGAGTGTTAGCAGGACTTGTAAACGCTGCTTTTCTCGGTCGCCGTCTTCCCGGAAGTCCCGATGCTGTTATTTTGAACGGGGCTCCTGATTGAACCCCATGGACCAAATCAAGCCAAGATGTAGTCACTGGTACTAAATGTCACACAAACATACTGAAACACTAGGTAAGCAGATCAATTCCAAGACAGATTAGATTTTCCTGAAAGAAGATTTCATTCTTCCTGAGATGGCATAATGGGAATGTCTCTTTGCTTTACTCTTTCCAAAAGCAGTAGCCTGAAGGGACATATTAACCAATCAATTGCTTTTCTATTATTCTGCTTCCTTGCTCCCAACTTACAAAATATACTTTTCTGCCATTGCCCAGAGACCTCTCATTCTGTTGTTTAAATAATTATGGCTGTGCTGATTCGTGAACCATGACATAAGCCAATCTGATCTGTAAAGAAATCTGTTGTATTGTCTTTAACAAAAGATATATATTGGACCAAGTGCTATGCTCATGTATGTCCCATCACCCTAAACTTCATTATGTGAGATTACAATGCACCAATAAAAGTATACTAAAATAAAAGTAAATAGATAAAAATGATATTGGGAATGTTACCTTAAAATAAATAAATCTGTTCATAAAATTTTAAAGATATATATTGGGATTAGAATGGATCTGAAACATAGAATGGAGAGTGTAAAATATTCACTACATACATAATGTAGAAAAATACAAACTCATTTGATAGTGGTGGTTACTTTTAGAGAAAAGAAAGTTAATGGCAGATGTGGTGGTGCATGACTGTAATCCCAGTGCTTGGGAGGCTGAGACAGGAGGATCACAGGTTCACAACCAGCCTTGCCTACTTAGTGAGGCCCTCCACAACTTAGTGAGACCCTGTTTCAAAACAAAAACTTAAAAAAAATAGTGGTGGGGGGGTAGCTTTATTTCTTCTTTGATGATTGTAGAATGCCCCTGGGTTCAATCACTAGTAGAAAGAAAGAAAGAATGAAATAATGAAAGAAAGAAAGAAAGAAAGGAAGAAAGAAAGAAAGAAAGAGAGAAAGATTATGGATTAAAAGATGAGGTTACAAAAGAAAAACCTTTCCATTTATTCATGTTACTTGATATAATTGAATGTGTTTCAAAAAATGTATTTGTAGATTATGTTTGTAATTTTTATCTTGATGTTATCTACACATATAGGTACTAGGTTTTTTTTTTTTTTGCAGTATTGGGGATAGAGCCCAGGGGCATTCTACCTCCAAAATGTACCCCCAGCTCTATTTTTTTTATTCTTTATTTGGAAACAGGGTCTCGCTGAGTTGCAAAAGGCCTCACTAAGTAGTAGCTGAGGCTATCCTTGAACCATGATCCTCCTGTCGCAGCCTCCCAGGTTTTTTTGTGTGTGTGGATAGAGAGAGAAAAAGAGACAGATTATCATTTCATCTTCTTACTGTAAAACCATTAAATATTTTGAAGATTTAAACTTGAGTGCTACTCATTAGATCACTTTTTATTGATCCAACTCATGTTCAAAGAACTAATTTAATTTCCCCAGAATCATTCATTCAAACGAGTCCTGATATTACTATAAGCTATTCCTTTCTTTTCTTTATTTCTTCTTTGATTATGTCTTACTTTAAATTAAACTCCAGTGTGCGAGAAAATTGAATGTTTATTGAAGAACACATCAAACAAGCACCTTGCTTCCAACCCCGTTTCCGTGGGTAACTAATTGTAGGTGAGAAGCATTTCCATAGAGAGCTCTGTCCCCAGGAACTTCCTCTTTTCACGCACCCGGGAGGATAAATGAAGAGCCTGTGTGAAGACCATGCCCAAGAGGTTTCAGGAAAGGCATAAAATAACATGCTCACAAGGCACGCTTGATATTTTATTTGACACCTGTATCCACTGAAAAATAGTTCTCAGACTAATTCTTAAATATGCATGTGTGGATTATAGTGTCACGGTTTTCTGAAAGTTTGAAAAACTCAAGTGTATCTCCACGGTTCCTTCTGACTAAAAGATATTTATAAAATAAGGTAAGTAAAAAGACACCTGTTAGCCAGGCGTGGTGGGGCACACTTGTAAACCCAGCATTTGGGAGGCTGAGATAGGAGGATCACAGGCTCCCAGCTAGCCTCAGCTACTTAGTGAGGCCCTCTGCAACTTAGTAAGACCCTATTTCAAAAAAAAATTCTTTAAAAATAGGGCTGGGGGTGTAGCTTGGAGGTAGAATGCCCCTAGGTTTCATCTCCAGTACTGGAAAAAAAAAAAGAAGGAAGGCATCTATTAATTATGGGCCATACATTCTCAGGGAAGGTTCATGTATACATAAATAAAAAGAAGAACATTTTATTTCAGGGGTTCTTCCTCCCCAACACACACACACGCACACACACACACACACACACACACACACACACACACACACTACTCCCCTCCTGTTTTGGGGATCATTAATATTGGGAACCCTAAGTACTCACATGTGCTAGGCCTGGCACGCCAATAAGCTACACCCGCAGCGTCTCAGTGTTTGGCAGACAGGGCTCATTAAGGACTAGTTAGAATTATTATTATTTTATTATAAATGCACACTTTTGAATTAGAATGACATATAACCAAAGGTCAACGTTCAGGGCTAAGATGTGAATATTCAGTTTGCCTCCAGCACACAGATTGTGAAAGGGAACTTGAGCCACGGTAAGTTCCTATACTCCCTGTGTCTGTGATATATATCGAATGATGTGACGTTCAAATAAGGTGAACGGGCAGCATTCATTCAGAAAATATCTCTAGAGTACAGAGGCTTGCTGTGGAATGCTGGACGTCTGAGTTTATGATTTTGATATCTCACGACCTCACTTAAGGTCTTGTGATTTTCATATCTCACGACCTCACTTAAGACCTCACTTAATTGCCTTTTGATCTTAAAAACCTTCCAATTAGCAGCAGAATACAGGCATGAATGATTAACAGCTTTCTAAAACTTTCTTTCTCATATGGTTTGGGATGGGTACTATTGCTTTTATGGTGTAAAATCTTACTGGAGTTTTTTTTTTTTTTTTTTTTGCACATGGGACTCATTAAGGATTAGTGGGAATTATTGTATTACAAGTGCACCCTTGTAAGCTAGGATAACATATAATCAAAGACCAATGTTCACATCTTGCCTCTGTGTATCTCATGTGAAACCTCATAGGATGGTGTTAAGAATTTTATGAAATAGATAATATCAAAATTGTGTTTTGTAACCCTAAGAATGTAATCAGATACTTCAACCGAGTGGAAGAGTAACCAGAATGTTTTTTATTTTTAGTTTTTTTTTTTTTTTCAGTACTGGGGATGGGACCCTGGGGCATTCTACCTCCGAGCTACACCCCAGCCCTATTTTTTTATTATTATTCTTTATTTTGAAACAGGGTGTCACTGAGTTGCAAAGGGCCTCACTAAGTAATAGGTGAGGCTGTCTTTGAACCGTCATCCTCCCATCTCAGCCTCCCAAATTCTGAGATTATAAGTGTGAACCACAATGTCTGGCTATAACCAGAATTTTGTCACTGAGATACTATCCTAACTTTCCATTTGAACATTCCCTATCCTATAGAAAGTTGTGGATTTCATGGAATATGCTTCACCAACATAAAAAAGAACAATATAAATTAAAACCTTTACTACCTAAAGTAATTGTCACAAATGCTGCTTTATTCACCTAGTGAATGTTGTGGGTTTGATCGCTTCTTTCAGCTAAAAACAACAGAATACATCTTGGCAATGTAAAATAGCTGTTAATCTGAATATGTCTGTAGGCTTGATTTGGAAAAGTGACTTTTCTCCTGACAGTAATTACCTGTGATTTAAAAATAAAACATTTTAAACTGTATACAGTCACTTATAATTATCCAAACTCTTATAATACAACAGGATAAGGGAAAATCCTGACATAAAAATAAAATAAATGAACTAAAATTTGACATGGATGATGAAATGCCCAAAGTTTGTACTAAATTGTTAAGCAAAAAAGTACACGCAAACCTAAATTCTTAAACAAAGGAAAACCTTTGCCATAGTCTGTCTTAAATTATACTTAGAGAAGCTTATGTTAAAAAGGTTCTAATTTTTTACTCAGTTCCAAAGATCTAAGAAATATTTGTTTAAACCCTAGTACTTCTAGCCAGGCATGATGGTGCAAGCATATAATCCCAGTAATGGGGAGGCTGAGACAGAAGGATTATAATTGGAAGCCAGCCTCCGCTACTTAGTATGGTGCTCAACAACTTAGTGAGACCCTGTTTCCAAATAAAAACTATACATAGAGCTCAGTGGGGTGTAGCCTGGAGTAGTATAAGGCCCCTGGGTTCTATCCCTAGTCTCACACACACACACACACACACACACACACACACACACACACACCTATGACTTCTAACTATCCGTAAAGATGATATGATTATTCAACTAACTTGTGGAGTTGAACAAGACTCGAGAGATGATTCTCACGGTGCCAAGTTTTGTTCTCCTTCTCCCTCATTAAACATCAATACTGTTACTGTCCTTAACACTGCTGTGACTCCTTGCAGCATGTGTCTGAGAGTAAATCCTACGATCCAGGGTACCCTGCCTCATCTGTTCTATGACACACCTAAAACTACAAACTAATAAGCTTTGGGATAACAGCCAACTCAGCTAATTCATATGCCAGAAAAAGTTTGAAAAACAATAATTTAGCGTTTCCAGATCAAGCGACTTCTCTTTCTCACGGACCCTCTTCAGAACATAAAGAGGCAGCTATTTGTCAGCCTTACTAAACAGAGTAAAAATTTAGTTCCCAGCTGACTAGCGTACATGTTGAAGGGAACTGCTTTTAACCTGTACTATCTTAAAGAGAAAGCTGGTCACCTGCTGCCAGAACATTTGTGTTATCTGTCCCGTAAATCTCACCCCATCTTATGTGAGTGGGTGGTCAATACACAATTATGTTTTATCATTCCTTTTTTTTTATTGGTGCACTGTATTCATACATCATAGTGGGATACAAACTTTTGTAGACATACATGCACACATCGCCCAGTCAGCCCCCACCCGATCCCCACCCCATTCTCTCCCCATCCCTCCTTCCCATGCTTGGCTTAGTGGTTGACATCTAGTATTATAGCAATTTATCCAAAATTAAAAATGATAATTTCACATAACAGTTTCATTTGTCTGATACCAAGCTTTTGATGACTTAAAGATAACGTTTCAATATTTCTTTTTGCTTTCTTTCTTACCAGAGAATATTTTTTTCTATTTATTTTAGGTGAAACTATCATATGTTTATATATTTATTTTTCAGAAAAAAATCTATCCTAATATGGAATATGGACTCTAGATATCCAAAACGATCTTGAAAAAGAACAAAGCTAGAAGATATATATTTTCTGATTTCAAACCATATAAACTACAATAATTGAAAAAGTATAGTACTGTTCTAAAGGCAGATATATAAACCATTGGAGTTAAATAAAAGCCTAGAGCTAAATTCTTCCATATATTGTCAAGTTATTTTTGACAAGGTTTCCACGAACATTTGTTGGTGGAAATAATAATCTTTTAACTAAATATTGTTGAAAAATAATACTTACATGGAAAAGAATAAAATTGGACCCTTACCTAATCCCATATACAAATATTAACTCAAAATAGATAAAAGACCTAAATATAAATCTTAAGACTATAAACTTTTAGAAGAAAATCTGGGTCATAAAACCTCACAACATTGAAATTGGCAGTGATTTCTTGGATATGATTTCTATGGCACAGGCATCAGAAGAGTATACAAACTCCCTAAAAAATAAAAAAATATTGTATATCCAAAGACAATGTAAACAGAGTTAAAAGTTACTAATAGAATGGGATAAAATATTTCCAAATGCTATATCTGAAGGTATATTAATATTCCAACTAGACATCCTAAAAATTAACAACAATAGAGGCAAACAATACAATTTAGAGATAGGTAAAAGACTAATATAAATAATGAATCTCCACAGATAACCAATCTTAGTTGTCTGTTGGATGGAAAATCTTGTTTCTCTGGTTCTGGTGTGTGTTACCTATTTCTTCTTTGTAGTTAATCTCTTTGAGTATTTTCTCTAGGGCTGGTTTTGAAGACATAAATTCCTTCAGTTTCTGTTTGTCATGGAAGCTTCTTATTTCTCCATCTAATTTGATAGAAAGTGTTGCTGGGTAGGAAATTTTTGGCTGGAAGTTGTTTTCTTTCAGAGTTTGGAATATGTTACTCCAAGCCCTTCTGGCTCTCATGACTTGGTTTGGGAAGTCTGGAGTGATTCTAATTGGTTTGCCTTTGAATGTCACTTGGCCCTTTGTTTTTGCTGCCTTTAAGATTCTCTGCTTGGCTTCCACATTGGTCATTTTGACAATTATGTGGCGTGAGGATCCTCTTCTCCGATCCTGTCTAAAGGGAGTTCTATAAGTTTCCTGGACCTGTGTATCAACCTCTTGCTCTATGTTTGGAAAATTTTCTGCTATTACTTCCTTGAAGAGATTGTTGATCCCTTTGGTTTCACTTTCTTTTCCCTCCTCTATTCCAATTATTCGTAGGTTAGCTCTCTTAAAATGGGCCCATATTTCTTCAATGTCAGATTCCTGCTGTCGGATATTTTTTTCTAGATTAGAAATTATGCATTCATTTTTGGAATGATCATCTTCTAAGAGCGAGATTCTGTTCTCCATGTTGTCTAATCGGTTGTTCATGCTTTGAATTGAGGCCTTTACTTCATTAAATGCATCCTTTATCTCTTTTTGGCTCTCTCTGAATTCTTTTAGAAACAGCTCTATTATTTCTACAGTTATTTTCCTGATTTGATCTTCTAGAAATCTCTGATTTTCTGTTTTATCGGGTTCTGATGTTGTGGGGTTGTGGGCATTCATTGCTCCAGTGTTATTCCTCTTTCCCATGATTTCGGATGTTTGTGCCTTCTCTGGGTTCTTCCCTGGGTCACTACGACTTCGCTTAAGGTGCTCTGGATCTCGAGTCTGTAGTATCTCTGACCCCACTACTCCTTTACTGGGTTGTATTACAGAGTCTCCGACCCAGGGAGTCGATAGGGGCTGCTTTAGACTATGGGGGGTGCCAGGTTGCACGTTCTCCTATGGTGTGATATCTCTGCCACTGCCCCTCCCCCACTGGGTCAAGTCCCAGGGAGTACAGTACTGGGATTTCTCATCTGTGGCCCGCAATTTGACTCACTGTTCTTGAGTACGCAGATGTAGCTGTACTGGACTCGGTGAATTCACTGCTGCTGCCGCCGGTAGCAATATGGTGCCGCTGCTACGCCCTTGGCCGTGAGGCTGGCGTATTTCTTCTTGGTTTTGAGTTCCACTCTGAATCCCTCGGCTTGCTGTAGCTGTCCGGTGAATTCACCACTGCCGCCGGCAAATGGCGCTGCTGCCGCGTTCTCGGGCGTGAGGCCGGTGTATCTCCTCTGTGGCTCTGAGCTCTGTTCTCAGTCTGCTTTCTCTCTGGAGCCTGGTGATTTTTTTGTTTCTCTGGTGATGGTGTTTTCTGGCTATGAAAGGCGCTGATTTTGTGGTAATGGAGATTGGTTGTTAGCAGGGCTCTTAAGCCCCGCTTTTCTCAGTCGCCATCTTCCCGGAAGTCATGTTTTATCATTCCTAATAAACAGACCTATTTTTGTCACTTTTTTACTACAGGGGAAACATATTAAAAAAAAAAAAGGATGGCACTCATAAATGAAAGCCACCCTGAAGAGTTCATTCTGCTAGGATTTGCCAATTATCCTTGGCTGGAGCTTCCTCTGTTCATTATTCTTCTGATAACATACCCCACGGCCATGATGGGAAACATCGCCATCATCCTGGTGTCCAAGTTAGACCCCCGCCTCCACAGCCCCATGTATTTCTTCCTCACCAACCTCTCCTTTCTGGACATGTGCTACACCACAAGCATTGTGCCTCAGGTGCTGTTCAACCTGGGAAGCTCCAAGAAGACCATCAGCTACGTGGGCTGTGAGGTTCAGCTTTATGTCTTTCACACCATGGGAGGCACAGAGTGTCTCCTCTTGGCTCTGATGTCTTTTGACCGCTATGTGGCCATCTGCAGACCTCTGCACTACACCCTCATCATGAGCCAGCGCCTCTGCATCCTGCTCGCGTCCATCGTGTGGCTGAGTGGAATCGCCTATGCTGTCCCAGAGGCCACTGCAACACTACAGTTGCCCCTGTGCGGCGTCAATACATTGGACCACTTGCTGTGTGAGATGCCGGTTCTGATAAAGACTGCCTGCGGTGAGAAGGAGGCCAATGAGCTGGCACTCTCTGTGGTCTGCATTTTTCTGCTAGCTGTTCCTCTGGGCTTAATTCTTGTCTCCTATGCTAGCATTGGACGTACTATATTTAAGATCAAATCTTCTGAAGGAAGGAAAAAGGCCTTTGGGACATGTTCCTCTCACTTCCTTGTGGTTCTTTTATTTTATGGTCCAGGCATTAGCATGTACCTTCAGCCCTCCTCTTCCATCACAAGGGACCAGCCCAAGTTCATGGCTCTCTTCTATGGAGTGGTGACTCCTACCCTCAACCCCTTCATCTACACCCTGAGGAACAAGGACGTGAAGGGGGCTTTGGGCAAGCTGGTGAGGAGCATTTTCAGTTCCAAGTGATCTTGGTAGTATTCAGATGAAATTATGTAGCTATTGGAGTAGGCACATGGGTTTCCTAATGACTTGTTCTTGTCTTATAATCCAATTTTATGTCTCCAGTATTTATGTCTCCTTGTTTTCCCACTTCTAAGGATCAAATTCAGGGCTTTATATATGCTAGGCTGTACATGGTAGGAATACACACAGGATCTTTGAGCTACATTTCCAGCCCAATATCATGGTCCTTATTTCTTATATTTTTCTTACAAAATAGGGCATGGATTAAACTTATATCATATGTACTCATACAAGCACTCTATATTTAAGCAAATATGTATATGTATATATAGACAAATTATTTAAATTATAACATTAATTCATTAGTTTGAGCTAAACATCATAAAATTCAATTGCATAAAACTGAGGGCTTTCCATAACTAGAACCTGAAAAATATTATATCACTCTTTGAGTTTGGCCCGTGTCTATGTGGGCAGCATGCTAACACTGTGTGTTCACAGTGGAATACTCTCTGCTTTAGCAGACTCACGATTTATCAGCCTCAGTTTATTTACATGCTATTGTAATTTTTGTGTGTGCTACCGGTGTTCCTGGAAACCCTTTTACCTCTGGTCTCTTAAGCCAGAGACGCTGGCTTCGAACCTGTGTGATCCTCCTGTCTCCACCTCCCAAGCGCGGGGATTACAAGCGTGTGCCACCACACCTGGCAATACTATTGTGATTTTTAAAGGCACTATAAATCTTGTCAAATAAGAAATGTGCAGTAGTAATGTACTTCTAATTAAAATATATAATTAAATATTGGATACAATCCATTAAATAGGTACAATGCAGAGACAAAAAGTAGGATAAGTTTTCTCAGGTTCTTTTAAATATCATAAGCATGAGTTTTTTTTGAATCATAGCAAGAACTAGGAAATGATGTTAGTAATTAATTTCAACATGGAAACAATTTGTTCATGAATTAAAACCTTCAGAAATACCTTTTTTAAATTCAAACTGTAAAAGAATGGATATGAGAGAGAAGTAATTTGTATTCTTTTTTTTTTCTTCCTTTTTTCGTAGTACTGGGGATTGAACCCATGGACATTCTGCCTCCAAGCTACATCACCAGCCCTATTTTTTTATTCTTTATACTGAAACAAGGTCTCACTAATTTGCACAGGGCCTCACTAAGTAGCTGAGGCTGGCTATGAACCATGATCCTCCTGTCTAAGCCTCCCAAGTACTGAGATTACAAGCATGCACCACAATTTAAAATCATTTTAATTACACAAACAAGCAATAAGACTTTTTATTGGTGCAAATTTTGAATGCAAATGATATTTAAAATACATATCATTTTTTAAAAAGTCCAAGTTTGCAACTTGGACTTTCATAAATTCAAAATATAAAAATAGTTGTGATATGTGAAAGCAAATTAATGTATTTTTGGTTATTTGGCATAGAACTAATATAGGATGAATGTAATATGATATTGCTCAGTGAATAAATAAACACTTGTCAAGGAAGAAAAGCCACTTAGAATTTCTGGTAGCCCTTCAGGTATGAGGAAGATCTAAGTAAATACTTGGAAGGAAACTCACAAGCTACCACAAACAAAAATTTACTGCAGCCTGATTCACTCACTGGAAAATAAAACATCTGGTTCTGCTCTTTTCTTGAGACCATTGGGCTTTTGTACACTTAATTTATAAAAAGAATTCTAAGTACCTTTAAAAATCAGCTAATTTCTGACTAAATTGCCACATTTTAAAATTTTTTGCATGCACACAAATATATATCTGTTGTGTTAAATAATACTTTTGATCATTTTCACTTGTTAAGATATCCTGTGTCTTTCTCTATCTCAGAGAAATAATGGTAATGTTTAGCTTTGTGGACAACACCTAGCAATATCTATGTTTAAAAGCTTAACTATTGTCAGGCGTGGTGGCGCATGCTTGTAATCCCAGCATTCGGGAGACTGAGACCTGGGGATCGTGGTTCGCGGACAGCCTCAGCTACTTAGTGAGGCCCTCTGCAACTCAGTGAAACCCGGTTTCAAAATAAAGAATAAAAAAATATAGGGCAGGGGGTGTTGCTTGGAGGTCGAATGTCCCTGGGTTCCATCCCCAGACCCGTAAATAAATAAATAAATAAATAAATAAAACCTTAACTATTAAGATTAATTACAGTTTGTTTAACTGATTGCTGAAATTATCCTCTGTCTCTGGCTAGTTACTGTGTAGACTACCTTCTAGAGCTATAAGATTGATCATTTTAGAAATACAAATATTGGCCGGGCATAGTGGTACATGCTTGTAATCCCAGCGCTTGGGAGGCTGAGACATGAGGATCACAGGTTCACAAACAGCCTCAGCTACTTAGAGAGGCCCTCCACAACTTAGTGAGACCCTGTTTCAAAACAAAAAATTAAAAAAATAGGGGTGGGGGTGTAGCTTTGTTTCTTCTTTGATTATTGTAGAATGCCCCTGGGTTCAATCTCCACTGCCACAATAAATAAATAAATATTATGGATTAAAGGATGAAGTTACAAAGGAAAAACCTTTCCATTTGTTCATTTTACTTGATATATTGAATGTGTTTCAAATAATGTATTTGTAGATTATGTTTGTAATTTTTATCTTTTTGTTATCTACACATATAGGTATTAAGTTTTGGTAGTGGTGTTGTTGTTTTTTTACAGTACTGGGGATGAAACCCAGGGGCACTCTACCTCTGAGCTGCACCCCTATCCCTATTTTTTATTCTTTATTTTGAAACAGGATCTCACTGAGTTGCAAAGGGCCACACTAAATAGTAGCTGAGGCTGTTCAATAACCGTGATCCTCCTGTCTCAGACTTCTAAGTTTTTTGTGTGTGGATAGAGAGAAAAAAAAGACATATTTTAATTTTATCTTCTTGCTGTAAAAACATTAAATATTTTGAAGATTTAAACTTGAGCGCTGGGCCAGCGAGGCCAGGATTGGAGCCAGCCATGAGGCAAGACCGGTGCTCTGAACTCCGAGGCCGGGATTGGAGCCTGCCGAGGGGTTAGGCTGGTGCCAGGGCCAGAGAGGCTGGGATGGGAGCCTGCCGTGAGGCAAGGCCGGTGCTGGAGCCTCCACAGCCTGGATAGGAGCCTGCCGAGGGGTTAGGCCAGTGCAGTGGCTAGCAAGGCTGGGATCAGAGCCTGCCATGAGGCATGGCCAGTGCCTGGGTCTCCGAGGCCAGGATCAGAGCCAGACATGAGGTTAGGTCGGTGCCGGAGCCAGTGAGGCTGGGATCAGAGCCTGCCGTGAGGCAAGGCCGGTGCTGGGGCCTCCGAGGCTGGGATCAGAGCCTGCTGAGGGGTTAGGCTGGTGTCAGGTCCAGAGAGGCTGGGATCGGAGCCTGCTGAGGGGTTAGGCTGGTGTCAGGGCCAGAGAGGCTGGGATTGGAGCCTGCCATGATGCAAAGCCACTACTGAGGCCTCCGAGGCTGGGTTTGGAGCCTGTGGAGGGGTTAGGTCAGTGCCGGGGCCAACAAGGCCGGGATCGGAGCCATCTGTGAGGCAAGGCCGGTGCTGGGGCCTCCAAGGCCGGTATCAAAGCCCGCCGAGGGGTTTGGCTGGTTCCGAGGTCAGCAAGGCCGGGATCAGAGCCTGCTGTGAGGCAAGGACAGTGCTGGGGTCTCCGAGACCAGGATAGGAGTCTGCCGAGGGGTTAGGCCAGTGCCAGAGTCAGCAAGGCCAGGATCAGAGCCTGCCATGAAGCAAGACTGGTGCTGGGACCTCCGAGGCCGGGATCAGAGCCAGCTGAGGGATTAGTTTGGTGCGGGGGCCAGCGAGGCCAGGATCAGGGTCTTCCATGAGGCAAGGCTGGTGCTGGAGCCAGCGAGGTTGAGATCAGAGTCCTCCGGGTAGCCAGGCCACTGCTGTGGCCCTCAAGACTGGGATCAGAATTTGCAATGCAGCATGCACAGAGAACTATCACAGAAAATAAAAACCAGATGCTTCCCCTAATTAGCAAAAACTAGGAGGAAAGGGATTACAGGAAGAGGTCAAGTTGTAGAAAGGGCCCATAGAGAAGCAATTAAGGTGACCAATCAGAGAGGATGGGATAGGGGAGGATGGAACCTCTATAAAACTCATGAGATACGTAAACAAATGTATCAAAGATAATCACCAATCAAGCATGGGATCGAGGGAAGGGGAGGGAATGGGAAGGGGATTGGATGAGGGCTAATTGGATGATACGTGCTTGGATATCCTCTCAAGTCTTGTATTCCAATGTAATGTATGATTACAATGCACCAATAAAAATAATTTAAAAAATAAAAATAAAATAAAATAAATAAAATAATTAAATAAAATAAATAAAACTTGAGTGCTACTCATTAGAAAGATCACTTTATTGATCCAACTCATGTTCAAAGAACTAATTTAATTTCCCCAGAATCATTCATTCAAAGGAGTCCTGATATTACTATAAGCTATTCCTTTTCTTTATTTCTTCTATGATTATGTCTTATTTAAAATTAACCTCCAGTGTGCGAGAAAATTGATTATTTATTGTAGAACATATCAAACAAGCACCTTGCTTCCAACCCCGTTTCCGTGGGTAACTAACTGTAGGTGAGAAGCATTTCCATAGAGAGCTCTGTCCCCAGGAACTTCCTCTTTTCATGCACCCAGGAGGATAAATGAAGAGCCTGTGTGAAGACCATGCCCAAGAGGTTTCAGGAAAGGCATAAAATAACATGCTCACAAGGCACGCTTGATATTTTATTTGACACCTGTATCCACTGAAAAATAGTTCTCAGACTAATTCTTAAATATGCATGTGTGGATTATAGTGTCACGGTTTTCTGAAAGTTTGAAAAACTCAAGTGTATCTCCACAGTTCCTTCTGACTAAAAGATATTTATAAAATAAGGTAAGTAAAAAGACACCTGTTAGCCAGGCGTGGTGGGGCACGCTTGTAATCCCAGCATTGGGAGCATTTGAGATAGGAGGATCGCAGGCTCCCGGCCAGCCTCAGCTACTTAGTGAGGCCCTCAACAACTTAGTAAGACCCTATTTAAAAAATAATTTTTTAAATGGGGCTGAGGGTGTAGTTTGGAGGTAGAAACCTGTAGGTTTCATCACCAGTACTGAAAAAAAAAAGGAGGGAATTTGTTAATTATGTGTCATACATTCTCAGGGAAGGTTCGTGTATAAAAAGAACATTTCATTTCAGGGGTTCTTCCTCCACAACACACACACACACACACACACACACACACACACACACACACACCTATGACTTCTAACTATCCGTGAAGATGATATGATTATTCAACTAACTTGTGGAGTTGAACGAGACTCCAGAGACAATTCTCACGGTGCCAAGTTTTGTTCTCCTTCTCCCTCATTAAACATCAACACTGTTACTGTCCTTAACATTGCTGTGACTCCTCGCAGCATGCGTCTGAGAGTAAATCCTACGATCCACGGTACCCTGCCTCATCTGTTCTATGACACACCTAAAACTACAAACTAATAAGCTTTGGGATAACAGCCAACTCAGCTAATTCATATGCCAGCAAATGGTTGAAAAACAATCATTTAGCGTTTCCAGATCAAGCGACTTCTCTTTCTCACGGACCCTCTTCAAAACATAAAGAGATAGCTATTTGTCAGGCTTACTAAACAGAGAAAAAATTTAGTTCCCAGCTGACTAGCTTACATGTTGAAGGGAACTGCTTTTAATCTGTACTCTCTTGAAGAGAAAGCTGGTCACCTGCTGCCAGAACATGTGTGTTATCTGCCCCATATATCTCATCCCATCTTATGTGAGAATTATGTTTTATCATTCCTAATAAACAGACCTATTTTTGTCACTTTTTTACTACAGGGGAAACATATAAAAAAGGATGGCACTCATAAATGAAAGCCACCCTGAAGAGTTCATTCTGCTAGGCTTTGCCAATTATCCTTGGCTGGACCTTCCTCTGTTCATTATTCTTCTGATAACATACCCCACGGCCATGATGGGAAACATCGCCATCATCCTGGTGTCCAAGTTAGACCCCCGCCTCCACAGCCCCATGTATTTCTTCCTCACCAACCTCTCCTTTCTGGACATGTGCTACACCACAAGCATTGTGCCTCAGATGCTGTTCAACCTGGGAAGCTCCAAGAAGACCATCAGCTACATTGGGTGTATAGTTCAGCTTTATTTCTTCAGCATAATGGGGAGCACAGAATGTCTGCTTTTGGTCATTATGTCTTTTGACCGCTATGTGGCCATCTGCAGACCTCTGCACTACACCCTCATCATGAGCCAGCGCCTCTGCATCCTGCTCGCGTCCATCGTGTGGCTGAGTGGAATCGCCTATGCTGTCCCAGAGGCCACTGCAACACTACAGTTGCCCCTGTGCGGCGTCAATACATTGGACCACTTGCTGTGTGAGATACCGGTTCTGATAAAGACTGCCTGCGGTGAGAAGGAGGCCAATGAGCTGGCACTCTCTGTGGTCTGCATTTTCGTGTTAACTGTTCCTCTGTGCTTAATTCTTGTCTCCTATGCTAGCATTGGACGTGCTATATTTAAGATCAAATCTTCTGAAGGAAGGAAAAAGGCCTTTGGGACATGTTCCTCTCACTTCCTTGTGGTTCTTTTATTTTATGGTCCAGGCATTAGCATGTACCTTCAGCCCTCCTCTTCCATCACAAGGGACCAGCCCAAGTTCATGGCTCTCTTCTATGGAGTGGTGACTCCTACCCTCAACCCCTTCATCTACACCCTGAGGAACAAGGACGTGAAGGGGGCTTTGGGCAAGCTGGTGAGGAGCATTTTCAGTTCCAAGTGATCTTGGTAGTATTCAGATGAAATTATGTAGCTATTGGAGTAGGCACATGGGTTTCCTAATAACTTGTTCTTGTCTCAGGATCTAATTTTATGTCTCCAGTATTTATGTCTCCTTGTTTTCCCACTTCTAGGGATCAAATTCAGGGCTTTATACATGCTAGGCTGTATATGGTAGGAATACACACAGGATCTTTGAGCTACATTTCCAGCCCAATATCATGGTCCTTATTTCTTATATTTTTCTTACAAAATAGGGCATGGATTATACTTATATAATATGTACTCATACAAGCACTCTATATTTAAGCAAATATTAAAATCTTCCCTTTCTAGTTGAAATAGAAATATTAGGTACCAAGAAATATATAAGCATGGAGAATAGGGCTCACTTTACTGAGAGTGATGAAACATCACTTAGGCGGTTAAAAAAAAAAATCACCTGGCCGTAAACACTCTATCTTCATGGCCAAATACTACTTTCTTAAATCTAAAATAAATCAGGTGTAAACAACCAAAGGGGTATTACAACTTTAGAATTAGCATCGATGTACAAAACCGTGGCGTAAAACAGTAATATACACCCCAAATACATAAAACTTGAGGGTAGGCGTGGCAAGGCCACATGGAAGCCACATCACCTAACCCTCCCCTATGGGACAGACCACCCACAGTTCTTTGGGTTGTGCCACACTCTCACCCTTTCAGCGCAGCCTCCTCTCTTGGGACCCACCTACTTTGCTAAATAGATCCTTTATGCTCACCTTACCTGCGTCTCTCAAATGAAATCTTTTTTTTTGAGAAGATAAGAACCAAGGAAACTGCCACCTGGTGATAGCAATAAATATGCATATATAGACAAATTATTTAAATTATAACATTAATTCATTAGTTTGAGCTAAACATCATAAAATTCAATGGCATAAAACAGAATCAGAGGGCTTTCCATAACTAGAACCTGAAAAATATTATATCACCCTTTGAGTTTGGCCCGTGTCTATGTGGGCAGCATGCTAACACTGTGTGTTCACAGTGGAATACTCTCTGCTTTAGCAGACTCACAGTTTGTCAACCTCAGTTTATTTACATGCTATTGTCGTTTTTAAAGGCACTATAAATCTTGTCAAATAAGAAATGTGCACTGGTAATGTACTTTTAATTGAAAAATTATAGTTAAATACTGGATACAATCCATTAATTGGATACAATGCAGAGACAAAAGGTAGGATGAGTTTTCTCATGTTCCTTTTAAATATCATAAGCATGAGATTTTTGAATCATAGCAAGAACTAGGAAATGATGTTAGTAATTAATTTCAACATGGAAAAATTTTGTTTATGAATGAAAACTTTCAGAAATGCCTTTTCAAATTCAAACTGTGAAAGAATTGATATGAGAAGTAATTTGTATTCTTTTTTTTTTTTTTTTTTTGCAGTACTGGGGATTGAACCCATGGGCATTCTGCCTTCAAGCTACATCCCCAGACCTATCTTTTATTCTTTATTTTGAAACAGGGTCTCACTAAGTTGTAGAGGGTCTCACTAAGTAGCTGAGGCTGGCCATGAACCTGTGATCCTCCTGTCTCTCTCTCAAGTACTGGGATTACAAGCATGCACCACAATTTCAAAACACCTTAATTACACGAACAAGCAATAAGACTTTTTATTGGTGCAAATCTTGAATGCAAATGATATTTAAAATACATATCATTTAAAAAGTTCAAGTCTGCTACTTGGACTTTCATACCCCAAATTCAAAATAAAAAACAGTTGTGATATGTGAAGGCAAAATAATGTATTTTTGGTTATTTGGCATAGAACTAATATAGGATGAATGTAATATGATATTGCTCAGTGAATAAACACTTGTCAAGGAAGAAAAGCCACTTAAATCTAAGTAAATACTTGGAAGAAAATTCACAAGCTTTCGCAAACAAAAATTCACTGCAGCCTGATTCACTCTCTGGAAAATAAAACATCTGGTTCTGCTCTTTTCTTGAGACCATTGGGCTTTTGTACACTTAATTTATAAAAAAAATTCTAAGTAACTTTAAAAATCAGCTAATTTCTGGTTGAGTGCTGACTAAATTACCACATTAAAATTTTTTTTGCAAAACGTATCGAAGTCAACCACTAAACCAAGTAAAGGAAGGAGGGATGGGGAGGGAATGGGGTGGGAATTGGGTAGGGGTGAAATCGGTGATGTGTACATGTATGTCCACACAAGTTTTCTACCCCAGTATGATGTATGAATATAATGCACCAATAAAAAGTTTAAAAAAATTTTTGTATGCACACAAATATATTTCTGTTGTGTTAAATAATACTTTTGATCATTTTCATTTGTTAAGATATCCTGTGACTTTCTCTGTCTCAGAGAAATAAATGGTAATGTTTAGCTTTGTGGGCAAAACCTAGCAATATCTGTGTTTAAAAGCTTAACTATTAAGATTGATTACAGTTGTCTAACTGATTGCTGAAATTATCCTCTGTCTCTGGCTATTTAATGTGTAGACTACCTTCTAGAGCTATAGGATTGCTCATTTCAGAAGTATAAATGTCCCCGGGTGTGGTGGCACATGTTTGTAATCCTAGCACTTGGGAGGCTGAGACAGGAGGATCACACAGGTTTGAAGCCAGCCTCAGCTACTTTGTAAGGCTCTCAGCAACTTAGTGAGAACCTGTTTCCAAATAAAGTATTAAATAGGTCTGGGAGTATAGCCCGAGAGTAGAAAAAGCCTCTGGGTTCCACCCTCAGACCACACACACACCAAAAGAAGTATAAATGCCATCTACAGTGGTAAGACACTGAAGAATGCAGATATGTACTTGGGAAGGTCTTTAAGTAAATATCAAGATATTTTAGCAATGGTTTTCTCCACGGTAGAGATTTCTTCAGCTCTGCATAAATAATACTGTAAGACATAAGTGCATCTTAATCTAAGAGGGATAATTAAAATAAAGGTAAACAGGATTCTTCTTCTTCAAAAAAAACCTTCATAACTAAAATAAATCTGATGTCTTTTCAAACTGTGATAATCAGAATTCCAAGGTAGAGTCACAGAGACCAGTTAGGCCTTAAGTTTGAGCAAAGAAGCATTAGATATGGTGGAGCAAGTAAGTCCAAGTCAGAGTTTGTACGAATAAAGAGCACTAGGTAGAAATATGGATAACTAATATGAGAAGTAAACACTTTATCTTCATATTATTATCAAATAACGCTCAAATTTTGATCAAACACTCAAAATTTAACCTAAGGAAAGTTATACACACACACACACACACACACACACACACACACACACACACATAAAACGAAAGTGAAATTTCAATTAGGGAGAATTAAGTTAATAGGTTAGGAATTTATTTGATGTAAAACTAAGATCTGAACATCTTTGTCCTTATTAAGATTGGCATAACACATATGAAAATTTTAACACCTCTGGATGTTGCAATTTTTGCTAGTTATCTCGAGACCTCAATATCTTGTTAAACTTTAGTTATTGTAAAAGAGTTGTGAAAAATAATCTGAAAATTACTGGCTGACTCACAATATTTTGCATAGAGAAAATTAAATTTACTCATAAAGCCTTCTAACTCCACTTCCCATGATTCCTTTTTCAACCACTACGCTGGATGCCTACACTACAGTCACCAGCACGTCCTCTGCCAACTCCAGCAGGTACTATAGTATTTCCATTTTCTGAACTCTTCTGCATCTCCGGTCTGTCATTTGTTTGCTTTTGCATTCAATATCGTCTTATCCCATAGTCCACCTCAATAAATTATCCCTCAAAACAAGTTATAATATTGTATGAAATAAGTGCTGAAATACATTTTCAAAAAATATGTTTCTGCATTCTAATAAAAAAAAATCACAGAATCACAATGAAAGATAGCAACAATGGAAGAAAGGAACAAAAGGTTGACAAAGCAACCCAAAAGGAATTAACAGTAGGAAGTGCTTACCAATCAGTAATTTCCATGGATATCAATGAATTAAATTTTTCAATTGAGGAGGGCAGAGCAGAATGGAAGTTGAGTAAGGCCTTACTGTGGTGGTCTCCCCAGAGACACATCAATTGGATAATTATTTGCACACAAAATTTTCTTTAAAGAGCTAAGAAAGCCATGCCAGTGTCCATAGATGGAGCCTCCAGGACAGCCCCATAGAGGAGGAGGTGCACACTCCTGTGTATTGGACCCAATGAACATTGCTGTGGCTGGTTGCAGCCATCTTCAGCCACAATTCCACCTCAGCAGTAGGCAAGTCGTTGCCGTGTGGATTGGTTCTCACCCAGTACTGCACCTGTCTCAGTGGGCTGTGGACCTGGGATGTGATGGCACTGCAGTATTCATGACCACAAGTAGAGAGCAGGATCCTAGGCTGGCCCATCTACAGTGATAGCCAGGAGGAATTCCATGGTTTCTGATCACAGCCCATGGAATGAGGCACTTGAGCTCCAGGACAAGGCTTGCAGGAACAGACTACCCTGAGTAGGTGCTCGCCTAATACATGATGAACACATAAACTGAAGATTTGAGACAGGTCTGGGTGAGAATCACCCTCTAGTGCAAAAGAACTGACAAAATACCAACTCTGGACTCACAGAAAATCTAGACTTATGCTGCCATCTAGTGCTAAAATAGTAAAAGCGACAACAGACTCAGAAAAAATAAGCAGCTGGTTTGAATTTCTGGAAAGGTCCCAAAATACAAAGCCAGATTACGAGACTAGAATAAATTCCTAAGCCTTCAATGTACAGATGGTGTCACCCACAGTTAAGAGTTTTCAGAAGAAGAGTCAAAGATGGTGTGATAAAGGAAGGCAGCATGTTTTATTTGCTCCGAAACTCGGAATACAACCAGTGGAAAGACTCCTTCTTGACAAGAGAAGAAGCACAGTCAAAACTCAAAAGAGGAAAGACAGCCAAACGTAGTTAGCTGTCCTTTTGAGACCACAAAAAGGAGAGGATTCAGAATAGCTTTTTGCATCTAAGCTGATGCTCTGAGAGCTGAGGTAGGCGCCATCTTGGTGAGCCCACGGTGGAGCTGATAGCTGCTGGAAACCAGCAGTTATTAGAAACAAACTCAAGAGAAAGGAGGAGGAGGAGGAGGAGGAGGAGGAGGAGGAGGAGGAGGAGGAGGAGGAGGAGGAGGAGGGAGAAAAAATCCAAATCCTGTCAAGTCATTGATTTCAGAGAACCAATACAAAAACACAATCACATTCTTCTCTCCACACTTAAAAACCTCAAAAGCACATACCACACAACCAAAGTGCCCAGTGAACTCCTGTGGCTTCAGCTCACCTTATTCAGACCTAGAAACTACAGGATCTTCCTGCAAGGACTCAAGTAGCTAAAATCAGCTTTGTCAAGATGATAGTAAGTCTCCAGACTGCCCAGCCAAAACGCTCAGTGAACTCCTGTGACTGCAGCTGAACTCATCAAGACTGAGAAACTATAGACCCTTTCCTGCAGGGACCTGTGTGGCTACAACTGGCCTCGTCAATGGTGAGTTTACAAACCATCCCAGTGGGAGCCTGCATGGCTGCAGGGACTCACATAGCAGCAACCAAACTTATGGGGTCTGTGAGTTTGCAGACCATATCTGCAGAGGTGAGGGCAGGGCCTACAGTTGGACAAATCAGAAAAGTGAATTAACAAACATTGCCTAGGGACACTCAGGCAGAATATGGAATCAGCAGTCCACCCCACTGCTGCAGGATCTCCAGCGATCACCACTGGACTGTCAGTGCTTGGGTGCCATGAGCCTCAAGGCCAAGGCCAGCCTGTGGCCAGCAAAGTCTCATATGATCGCTGCTGCCTTAGCAGAACTGGTGTCCCTGGGGCTTAATGATTTGGTCACCTATACCCCAGAATTTGAATGGTACAATCTCTCCTCTGGTGGAGTTTGGGCTCCGAGAGCAGGGAGGCCAGGAGACCAGCAGGGTTTCAAGTGATTGCAGCTGGCAGAGCAGCAATGATGTTCCTGCAGCAAATTTAACTCAGACAACCATGCTAAAAGTTGGAAATGCTATCATCTCTCACCCAGTGGAGTTTGTGCTTGGTAATCACTGATGCCAGTGGCAGACAGAATTTCAAATGACCACAGCTAGCAGAGTAAAAATGGAGTTCCTGGAGCATTAAAGCTCAGGAGGCAATGCTGCAGGTTTGGAACATTATAATCTCTGACCCTGCTGAGTCTGAGCCCAGTGACCATGGAAACCAGAGGCCAGAAGCCAGGAGTGTTTCATGGGATCACAACCAACAGAGAGCCCTGGTGGTATCTGCGGGACATTACATCTCAGCCAGCTGAGCCACAGGCTTGGAATGTTATAATCTCTAGCACTGCTGAGTTTGAGCAGAGAGAGCATGGAATCCAGTATCCAATAAGATACTGTTGCTTGCCTACACTGAGTAAGAACTATATCCCATAGAGAAGTTCTGGTGGACTAACTAAAAATTCTGATTATATGAGACAGATTCATTGAGACGAATATATACCCTCAGCACAGGACTTATTATAAAAAGACATCAGATAAGCATAGGACTCCCACACAATGAGGAAGAAGATGCCAACGCAACAGAGATATGAATGTAAGCATCCTGAAGGCATGAGAACAAAGACCAACAAGGAAACAATAAACGCCACAACTCCACAACAATAGACATCAACAATACAGAGTACTGGCAGACTAGATCACATGAAAAATAGAGTACCACTCCTAGAAGACAGCTCATTTAAAACTGGCCACACCATCAGCAAGATAGAGAAGACAATATGACAACACAATCAGAATAGTCAAGAAACTTGGGATAATATGAACCAACCAAACTTATAGGTAACAGGCACTAAAAAAGCTCTAGAAGCACAAACCAAGGGAATTTAAAATCTCTTCAGAGAACCAATATAAGAGAATTTCCCAAACATAAAAAATGAGATGAATATACACATATAGAAGACATTCAAAACCCCAATAAGACAAGGGTGGTTGGACGTGACCAACACACGGTATATGCATGTATGGAAATATCACAATAAATCCCAATAATATATATAATTAATATGCATTCCTACTTATATGTGACTTGTGGGATTTATCTGCTTTTTTAAATTTTAAGTTTGATTATGTGATACTAAGCATAAGTTTTTGGCTTTTAGTTTAGTATGGTCTTCTGGGTCCAAATGCAGGATCTCAGTTCAAATCAAGAACATCTCGGATTTTTTTTTTCTGGGAAGATGGTGGCCGCAGCAACATTAGCCGGCAGTGGCCAAATAGGACAGTTATTCCTCTGAGAAAACCCGGACATCAGATTTTGGTTTAATAGCAATTGGACAATATATAGAGACATTTGTAGTCATGACTTCCTAACTAAAATATAAGAAAGAAGAGATGGACCAAGATAGCAGAGATGGCAGCAGCAGCGGCAGCCAGTATTTGGGAGAGGTAGATAAAACCAATCCAACACGCCTTGAACTGTTGGAGAAATCTCCCCCCCAAAAAAGACTGCTCCTGCCCCACATGCTCAGGAACTCTGGACAACATACTATGTAAGAAAAATGCTCAGGAGGAGGGCCAAGATGGCAGCAGCAGCAGAGGCAAGTATCCGGGAGAGGCAGGTAAATTTGTTCTAATCCACCCTGAACTTTTGAGAAAATCTCCCCGGAAGTAGACTCTCCCTGCCCCACATGGTCAGGAACTCTGAATAACATACTGTGTAATGTAAGAAAAATGTTTGGAGCATGTCAGATGGAGCCCCGCATAGTCGGATGAGCTGGTGCCATGCATCCCAGGATCCAAGGGCGCTCACGTCCACCATGCTCATCTGTGCAGCGCTGGGGCTGGGTGCGCTTGGGGCAGCAGAACCTGCTCTCCATGGTGCAGCTGTGGGCCTCTGCTCTTGGTGGGGAGATAAAACACATTGCTACTAAGTACTTGGGCCCCCAACTCCTGCAAAAGACACATACTGTTTTCTTTTATTAAAAAATATTGAAGAGGGAGGAAGATGGTGGCAGCTGCAGTTGCTGCTGCAATGGAAACCACAACCCCAGCAGTGATGGTTAGTAGCAGCCGAATAGGATATGCATCCCCCTGAGAAACCCTGGACAACAGATTTTTATTTAATAGCTGAATGGAACAACACACAGAAACATTTCCAGTCATGACTTCCTATCTTAAATATAGGAGAGAGAGTGGAAAATGGTGGAATTAAAGGCAAGACTGCAGCACGGCGCCCGCCACTGCAAGAAATGTGATTTTTGGAGGGATATCCCAGAAGAGATCAGAAAGCAAACTGCTCCTGCCACCCATGCACAGGAATACTTAACAACAACATACTCTAGGAGACATCAAGAAGGGGGCGGTAGCAGCCAGTATTCAGGAAAGGCAGACAAATCCAACCAAATCCACCCTGAATTTTTGAAGAAATCTCTCCAAAAGTAGACTGTTCCTGCCCCACATGCTTAGGAACTCTGAACATCATACTATGTAAGAAAAAGTTTTGCAGAGATGGACCAAAATGGCGGTAGTAGTGGCAGCCAGTATTCGGGAGAGGCAGACAGACCCAATCCAATCCACCTTGAATTTTTGAAAATATCTCCCTAAAAGTAAACTGCTCTTGCTGCACATGTGCAGAAATTCTGGACAACATACTATGTAAGAAAAATGTACAGGCAAGTCAGAGGGAGCTCTGCCCGTATTGCTGGGCCAATTCACTGTGCCAGAGGTCCAAGGAGATCTCAGCTCATGGCCGCTGAGCTCTTCTGCACTGCACTAGGGGTCAGGGTGTGCTTGGAGCAGCAGATCCCGCTCTCCATGGTGAGGCTGTGAGCCTCCACTTTCAGTGGGGAGATAAAATCCATTGCTGCTAGGGAATTGGGCTCTCAGCTTCTGCAAATGACATGTGCTGTTTTCTCCTACTTAAAAAAAAAAATATATATATATATATATATATGGAGGAAAATAGGAACCTCTGTAAACGTCATGCCTACAGTGACAGTAACCAGAGCCTGCCAGGTGGCGAGGCCGGGTCTGGAGCCAGCAAGGCTGGGCCCGCAGCCTGTTGTGTGGCAGGCCTGTAACTGGGGCCTGCTTCACAGCAAAGGGCCAGCAGGTTTCCTCAACTGTGTGGCCAGGAAGCAATAGAAGCTGCTGCTGCCTCACCTAATCTATCAGCAGATTTCCAGACCCAAGTGACCTCTATTAAAAAAAAATGGTTGTGAGTGGATCATCCTGTCAAACTTACTCACCTTCTGGTTTTCGGGTTTTCAGTAAGTGGGCATAAGTGTGGAGAAATAGAAGCTCTAATACATTGTTGGTGGGATTGCAATTTGGTTGCAACCATTTTGGAGAACAGTATAGAAAATCTTCAGAAGAAGGAAAGCGAACTTACCATATGATCCAGCAATACCACCTCTGGATATCTACAAATAAAGAATGGAAACCAAAATACCAAACTAATGCACAAACAACCATGTTCATAGCTGCACAGTTCACCATTGCCAAACTGTGGAACCAGCCAAGATGTCCTTCAACGGATGTGTGGTTTTCAAAACTATGGGATATGCACACAGTGGAATTTTGCCCGGCCATAAGGGAGAACAAAATTATGGCATTGTGAGTGAAATGTCACAAAAAATAAGAAATCAGATGCTTTTCTTAATGTGCAAAATATTAGGGAGAAATGGGTAACAGGAGGAACTCTAGATGAAGAAGGGGCCCTATAGAGGAGCAAAGAAGGTGACATATCTGAGGGGATAAGAGGGAGGATAAGGGAAACTCTTTAAAGCACCTGATGTACTTAAACACATCAAAGTCAATCAGGAAGCCAAGCAGGGGTAGGAGGGAGGGGGAGGGAAGGGGTTAGAGAATGGGTAGGGGCTGATTGGGTGATGTGTGCATGTATATCTCCATAAGTTTTTTATCCCATTAAGATGTATGACTACAATGCACCAATAAAAATTTATTTTAAAAAAAGAGCCTCTTGCACATTTTGTTGAGTAGTTTCTAGTCTGTGTTGTTTGCCTAGAGTTGAATCAAGGAGATTTCTTGATTTGTGGTATTGGTTGGGTTCAGCTGAGAGAAGTCATTATCTGAGAATTAGAGAGAAGAGCATAATTTGTTTGGAGTAATTTCCCCTAAATTCCTCACAGTGGGAACATATGAGGCTGCTTGTACCAGTGATCACAACACAACACTTGAGATGGCCATATGCATGAAGAACCTCTCTCTCTCTCTCTCTCTCTCTCTCTCTCTCTCTCTCTCTCTCTCTCTCTCTCTCTCTCCCCCTCTCTCTCTCTCTGCTTTCCATTACAGGCTTGGGTTGGTAACAAGCTCTCCTCTGTGTCCAGGGTAGCAGGATTGTCCATACATAAACACAACAAAAATCTCTTGAACTCACTAAATCTTTCCCACATTGTAAAATGTTGCTTTGCTAAACGTCTCCCAACATCCCAGGTGGAGCATGCCATCTATGTTCTGCTGGGACCATGGCTGACAGAACTCTCCACTGCAGACTACGATCTAGAGACAGCTAGAGGATGTGATGACTTGATAATTTGCAATCTGACATGGTTACTGGTTTTAGGCACTTAGGATATTTTTTAAATGTGGCTAATAAGGGTGCTATGCATACAATTCCATATTCAATGTTTTACAAAGTCATTTACTTTAAAAAAAAACGATTTGCAATCTGAGATAATGAATCCACTGAGAGTAGTGGGAGGTGGGATCCCCATGGAGCACTTAACGCTACTGTTTGCTCAATTGGGAACTTGGCATAATAACAAGAGAAAAAAATTGGAAGCAAGTTTTAAAGTGCTTTCCCTGCCAAAGCATTTCTTGGCACCTTGCTCTCCTAACTATCCCAACACTGACAATATCATATATATATATGATGAACCTCAAATCTGGAACTAGCTGGTGTTTTGCATAGGTATACTTATTTTATTGTGGTGAACCCTCCCAGGGCAGAAAATTATAAATTCAATGATTTAGAAGTGTCTACAGAAACTACTCTTGCCAACTTCCTGCATTAATTCTTATTAAAATACATATTGTATAACATAAAAAAGTATTGTATACATAAAACTTTTACCTTAAAGTAAAAGTTACCTTAAGAAATTATATCTTGTGAATGTTCATATTTCTTTAATGCTTCCAAAAAGAAAATGCTATATATCCTTTTCTTTCATTCTTCATAAATCAAATCAATTTTGTTTTTTAAAAGACTATTCTCTCTGGGCGTGGTGGTACATGCCTGTAATCCCCACACTTGGGAGGCTGAGACAGGAGGATCGCACAGGTTCGAAGCCAACCTCAGCTACTTAGTGAGGCTCTCAGCAACTTAGTGAGACCCTGTTTCCAAATAAAAAATATAAAAATAGGTCTGGTAGTATAGCCGAGGGATAAAAGGCCCCTGGGTTCCACTCCCAGTACCACCAAAAAAAAAAAAAAAAAAAAAAAAACTAAAAAACACAAAAAAACCCCACCTATTCTCTCTTTGTGCAATTGCAGTCCATTTCCTTCAGTGAGTAATTAATATCTTCCATGATTTGATTGCAAATTACAGTTTTTCTAGACTTTAAACATTTTTTGTTTCAAAAGTTACACTTCTTTATTTTTTTATCCAAAGTAATGTTTAATTCTACTGATATTATCTTCATGGTCTAATATAAGAACTTAACATTAAAATAAAATAATAAAAATGAATAAATAAAAGAATTACAGAGCCGGGCGTGGTGGCCCACATTTGTAATCCCAGTACTTGGGAGGCTGAGACAGGAGGCTCACAGGTTCTCAGCCAGCCTCAGCTATTTAGTAGGGCCCTCTGTACCTTAGTGATAACTTGTTTCAAAATAAAGAATAAAAATAGGACTGGAGAGTTAGTATAGGGCTGCTGTTCTTCTTGTAGGGGGTTTGTAGGCTGCCTGCCCCGCAACCCCAACTCAGGACTCTTAAATTAGGTGGTCAGTGGTCTGGGGGGCAGATCTTGCGAGGAAGATACAAGGCGCTCCGAAATTATCTAATGCAACATGATAAAGATTTTGTTTCGGTGGGTGACGTGGTACTAGTGCCGGGAGGCCATTTGTTGCAGGAATGCCAAAGAGTGGGGAAAAGGAAGCGGTGGCTGAAGACAGGGAAGAGCCCAAGACAGAGCCAGAGGCCAAGAAGAGTAAAGCTGGAGAGGGGCCAATCCTGTATTAGGACCCTCCAGATCAGAAAACCTCACCCAGTGGCAAATCTGCCACACTCAAGATCTCTCCTGGAATGTGGATGGGCTTCGGGCCTGGATTAAGAAGAAAGGTTTAGACTGGGTAAAGGAAGAAGCCCCAGATATCTTGTGCCTCCAGGAAACCAAATGTTCAGAGAACAAACTACCACCTGAACTTCAAGAACTGTCCGGGCTGATCAGTACGGGTCAGCTCCTTCAGACAAGGAAGGATACAGGGGTGAGGGTCTACTATCCCATCAGTGCCCCCTCAAAGTCTCTTACGGCGTTGGTGAAGAGGAACACGATCAGGAAGGCCGGGTGATAGTGGCCGAATATGACACATTCGTGCTGGTAACTGTCCATGTACCTAACGCAGGCCGGGGTCTGGTAAGACTGGAGGACCGGCAGTGCTGGGATGAAGCTTTTCGCTAGTTCCTGAAGGACTTGGCCTCCGCAAGCCTCTTGTGCTCTGTGGGGACTTCAATGTGGCTCACGAAGAAATTGACCTTCGTAACCCCAAGGGAAACAAAGAGAATGCTGGTTCCACTCCACAAGAACTCCAAGCCTTTGGTGAATTGCTGCAGGCTGTGCCACTGGCCGACTGCTTTCGGCACCTCTACCCCAGCACTGCCTATGCCTACACCTCTGGACTTACGTGATGAATGCTCGCTCCAAGAATGTTGGTTGGCGCCTTGATTACTTTTTGCTGTCCCGTTCTCTCTTACCTGCATTATGTGACAACAAGATCCGTTCCAAGGCCCTGGGCAGTGATCACTGTCCCATCACCCTGTACCTAGCACCTTGACAACTCCCTGGAATCCTGTCTAAGCTTCAGAAATAGTTCCCCGCCCCCAAGTATTTTTTTAATAGCTCTCTAGAGAAATTCACACTTTCTCTTCTGTAAGAATATGGATCTTCAACCAGGCTACTATGATGGACAAAGGTTTAAGTCCAAAGATTTTGTTCTGTGGACACCTCCTCCTTTTTTTGTATAAAACATTTACTTTATTGATCTTTTGGGGAAATATGATACATCACCATTATATTATAACTGAGCCATTAATCTTGTAGCTTCGTCAACATTACTGGTTCATTTTCATGCCGCTGCTGAGGAATCAGCTCTTTTTGAAGAGGTTCAAGAGAAAGCCTTTTCAAAAAGTTTGCAAGTTCCTTCTGTATGTTGACAAAAGCTATATTCACTCTGTTAACTTTCTCATCATTCACAATGTTTATCTTCCTAAGATTAGTAGTAACCGGTTTTGCTTTGTTTTTAGCTTTAAAATTTTTTTGGCTGGCTACGTGAAATACATTCCTAGACTTTTGACCCCTTAATTTGTTCTTGGCCATTGTCAGACCTCCGACACTCGTGTGCGGGAGCTCAAGCTCCAGGTGACGCCATCTGCACACACACAGTCAGGAAGTTCTGGGCTTCTTTAAAAAAAAAAAAAAGAAAACGTTAAAAGGCCATAGTTTCATTTTAAAAAAAAAAGGACTGGAGGTGTATTTCCGAGGTAGAATGCCCCTGGGTCCCATCCTCAGTGCCACAAAATAATAATAGTAATAATAATAGTAATAATAATTATTATTATATAGAGCTATGCAGAACTCATATAAAGATTGCATATTTTTGGTGTTCAATATCATTTGTGTTTTAGAAATTGACAACCAAAATTGTAAACATTTATTGTGCCAGCAATAAGGGTCTAATTTTATTCTCCTCTGACTGTGTCCAGTTTTATCAACATATTTACTGAAGAGATTGTCCTTTTTCTCACTGTGTACTCTTGACAGCCTTGTTGAATGTGAGTTGGTAGTAAATACGTGTATTTGCATCT
This sequence comes from Muscardinus avellanarius, assembly GCF_963383645.1. Classification (NCBI taxonomy): domain Eukaryota; kingdom Metazoa; phylum Chordata; class Mammalia; order Rodentia; family Gliridae; genus Muscardinus; species Muscardinus avellanarius. Next base: position 86,273,779 of record NC_137800.1, on the reverse strand, counting down.
GGGCTTTCTCTTCAAAATAACACTGGCATTCTTCACAGAAATATATAAAAAATATTACTCTTTCTATATAACGACAAAGGTCTTGAAAAATCCAATTTTGAACAAAGCAACAATAAGAAACAAAGCTGAAGACATCATACTATCTGACTTCAAAATGTGTGCGTAATGACACTAACCAAAAATAAGCTTACAAACATTAAAAGACATACGAACAATTTCCCATATGTACATAGCATTATTTGAAATGTTGCCTTTATCACATTCTCCCTACCCCTTTCTCCCACAGGTAAACCCCCTTTATCACTCCTGATGAAGTCCCTTTTGTTACTTAATTTTGCTACCTAATTTCTCTCTAGTTTCCACATATGAGAAAATATATACAACTGATCACTTTCTCTGACTGGATAATCTCACTTAACATAAGATCATCCAGTTCCATCCATTTTCTGCAAATGACATAGTCCTATTCTTTTTATATGGCTGAGTAAAATTCCATTGAGTGTATATGCCACAGATTAGTAATTCAGTCATCTGTTGATGGGCATCTAGGTTGATTCATAATTTGGCTAGCGTGAATTGTACTGCTATAAAAGTAAATATGCAGCCGGGGGTGGTGGCGCACGCTGGTCATCCCCACTCTTGGGAGGCGGAGACAGGAGGATCGCGCGGGTTCGAAGCCAGCCTCGCTGGCTTAAGAGACCCTGTTTCTAAATAAAAATTTAAAAATAAAATAGGTCTGGGAGTGTAGCCTGGAGGTAGAAGGGCTTCCAGGAACCCCAGTACCACCCAAAAAAAATGGATATGCATACCTGTATTGTTATAATATTCTGACTTCAATGCCTTCGGGAAGATGCCCAGGAATGGTGTAGCTGGGTTGTGTGGTGGTTCCATTCCCAGTCTTCTGAGAAACCACCACAGTAATTTCAATGGTGGCTGCACCAATTTACAATCCCACCAGCAGTGTATCAGGGTTCCCATTCCCCCACATCTCCACCAGAATTTATTATAGTTTGTATTCTTGATTATTTTATTTTAAGTTCCTGAGCTTTGGGGGTTTTATTAAGGAAGCTTATGCCAATATCTATATGTTGGAGCATTGGTCCCATGCCCTCTTCTAGTAATTGCAGTCTGTAATCTAAATTGTTGGTCTTTGGCCGGGTGTGGTGGCGCACGCTTGTAATCCCCGCGCTTGGGAGGCTGAGACAGGAGGATCGCACAGGTTCGAAGCCAGCCTCAGCTACTTAGTGAGGCCCTCGGAACATAGTGAGACCCTGTTTCCAAATAAAGTCTTTAAAAAATAGGTCTGGAATATAGCCTGGAGGTAGAAAGCCCCCTGGGTTCCACCCCCAGTACCGCAAAAATAAATAAATAAATAAATAAATAAATAAATAAATAAATAGTTGGTCTTTGCTCTATCTTGAGTTGACTCTTGTGCAGAGTGAGAAGTTGGGGTTTACTTCTATTCTCCTGAAAATGGACTACCAGTTTTCCCAATATCATTTATTGAAAGAACTATCTTTTCTCCAGCATGTTTTTAGCACTTTTGTCAAAAATCAACTGGCTATAGGTGTGTGGATTTGTTTCTTTATCTTATATACCAGTTCACTGGACTATATGTCTGTTTTTATACCAATACTATGTTGTTTTTATTACTATAGCTCTGTTGTATAATTTGAGTTTTTTTCCAGGTTAGTAAAATAATCTTTTTTTTTTTTTTTTTTTTTTTGGTGGTACTTGGGGTGGAACCCAGAGGCTTCCTACCTCCGGGATATATTCCCAGACCTATATTATACTTTATTTGGAAACAGGGTCTCACTAAGTTGCTGAGAGCCTCACTAAGTAGCTGACGCTGGCTTTGAACCTGTGTGATCCTCCTGTCTCAGCCTCCCAAGCACTGGGATTACAAGCACACGCCACCACGCCTGGCTTTAATCTTTATTTTTTAAAGTTAATATGTGCATTACAGGACAAAAACACAAAAAGCAAAGAACAAAGTCATCCAGTCACAAGCAGCTTAGTTGTCTGTAGCCTTCTAATTCTTGTATATACATACACAACATCCCATTCTTGTGATCAAAATCATAGTATGTATTATACTTTTCCACATATCATGAATATTGACCAATTCAAAATCCCAGAGCTACAATAATATTTTTGATAACCATAGATAGAGCACACCAACTAAATCTGTTAGAAAAAATTGTAATCCTGCCTTTCTTAGGGATAAACATTTCACTGAAGACAAAAATAGCAACTCTGTAGTATACTTTGAAATCAGGTCTTGTGATGCCTCCTGTATGGCTTTTATTGTTGAGAATTGCCTTGCTATTCTGAGTCTTTTGTTTTTCTGTATTAATTTTAGGGCTGATTTTTCTAGCTCTATGAAGAATAACATGATATCTTAATAGGGATTATATTGAATCTGTCGATCACTTTTGGTAGAATGGCCATTTTGATAATATTTATCCTTCCTATCCAAGAGCATGAGAGGTCTTTCTGTCTTATAAGATCTTCAATTTCTTTCTTTAGTGTTTTATAATTTTTATTGCAGAAGTCTTTTACCTCCTTTATTAAATTTATTCTTAAAAATTTTATTGTTTTCAATGCTATTGTGAATGAAATTGTTTTCCAGATTTCTTTTTCAGTGGATTCATTATTGGTGTATAGAAATGCTAATGATTCTTGTAAGTTGATCTATTTATCCGACTAGTCTGATGAATCTGTTTATCAGCTCCAGAACTCTTTTGGTTGTTTTCTTTTATATTCTAAGTATAGGATCATGTCATCAACAAACAGAGATCATTTTAATTCTTTATTTGTATTCCTTTAACTCCATTCTCTTGTCTTATTGCTTTGGCTAGGGTTGCAAAAAACTATATTATGTAGGAATCATGATACTGGACATCCTTGTCTTGTTCCTGGTCTTAAAGGAAATTCTTTCAGTTTTTCCCTATTCAGAATAATATTGACTTTGGGTTTACTATATACGGCCTTTATGTTTTTGAAGTCAGTTCCTTCCATCCCTATTTTTCCAGTGTTTTTTTTTTTTTAACAGTGAAAGGATGTTGAATTTCGTCAAGTGACTTTTTAAAATATTTTTATTGGTGTGTTGTCATCTCATACCATTATGTAGTTCAAAGTGATAGTGACACACATGTATGCAGCATTTGGTGAGCTGCCTCCAGCTGCCTCCCTGCTCCCTCCCCTCCCCATCCATGACACTGAGATTGGCATTGGGAATTTTAGTACCTTCCCGTATGTACACAACTTCAGTGGCAGCATCTCCTTCACTGATTCTCCATCCCCCTCCACCAACACCATCCTCCGTAGGTCCCTCCCTCAATCCACTGAGGTGGTTTCTCCTCGAGTATCTAAAGTCCATCTTATTTCCATATTCCTCCTTCGCTCCACATATGAAAACAAACATGTGAGCCTCCACTTTTAGTGACTGGCTCATCTCATTTAACATAATGTTCTCCAGAGCCACCCATTTTCCTGAAAATGACATAGTTGTGCTCTTTTAACGCTCAGTAGAATTCCATTGTGTGTATAGCCCATAATTTAGTAACCCGTTCATCTGTCGATGGACACCGAGCCTGCTTCCATAATTTAGCTGCTGTGAATTGTTCTGCTATATACTTGGATGTGCGTGTATTACTTCAATATTCTGATTTCGATCCTTTTGGAAAGATACCCAAGAGGGGTATAGCTGGATTACATAGTGTATCCATTCCCAGTTTCTGAGAAATCTTCATATGGAGATTCATAGCAGCTACACTAATTTGCAATCCCACCAGCAGTGTTTAAGGGTTCCTGTTTCCCCATATCCTTGCCAGCATTTTGTTATTGTTTGTCTTCTTGATGACTGCCATTCTATTTGGGGTTAGATGAAATCTCAGTGTAGTTTTGATTATCACCTCCCTGATTGCTAATGGTGTTGAACATTTTTATCTATTTATTAGTCATTTGTATTTATTCTTTTTTTGTGTGTGTGGTACTGGGGATGGAACCCAGAGGCATTCTACCTTTGAGCTACACACCCAGCCCTATTTTTTTTTTTTGAAACAAGGTCTCACTGAGTTGCAAAGGGCCTCACTAAGTAGCTGAGGTTGTCCGCGAACCGCAATCCTCCTGTCTCAGCCTCCCAAAGGCTGGGATTACAAACTTGTGCCAACACACCCAGCTTTGTATTTATTTTTTTTGTGTGTGTGTGAAGTACCTATTTAGTTCAACTACCCATTTCTGGATTGGGAGATTATATATATGGTGTTAATTCTTTTAAGTACTTTGCATATTCGTTTGTTTGTTTGTTTGTTTGTTTGTTTGTTTTTGTGTTACTAGGGATGGAACCCAGAGGCATTTTATCTCTGAGCTACACCCCCAGCCCTATTTTTTATTCTTTTTTTTTTTTTTTTTTTTTGGTGGTACTGAGGTTCCTGGAAGCCCTTCTACCTCTGGGCTACACTCCCACGGGCTACACTCCCAGACCTATTTTTTAACTTTATGTGGAAACAGGGTCTCTTAAGCCAGCAAGGCTGGCTCCAAACCTGTGCGATCCTCCTGTCTCTGCCTCCCAAACGTGGTGATTACAAGCATGGGCCACCACGCCGGGCTTTATTCTTTATTTTGAAACAGTATCTCACTGAGTTGCAAAGGGCCTCACTAAGTATCTGAGGCTGGCCACTAACTCCGATCCTCCTGTCTCAGCCTCCCAGATGCTGGGATTTCAAGCCTGTGCCACCACGCCCGGCTACATATTCTGATTATTAGAGGAGTAGCTGGCAAAGATCTCCTGTTCTGTAGATTCTCTCTTTAGATTCTTGAAGGTTTCCTTTGCTGAAAAGAAACTTTTTAATTCAATGCCATTCCATTTATTAATTCTTGTTTTAATTTTCTGAGATTTGATAGCCTTTTTGATATGTTGGAGGGTTGGTGCTAGGCCCGACTCTGGCAGTTTTAATGTCTTTGTCTAAGACCCAGGACTTTGATCCATTCTGAGCTGACTCTGTGTTAGATGCTGTTCTTCATTTATGTTTTATCTAAAATACAGACTAACGCGATTAATATCAAGGGTAGGCAAATAGTCAAACTGACCAAGTCATCCACACTTGAACATATATCACGCGGCAGGCAATTTGTGCTCACCTATTACGGTAACTACTGGCAATATGTAATTTTAATTCAAGAAAGCCACTTTGACTTGTGGTTATAAACCAACGCATACAAATCCATAGAGTACATATTTTCTCCAGTATCCAGGTTTTTTGTTTTGTTTTGTTTTTGTTTTTGTGGTACTTGAGATTGAACCCAGGGGCACTCTACCTCCAGGCTACATCCTCCAGCCCTTTTTTATTTTATTTTTTGAAACAGAGTATCACTAGGTTAATGAGAGTCTCACTACTTGATGAGGCTATCCTCAAACCTGAATCCTCCTGTTTTAGCTTCCCAGGTACTGGGGGGATAAGTGCCTGGCTCAGTACCCAGTACTTAAATAATACAACTAAGCACTGAAGTTTATGAACCATATATTATGATCACCAAGACAAATAAATAGAAATATTATATTTTTATTTATTTATTTATTTTTATTGGTGCACTGTATTCATACATCATAGTGGGATACATACTTTTGTAGACATACATGCACACTTTGCCCAGTCAGCCCCCACCCAATCCCCACCCCATTCTCTCCCTATCCCTCCCTCCCATGCTTGGCTTAGTGGTTGACATCTAGTATTATGGCAATTTATCCAAAATTAAAGATGATAATCTCACATAACAGTTTCATTTGTCTGATACCAAGCTTTTGATGACTAAAGATAACATTTCAATATTTCCTTTTGCTTTCTTTCTTACCAGAGAATATTTTTTTCTATTTTTTAAGTGAAACTATCATATATTTATATATTTATTTTTCAGAAAAAAATCTATCCTAATATGGAATATGGACTCTAGGTACCCAAAACGATCTTGAAAAAGAACAAAGCTAGAAGATATATATTTTCTGATTTCAAACCATATAAACTACAATAATTGAAACAGTGTAGTACTATTCTAAAGGCAGATATATAAACCATTGGAGTTAAATAAAAGCCTAGAGCTAAATTCTTCCCTATATTGTCAAGTTATTTTTGACAAGGTTTCCACGAACATTTGGTGGTGGAAATATTAATCTTTTAACTAAATATTGTTAAAAAAATAATAATTACATGGAAAAGAATAAAATTGGACCCTTACCTAATCCCATATACAAATATTAACTCAAAATAGATAAAAGGCCTAAATATAAATCTTAAGACTATAAACTTTTAGGAGAAAATCTGGGTCATAAAACCTCACAACATTGAAATTGGCAGTGATTTCTTGGTTATGATTTCAATGGCACAGGCAACAGAAGAGTATACAAACTCCCTAAAAAATAAAAAAAATATTGTATATCCAAAGACAATGTAAACAGAGTTAACAGTTACTAATAGAATGGGATAAAATATTTCCAAATGCTATATCTGAAGGTATATTAATATTCCAACTAGAAATCCTAAAAATTAACAACAATAAAGGCAAACAATACAATTTAGAGATAGGTAAAAGACTAACATAAATAATGAATCTCCACAGATAACCAATCTTAGTTGTCTGTTGAATGGAAAATCTTGTTTCTCTAGTTCTGGTGTGTGTTACCTATTTCTTCTTTGTAGTTAATCTCTTTGAGTATTTTCTCTAGCGCTGGTTTTGAAGACATAAATTCCTTCAGTTTCTGTTTGTCATGGAAGCTTCTTATTTCTCCATCTAATTTGATAGAAAGTTTTGCTGTGTAGGAAATTTTTGGCTGGAAGTTGTTTTCTTTCAGAATTGGGAATATGTTACTCCAAGCCCTTCTGGCTCTCATGACTTGGTTTGGGAAGTCTGGAGTGATTCTAATTGGTTTGCCTCTGAATGTCACTTGGCCCTTTGTTTTTGTTGCCTTTAAGATTCTCTGCTTGGCTTCCACATTGGTCATTTTGACAATTATGTGGCGTGAGGATCCTCTTCTCCGATCCTGTCTAAAGGGAGTTCTATAAGTTTCCTGGACCTGTGTATCAACCTCTTGCTCTATGTTTGGAAAATTTTCTGCTATTACTTTCTTGAAGAGATTGTTGATCCCTTTGGTTTCACTTTCTTTTCCCTCCTCTATTCCAATTATTCTTAGGTTAGCTCTCTTAAAATGGGCCCATATTTCTTCAATATCAGATTCCTGCTGTTGGATATTTTTTTCTAGATTAGAAACTATGCGTTCATTTTTGGAATGATCATCTTCTAAGAGCGAGATTCTGTTCTCCAATGTGTTCTAATCGGTTGTTTGTGCTTTGAATTGAGGCCTTTACTTCATTAATTGCATCCTTTATCTCTTTTTGGCTCTCTCTGAGTTCTTTTCGAAGCACCTCTATTATTTCTACAGTTATTTTCCTGATTTGATCTTCTAGAAATCTCTGATTTTCTGTTTTATCGGGTTCTGATGTTGTGGGGTTGTGGGCATTCATTGCTCCAGTATTATTCCTCTTTCCCATGATTTTGGATGTTTGTGCCTTCTCTGGGTTCTTCCCTTGGGTCACTATGACTTCACTTAAGGTGTTCTGGATCTCAAGTCAGTAGTATCTCAGACCCCACTACTCCTTTACTGGGTTGTATCACAGAGTCTCCGACCCAGAGAGTCGATAGAGGCTGCTTTAGACTGTGGGGGTTGCCAGGTTGCACGTTCTCCTATGGTGTGATATCTCTGCCACCGCCACTCCCCCACTGGGTCAAGTCCCAGGGAGTACAGTACTGGGATTTCTCCTCTGTGGCCCGCAATTTGACTCACTGTTCTTGAGTACGCAGATGTAGCTGTACTGGCCTCGCTGAATTCGCTGCTGCTGTCGCCGGTGGCAAATAGGCGCCTCTGCCACGCCCTTGGCTGTGGGCCTGGCGTTTTTCTTCTTGGTTTTGATTTCCACTCTGAATCCCTGCAGCGTGTGCTGAGCTCGGCCACTGGGAGCTTTAGATGCTCTCTGCACCGAGAAATCGCGCCTGGCTGTTCCGCAGCGGCTCACCTCGGCTTTCTGTAGCCGTCCCGTGAATTCGCCGGTGCCGTTGGATGTATGGCGCTGCTGCTGCGGCCTCGGGCATGAGGCCGGTGTATCTCCTCTGTGGCTCTGTTCTCAGTCCGCTTTCTCTCTGGAGCCTGGTGATTTTTTTGTTTCTCTGGTGATGGTGTTTTCTGGCTATGAAAGGCGCTGATTTTGTGGTAATGGAGATTTGTTGTTAGCGGGGCTCTTAAGCCCCGCTTTTCTCGGTCGCCATCTTCCCGGAAGTAAATAGAAATATTATGAACCTAAATTTGCTGCCTAGAGCTTATACCAAACTCATTTTTTCTCTTTTTTTTTCTTTTCCTTTTTCTTTTCTTTTCTTTTCTTTTCTTTTTTTTTTTTGTGATACTGGGGATGGAACCCAGGGGCATTCTACCTCTGAGAGACACCCAGGCCTCATTTTTTATTATTTATTTTTGAAAGAGGGTCTCACTGAGTTGCAAGGAGCCTCACTAAGTAGCTGAAGCTGTCCACGAACCGTGATCCTCCCAGTCTCCACCTCCCGAATGCTGGGATTATAAGCTCACCCCACCACACCAGGTCTGACCTCATTCTTTTTCAGAGACAGTTGTTCTGAACTTGGGTGTCAGAGATAACCACTAGAAGTAACTTTTTTAAATGATATCTTCTCAGAGCAAGTTCAATTCCAAAATTAGTATGTGTGCAATAAATGGTTAAAAAAAAAGAGCTTAGCCGGACGTGGTGGCACATGCTTGTCATCACAGCATTCCGGACAATGAGACAGAAGGATCATGGTTCGTGGACAGCCTCAGCTACTTAGTGAGGCCCTTTGCAACTCAGTGAGACCCTGTTTAAAAATAAAGAATAAAAAGTATTTTTTGTGGTGTCAGCCCCAGACGCCTCATTGTCGGCCTTTCCCAGGGCACCTTAGTGGCGGCGACTGGATGAAGTCCAGGGGTTCTGCACAGCCGTTCTCCATGGTCTGGGTTTTCAGACAATGTTGGGGACATTTTTTTTTTTCACATTTCATGCTAAATTCCCTAGTTGCTATTCACGTGGGCCTACAGTCATGACCTATTTGCAGGTTCATTAAAAGGCAAAACAAGCAGTAAGAATTTGTGACCATTTCGTCCCCTCCCTGGAAGTCACGTGTCCAAGAAGGAGGGTCCTGCTGAGTCTCTGCCTTATACACTCCAGAGGAGCAGACGCGCTGCGGCACTGCGGGCTGAGCAAATGCGCGGACAGCATCCGTCCTCCTCGCTGTGGGCTCTGTGGTGGTCGAGAAGTAGAGAGGACTGGGAGAATGCTCTCTACATCCAGGTAGTGCTCGTACGTGCTAGTGAGGTTTTTAGTGAGACCTTTTTATAGGAACTATCTAATTCTTGAAGATTACAAGGAAAAACTTAGATGTTTCTGTCTCCTTAAAACCCTTATGGTGAGCAATAATAAACAATTATTTCAAGATGTCTATGTGTTACTGGGAATTGAAACCAGTGGCATTTACCTCTGAGCTACAGCCCCAGTGCTATTTTATATTTATTTTGAAACAGGGTCTCACTAAGTTGCAGAGGACCTCATTAAGTTGCTGAGGCTGTCTGGGAACCCGCAATCCTCTTGTCTCAGACTCCCAAGTACTGGGATTATTTACAGGGGTATGCCTCTGCGCCCAGCTCATTGAAGCTTTGTGTAGCTTTGTGCGTGCATGCATGTGTGTGTGTGCGCGCGCGCGTGTGTGTGTGTGTGTGTGTGTGTGTGTGTTACTGGGAATTGAACCCAGAGGCATTCTACCTTCAAGCTACAACCCCAGCCCAGTTTTATTTCTTATTTGGAAGCAGGGTCTCACTGGGTAGATGAGAGTCTCACTGCTTGCTAAGGCTGTCTGCGAACCTGTGACCCTCCTGTCTCAGCCTCCCAAGTGTTGAGATTAGGCGTGCACCACCTCACCTGGCTATTTGAAGCTTTTTATGTAAGACTTATTGGGGAGGAAGAGTTTATCCACTCCTGAATTTATCTGTGGAGGCTTCACTGGTAATGAAATTGTTAAAGAATTAGTAGCATGGGAACATCCCCTTTCTTTCTTTCTTTCTTTCTTTCTTTCTTTCTTTCTTTCTTTCTTTCTTTCTTTCTTATTTTGGTGTTACTAGGGTTCCTAGAAACCCTTCTACCTCCGGGCTACACTCCCAGACACCTATTTTTTATATTTATATTTGGAAACAGGGTCTCTTAAGCCAGTGAGGCTGGCTTCGAACCTGCACGATCCTCCTATCTCTGCCTCCCAATCACGGGGATTTATTCTTTATTTTTAAAACAGGGTCTCACTGAGTTGCAGAGGGCCTCACTAAGTAGCTGAGGCTATCTGTGAACCACAATCCTCCAGTCTCAGCCTCCCAAATGCTGGAATTACAAGTGTGCGCCACCACACCAGGCTGAAAACATCTTTAATTTTTTTTTATTAATTTGGTTTTAAGCCAGGCTTAGTGGCACACACTTGTAATCCCAGCATTTGGGAGGCTAAGACGGGAGGAATTGCGGTTCAAGGACAGCCTCAGCTACTACTTAGTGAAGCCCTTTGCAGCTCAGTGAAACCCTGTTTCAAAATAAAAAATAAAAAATAGGGTTGGAATGTAGCTCAGAGGTAGAATGTCCCTGGGTTTCATCCCCAGTACAGAAAAAAAATTTCGATTTTGTTTTTACCTAATTTTAACTAAAATCATGTTTATTTAGAAGTTAGGCACACAGACAATGAGTCTGCAAAATAAATAAGTACTAATCATTCACGCCCTGCTCAGACTCCAGAACCTAATGCTGTGTGAGAGCACTGCTTTTAGTTTTTGTTTTTTTTCTATCCTACTTGATTGAGAGCAAAACTCAGGCTCCAATCACTGCTTTTGGAGAACTAATTCTCAAGAAACCATGAAATGCCTCTCAAAACAACTGTTTCAATCACTAGATCCAGTTTGTCTGGTAAATGTGTCCACTAATTTCTTCATAATAGACAAGATACATATCTGAAATGGCATCATAAACAAAAAGCACAACTTTTATGTCTTCTATTTGTACACAGAGAAAAAAATGGGTACCAGTTTTACATTTAACTGTTTTATTTCTTTTTTGGGGGGGACATACTAGGAATGGGACCCAGGGGCATTTTACCCCTGAGCTATGCCCCAGGCCTTTTATTCTTGATTTTGAAACAAGGTCTCACTCAGTTGCAGAGGGCCTCATTAAGTAGCTGAAGCTGGACATAAACCTGCCATCCTCTGTCTCAGCCTCCCAAGTACTGGGATTACAAGCGTCCACCACCACACCCGGATAACTATTATTTTCAGTCAAATATTTCCTCTGATTTTTAAGCACTTTCTCAAGCTATGATTGACATACAAAAACATATGCATATTTGTATAGAGCTTGCTGAGAACTGGTGATGAGGCCACACCACACCCAGGAAAGCACCCCCAGACTTTGCACCATAAACCTGTTCATCACCGCCAAAAGCCTTTCCTGTCTTCTTTGTTACTTTTATATATGTATGTGAAAAGAACATTTAACATAAGCTCTATTTCCCTACTAAAAAAAAAAAAAAATGAAGGTGCTGGGGACTAAACCCAAAGGGAGTCTACTTCTGAGCTTCACTCCCAATCCTTTTTATTTTTTATTTGGAAACAGAGTCTCACTAAGTTATGATGCTGGCCTCAAACCTGCAATCCTCTTGTGTCAGCCTCCTAAATCCTGGGATTATAGGCAATACTACCACAACAGGCTCCTAGAAAAAATTTAAGTATATAATACAATACTAAATGAAAATTTTCTGGTGTCGTTCTTCCCTCTTGTGGTAAAAAGATAATGTTTTATGTCCAGTGATAAAAACCTCTATTTAACTATTAAAAGTTTGGGCAGGCTGGCATGGTGGGACATGTTTTTAATCCCATTACTCGGGAGGCTGAAATAGGAGGATCACAGGTTCCTGGCCAGCCTCAGCTACTTAGTGAGGCCCTCTGAAAATGAGCGAGACCCTGTTTCAAAATAAAGAATAAAAATAGAGCCCTGGGTTCTATCCCCGGTACTGCAAAAAAGAAAAAAAAAAATGTCTGGGCATTTAGGAGAGACGTATGCTTGTCTAAAGGAACCACATCTGTGTAGCATTACTGTATAGTTCTGAGTTCCTTCATTCTTCAAATATAGACAGTTTCACACTTTTTTTTCATGAAAGTGAATAAATACAGTATTTGTTACACTATAGATGAAATCAGCATCTTTATTTTTTTCTCGTGACAAAGTGATTTTTTTTTTATCGGTGCATTTAATCATATGTCATGATGAAGCTTAGATAGAGCAATCCACGCACACACAGCCCTCGGGAGGCCTCCCCCACGGCCACCCGGCTCCCTGCCCCTCCCCATGCATGGAAATCAGCCTTCAGACATCCACTTATAACAACTCATGCTGGTAACATCGCAGAATAGCAGCTGCATTTTATTGTTGATGGGTTTTTGTTGGCTCCTTTGTTTGTTTATTTGTTTGTTGGAATTTGGTTTGGGGGGGGGGGTCTGGGGATTAAACACAGGGGCATTCTACCTCCAAGTTATGCCCCTAGCACTTTTATTTTTTATTTTGAAACAGGGTCTAGGTAAATTGATGAGGGTCTTGTTAAGTTCCTCAAATTGTGATCTTCCTGTCTCAGCCTTCCGAGTACAGGGATTACATGCATGCACCACCGGGTCCAGCCAGCTCACATTTTTACCTTCTTTTTTTTTTTTTTCTCAGCACTGGGGATGAAACCCAGGGGCATTTTACCTCCTAGCTACACCCGCAGACCTATTTTTATTCTTTATTTTGAAACAGGGTCTCACTGAGTTGCAAAGGGTCTCACTAAGTAGCTAAAACTGCTACTTAGTGTAGCGGTTAAGTGTCTCAACCTCCTGAATGCTGGGATTACAAGCATGCACCACCACATCCGGCCAGCCTATTTTATTTATTTATTTATTTATCTATTTATCTATTTATCTATTTAGTGCTGGTATTTGGGTTGGAACCTAGATGCTTCTACCTCCAGGCTATACTCCCAGAACTATTTTATATTTTATTTGGAAACAGGGTCTCATTAAGTTGCTGAGAGCCTCACTCAGTAGCTGAGGCTGACTCTAAACCTGCGTGATCCTTCTGTATCAGCCTCCCAAGAGCGGGGATTACAAGCGTGTGCCACCACGCTCGGCTTACCCTACTTTTTTTTTTTTTTTTTTTTTGGTGGTGGTGGTACTGGGGTTCCTGGAAGCCCTTTTACCTCTGGGCTACACTCCCAGACCTATTTTATACATTTTATTTGGAAACAGGGTCTCTTAAGCCAGGGCGGCTGGCTTTGAACCTGCTCGATCCTCCTGTCTCGGCCTCCCAAGCGCGGGGATTACAAGCGTGCGCCACCACACCTGGCTAGCCTACATTTTTAATGTAAACAAAATGCTAATAACTTTATGTGATTTTTTCATTATTATTCTTAATGTGACAACTTTTCATGTATTCAAAAACTACAGATCTGCATATTAGGTGAGTACCTTGGGTGTTAGGGACAGAGTGAAGAGCCATAGATACCATCTCTGCTTTCTTGTAAGTCTGTTGCCAGAGGTTTTTATCACTGAACATAAACATTATCTTTTTACCAGAGAGGGAAGAACAACACCCAGAAAGTTTCCATTCAGTATTTGGGGGGGGGGGTGTTGGTGTGGAACCCAGGAGCATTTGACCTCCGAGCTACACCTACGGCCCTATGTTTTATTCTTTATTATGAAACAGGGTCTCACTGAGTTGCAGAGGGCCTCACTAAGTAGCTGAGGCTGTCCGCGAACCACGATCCTCCTGTCTCAGCCTCCCAAATATTGGGACGACAAGCATGTGCCACCACGCCTGGCACACATCATGATTTTAGAACTGGACCAATTGGCATGTGAGAAATTTCAGACTTAGATAAGAGGGAATTCATAACAGTGATCTACATTTTTAAAATCTAACATTAAATTCATTACTGCAAAACAATCTATCACAGCCAGGTGTGGTGGCAGAAACTTGTAATCCCAGTACTTGGGAGGCTGAGACAAGTGGATCACAGGTTTGTGATCAGCCTCAGCAACTCAGTGAGACCCTGTTTCAAAATGAAAAATAAAATAGGGCTGGGGGTGTAGCTCAGAGGTAGAATGCCCCTGGGTTCAATCCCCCTTACTACAAATCAGCAGCAGCATTAGCATCAGCATCAGCATCCTCAGCATCAGCATCCTCAGCAGCATCCTCAGCATCAGCATCCTCAGCAGCATCCTCAGCATCAGCATCCTCAGCAGCATCCTCAGCAGCATCCTCAGCAGCAGCAGCAGCAGTAGCAGCAGCAGCAGCAGCAGCATTGATCACAAATACCATATTATTCACTGTCATTTTTAACTTGCATCCATTTTTTCAATAACCAATCCAATTCCTCGCCATTTACTTACCTCTGTATTTTATCAGATGATTTAGATTGTCCGTGTTGACGAGTTCTCACTCCCACCCCCCTCCTCTCCTCTCTCTAGGATATAGACTTTGAAGGACCATGGTGGAACACAGCAACTCCAGTTCTTTCCATGGCTTCATTCTGCTCGGCTTCTCCGACCATCCCCAGCTGGAGCTGACCCTGTCGGGCGTTGTCGCCACCTTCTACATCGTCACGCTGGTGGGCAACACGGCCATCATCCTCGCGTCTCTCCTGGACTCGCACCTGCACACACCCATGTACTTTTTCCTCAGGAATTTATCTTTCCTAGACCTGTGCTTCACAACCAGCATCGTCCCGCAGATGCTGGTCAACCTGTGGGGCCCCAAGAAGACCATCAGCCAGGCGGGCTGCGTGGTCCAGCTCTACGTGTACATGTGGCTGGGCTCCGTCGAGTGCCTGCTCTTGGCCGTCATGTCCTACGACCGCTTCACGGCCATTTGCAAGCCCTTGCATTACCTGGTCATCATGACCCCCCACCTCTGTCTCAAGATGGTCCTGGCGGTCTGGAGCGTTAGTCTGGCCAATTCTGTAGTGCTCTGCACGCTCACCCTGAATCTGCCTCGATGTGGAAACAACCTTCTGGATCACTTCTTGTGTGAGTTGCCAGCTCTCATCAAGGTAGCTTGTGTAGACACCACGGCCGTGGAGATGTCTGTGTTTGCTTTAGGGATTGTCATCGTCCTTACGCCCCTCACTCTGATTCTGATCTCCTATGGCTACATAGCCAAAGCCGTGCTGAGAATGAAGTCCAAAGCAGGCCAGCGGAAAGCCGTGAACACCTGCGGGTCTCACCTCACCGTGGTGTCCATCTACTACGGAACTATTATCTACATGTACCTGCAGCCAGGTAGAAGCGCCTCTAAGGATCAGGGGAAATTCCTCACCCTCTTCTACACCATCATCACCCCGAGCCTCAACCCCCTCATCTACACCCTGAGGAACAAGGACATGAAGGAGGCGCTGAAGAAGCTGGTGTGCGTCCAGCGCAAATCGATGAAAGGAAGAGGAACTGGAAGTCAGAGAAAAGCACCAGAGAGGCACTGAAATAGGTTTTCTGATTATCTTTAGTTGGTCCTAAGTAATTCTTAAATTTTGGAGATCAGTTCATATAACTTTTTTACAAAAATATTTTGTGAGCTGGGTGTGGTGGTGCACCCTTGAAACCCAGTATTGGGGAGGCTGAGACAGGAGAATCGCACAGGTTTGAAGCCAGCCTCAGCTACTTAGTGAGGCCCTTTGCAACTCAGTGAGACTCTGTTTAAAAATAAAGACTAAAAAAGTAGGACTGGGCTGTAGCTCAGAGGTAGAAAACCACTGGGTTCCATTCCCAGTACTACCAAAAAAAAAAAAAAAAACTGACATTCGCTATAAAGATACAATAATATGCACAAGTTTATTTGTAATACATTCACTACCTCAAAAATTTCTTCTGAAAATACATTTTCTCAATTCCCTATCCTATCTTTCCTAGACACGTGATGCCAAGGGACATCAGCCAGGCTCACAAAGTCAAAGGTTGTACGATTTCTCTCATATGTGGGAGCTGGACAGATAAGAGAAAAGAGGCTTCAGATATGAAAAAGAGAGGCCAGGAGAATAAAGAAAGAGGCTGGGAGGAAGGTGGGAAGAGGAAGAGAGGTGAAGGGAAAGTTCAGATATCACTGCGTGCGTAGAGGAAGGTCTCACTCCAGCCCAACTGACAGGCAGGGGGCAATGGCGCAGGATCCACGGGGAGGCACAGCACGTGCTGTAGCACGTAGGCTTGTGTCACTTTGAACCTCACTATCGTGTAGAATTACAATACACCAATAAAAGTGAAATTGGTTCTGAAAAGCTTTCTTTTTTCCCAGTAACGTTTGCACCTTCCAGACGTGCACTCGTGAGCCGTGAGGCCATGGCGTCAGCCCCAGACGCCTCGTCGCCGGCCTTTCCCAGGGCACCTTAGTGGCGGCGACTGGATGAAGTCCAGGAGTTCTGCACAGCCGTTCTCCATGGTCTGGGGTTTCAGACAATGTTGGGGACATTTTTTTTTTTTTTACATTTCATGCTAAATTCCCTAGCTGCTTTTCACATGGGCCTACAGTCATGACCTATTTGCAGGTTCATTAAAAGGCAAAACAAGCAGTAAGAATTTGTGACAATTTCATCCCCTCCCTGGAAGTCACGTGTCCAAGAAGGAGGGTCCTGCTGAGTCTCTGCCTTACACACTCCAGAGGCGCAGACGCACCACGGCACTGCGGGCTGAGCAAATGCGCGGACAGCATCCGTCCTCCTCGCTGTGGGCTCTGTGGTGGTCGAGAAGTAGAGAGGACCGGGAACATGCTCTCTGCATCCAGGTAGTGTCCATCTCTCCACTGGCTCTTGGAAAATAGTGTGTCTAGGTCCGTAGAACCATTTGTGGGAAGTAGAAGAAAAGATGAAAACTCACACGGGCTGATTCTTCAGGGTTGCTCTCAGAAATCTGAGCATACATAAATATTGTAAATCTCTGCAGGGAAATCTTTCTTTTTATCTTTCTCATTAAGTCACAATTACATTTGTTTTTATTATAAGAGGAGACCATGAAACTATTTCTTGATTTGTGATTTTAGACATTTTGTTCAGAAGACATACAAAAGGGCAATGTAGATTAATTGAAAAAGAATTAAATAAAGATTAAATTGCAAAAGTGAAAATATTTTTTACCATTTCATGTTTTAATACTTTTATTGGTGTGTTGTAATTATGGATCATAGTGTGATTCAAAGCAACAAACGCTCTATGCACACAGCACTTGGTGTATATGTGTTTTTTTTTTCTGGTGGTACTGGCTGTGGAACCCAAGGGCATTCTACCTCTGAGCTACACCCCAAGTCCAATTTTATTCTTTATTTTAAAAAGGATTCTCACTAAGTTAAGGAGGGCCTCCCAAGTTGCTGAGGCTGGCCGTGAACCTGCGCTCCTCCTGTCTCAGCCTCCCAAGTACGGGGATGACAAGTGTGTGCCACACGTCCAGTTAACAAGCGTGTTCCCTCCACCTCTCTCCCCCTCTTCCCTACCAGTACATATTAGTGAGGTTTTTAGGGAGACCTTTTTATAGGAACTATCTAATTCTTGAAGATTACAAGGAAAAATTTAGATGTTTTTATCTACTTATTACCCTTATGGTGAGCAATAATAAACAATTATTTGAAGATGTCTATGTGTTGCTGGGGATTGAAACCAGCGGCATTTACCTCTGAGCTACAGCCCCAGTGCTATTTTATATTTATTTTGAAACAGGGTCTCACTAAGTTGCAGAGGACCTCATTAAGTTCCTGAGGCTGTCTGGGAACCAGCAATCCTCTTGTCTCAGACTCCCAAGTACTGGGATTACAGGAGTGTGCCTCTGCACCCAGCTCATTGAAGCTTTGTGTAGCTTTGTGCATGCCTGTGTACATGCGTGCCTACATGCATGTGTGCGTGTGTGTATGTGCATGCATGCACGTGTGAGTGTGTGCATATGTGTGTGTGTGTTACTGGGGATTGAACCCAGAGGCATTCTACCTTCAAGCTACAACCCCAGCCCAGTTTTATTTCTTATTTGAAGCAGGGTCTCACTGGGTTGATGAGAGCCTCACTGCTTACTGAGGCTGTCTGCGAACCTGTGACCCTCCTGTCTCAGCCTCCCAAGTGTCGAGATTAGGCGTGCACCACCTCACCTGGCTATTTGAAGCTTTTTATGTAAGACTTATTTTGGAAGAAGAGTTTATCTACTCCTAAATCAATCTGTGGAGGCTTCACTGATAATGAAATTGTTAAATAATGAGTAGCATGAGAACATCCTTAATGTTTTTATTAATTTGATTTTAAGCCAGTTGTAGTGGCACACACTTGTGATCCCAGCATTTGGGAGGCTGGGAAATGAGGATCGCGGTTCAAGGACAGCCTCAGCTACTACTTAGTGAGGCCCTTTGTAACTCAGTGAGACCCTGTTTCAGAATAAAAAGTAAAAATAAAAAATAGGCTTGGGGTGTAATTCAGAGGTAGAATGCCCCTGGGTTTCATCCCCAGCCCTGAAAAAAAATTAATTTGTTTTTACATTATTTTAACTAAAGCCTGTTTATTTAGAAGTTAGGCACACAGACAATGAGTCTGCAAAATAAATAAGTACTAATCATTCATCGCCCTGCTCAGACTCTCCAACCCTAATGCTGTGTAAGAGCTTGCAACACAGTTTAGAGTTGGTTTTTTTCTTTCTATCCAACTTAGAGCAAAACTCAGGCTCCAATCACTGCTTTTGGAGAACTAATTCTCAAGAAACCATGAAATGCCTCTCAAAACAACTGTTTCAATCACTAGATCCAGTTCAGCTGGTAAATGTGTCCACTAATTTCTTCATAATAGACAAGATACACATCTGAAATGGCATCATAAACAAAAAGCACAACTTTTATGTCTTCTATGTATACACAGAGAGAAAAATGGGCACCAGTTTTACATTTAACTGTTAAATTTCTTTTTTATTTTTCGGGAGGGGCATACTAGGAATGGGACCCAGGGGCATTTTACCCCTGAGCTATGCCCCCAGGCCTTTTATTCTTGATTTTAAAACAAGGTCTCACTCGGTTGCAGAGGGCCTCATTAAGTAGCTGAAGCTGGACATAAACCTGCCATCCTCTGTCTCAGCCTCCTAAGTACTGGGATTACAAGCGTCTACCACCATACCCAGATAACTACTATTTTACAGTCAAATATTTTCTCTGAGTTTTTTTAAGCACTTTCTCGAGCTATGATTGACATACAAAAACATGTGCATATTTGGTGGATAGAGCTTGCTGAGAACTGGTGATGAGACCATACCACACCCAGGAAAGCACCTCCAGACTTTGCACCGTAAACCTGTTCATCACCCCCAAAAGCCTTTCCCTGCCCTCTTTGTTGCTTTTATATGAATGTGAAGAGAACACCTAACATAAGCTCTATTTCCCTACTAAAAAAAAATGAAGGTGCTGGGACTAAACCCAAAGGGAATCTACTTCTGAACTTCACTCCCAATCCTTTTTATTTTTTATTTGGAAACAGGGTCTCACTAAGTTGCTGATGCTGGCCTCAAACATGCAATCTTCCTGTCTCAGCCTCCTAAATCCTGGGATTATAGGCAATACTACCACACTAGGCTCCTAGGAAAATATTAAATATATAATGCAATACTGAATTGAGCCGGGCGTGGTGGCGCACGCTAGTAATCCCAGCATTCAGGAGGCTGAGACAGGAGGATCACGGTTCAGATAGTCTCAGCTACTTAGTGAGGCCCTCCCAAACTCAGTGAGACCCTGTTTCAAAATAAAGAATAAAACATAGGGCCGTGGGTGTAGCTCGGAGGTTGAATGCTTCTGGATTCCATCCCCAGACACACACACACACACACACACACACACACACACACACACACACACACAAATACTGAATGGAAACTTTCTGGGTGTTGTTCTTCCCTCTCTGGTAAAAAGATAATGTTTATGTGCAGTGATTAAAACCTCTGGCAGCAGACTTACTGATCATATATTTAACTGTTAAATTTTGGGCAGGCGGGGCATGGTGGGTCAAACCATGTAACCCCGTTACTTGGGAGACCGAAACACAGGGATCACAGGTTCATGGCCAGCCTCAGCTACTTAGTGAGGTTCTGAAAAGTAGTGAGACCCTGTTTCAAAATAATAATAAAAATAGAGCTGGGAGTGGAACTCAGAGGTAGAATGCCTGCAAAAAAGAAAAAAATGTTCGGGCATTTAGGAGAGACGTATGCTTGTCTAAAGGAACCACATCTGTACAGCATTATTGTTTAGTTCTGGGTTTCTTCATTCTTCAAATATAGACAATTTCACACTATTTTTTTCATCAAAGTGAATAAATACAGTATTTGTTACACTATAGATGAAATCAGCACCTTTATTTTTTTCTGGTGACAAAGTGATTTTTTTATTGGTGTATTTAATCACACGTCACGGTGAAGTTTAGTTAGAGACATCCATGCACGCAGCCCTCGGGAGGCCTCCCACCCCCACGGCCACCCGGCTCCTGCTCGGCCCTGTGCACGGAAATCAGCCTTCAAACATCCACTGCCACTTACTATCAACTCATTCAGGTAACATCGCAAAATACCAGCTACATTTTATTGTTGTTGGCTTGTTGTTTGTTCATTTATTTGTTGGTTTGTTGGAATTTGGGGGGTTTTGGGTTCTGGCAACTAAACTCTGGGGCATTCTACCTCTAAGTTATGCCCCCAGCGCTTTTATTTTTATTTTGAAACAGGGTCTTGATAAATTGATGAGGGTCTTCTTAAGTTCTGAGATTGTGATCTTCCTGTCTCAGCCTTCCAAGTAAAGGGACTCTAGGCATGCACCACCGGGTCCAGCCAGCCCACATTTTTACCTTTAATTTGTATTTATTTTATTTTAATTTTTTTTTTGCAGTGCCAGGGATGGAACCCAAGAGTATTCTACCTCCGAGCTACACCCCCAGCCCTATATTTATTCTTTATTTTGAAAAAGGGTCTCACTGAGTTGCAAAGTGTCTCACTAAGTAGTTAAAACCACGATCCTCCTGTCTCACCTCCTGAATGCTGGGATTACCAGCGTGCACCACCACATCCGGCCAGCCTACATTTTTAATGTAAACAAAATGCTAATAACTTTATGTGTTTTTTCCTTATTATTCTTAATGTGACAACTTTTCATTTATTCCAACACTACAGATCTGCATATTAGGTGAATACCTTGGGAGTTAGGAACAGAGTGAAGAGCCATAGATAACGTCTCTGCTTTCTTAAAGCTTTTACAATTAATATTTATGAGAAGGATAGTAAATAAATATTTACATATGTAGTACATAATTATAGGTTGTTCCTATAATAATCCTGGTAATTAAAAATTATTTATATTTTGGGATTTTTTTTGGTACTGGGGATGGAACCCAGGGGCATTCTATCTCCAAGCTATACCCACAGCCCTATTTTTATTCTTTAGTTTGAAACAGGGTCTCACTGAGTTGAAAGGGCCTCACTAAGTAGCTGAGGCTGGCTGGGAACCCGGATCCTCCTGTCTTACCCTTCCAAATGCTGGGATTACAAGAATTCACCACCACGTCTGGTTATAAATGATTATTTCTAACAAAAACAAAGTTTATTTTCAAATCAAGTTTGCTTTATGAGAACATTGTAATAAGCATACATTAAATTTTATTAGCAGGTTATACAGAGATAATTTTTGAACCTATAGTTTCATAGAAGAGTCATGTGTGCCAGGCTGGTATGGCTTGTGTTTGATTTCAGTCAGTATTATTTAAATGCTTAAGACTATTAAGGCGCACTTTGTTCTGAGCATTATTCTAAGCCACTTACATTTATTGTTTATTTAATCTCCATAGCCATCACTAAGCACTTTTATTTTCCCAAATTTTTTATTTATTTTATTTATTTTTATTATTTTGTGGCACTGGGGTTCCTGGAAACCCTTCTACCTCCGGGCTACACTCCAAGACCTATTTTACACTTTTCCTTGGAAACAGGGTCTTTTAAGCCAGCGAGGCTGGCTTCGAACCTGCGCGATCCTCCTGTCTCTGCCTCTGAAGTGCGGGGTTACAAGCCTGCGCCACCATGCCCAGCTATTTTCCCAAATTTTATAGGTGAGAAAACTGAGCCCAGCAGCGTCAGGTGCCCTGTCTGACCTCACACAGCTGGTGGAGATGAGAGAGAACCGTGACAAGCTCTTACGCTTCATGTGACATTGGGTCTCTATCAAGATTCCCCATGCATGGCATAAGGCAGCAAAGAGGGGCGTGGATTCCGG
Organism: Muscardinus avellanarius; assembly: GCF_963383645.1. Taxonomy (NCBI): domain Eukaryota; kingdom Metazoa; phylum Chordata; class Mammalia; order Rodentia; family Gliridae; genus Muscardinus; species Muscardinus avellanarius. The sequence continues at coordinate 86,251,391 of NC_137800.1, read as the reverse complement.
GAAGCCCTCTTTAAACAGGAAATATTTAAAAGATGGTTTAATTTCAGGTGTTATCCTGAAAAGATGAAGAGTTTCCAGGGCTTTCAATGGCTTTGAGCCTTGACTCACTTAAAAAAATAATTTACTATAATGCATCATCAATAAACGTTAAAAATAAACAAATAAAAATTTAAAAATTGAGAGAAGGCTAGAAGCAAAATAGGGTAAAGCAATTTGTGAGCTGAGAACGAGTGCTCGCATGCAGGTCCACTTAGGCTACCCTGAAATATTAGACTATTTCTAAATGTAATGAAAAGCAGTTGGCAAACTTCATGCACGTGGTTGACATGATTTTATTTGATCTATTCAATCCTGTAAAACATAAAGGTTTAAAACTAGATTCAAAAAGTAAAGACTAGTGTCAGAAATTGAGAAAAGAGGTTATCCTGCCTTAGATTAGTGCAGCAGTGGTAGAAAATTTGGAAGTGAGGCAAGAATTAACCTGTAGTTTTGTGTTCAAATTTATCAGATTTAGTGTTCAAAAAGGGAGATAAAAGTGCCAAGGATAAATGTCAGATTTCTTACATAGCAAGCTGGAGAGCGAAGTGTTATTTGCTAAGATATGGAAACAGAACACAGTCTCCCTGTTTATAATATTAGACAAATAGATTTTAAAGAGTAATCCCCAGGCCAAATACTAGAATATAGTCACTATTTCTATCTATATAGCTTTACAGAAAATCATAAGGACACATCATTTTAGAACTGGACCAACTCGCACGTGAGAAAATTCAGACTTAGTTAAGAGGGAATTCCTAAAAGTCAGCTAGAGTTTTTAAATCTAACATTAAATTCATTGCTGTAAAACAATCTATCACAGCCAGGTATGGTGGCAGAAACTTATAATCCCAGTACTTGGGAGGCTGAGACAAGAGGATCACAGGTTTGTGATCAGCCTCAGCAACTCAGTGAGACCCTGTTTCAAAATGAAAAATAAAATAGGGCTGGGGGTGTAGCTCAGAGGTAGAATGCCCCAGGGTTCAATCCCCCTTACTACATATCAGCAGCAGCAGCAGCATTAGCATCGGCATCAGCATCCTCAGCATCAGCGTCCTCAGCAGCATCCTCAGCAGCATCCTCAGCATCAGCATCCTCAGCATCAGCATCCTCAGCATCAGCATCCACAGCATCAGCATCCTCAGCATCAGCATCCTCAGCAGCATCCTCAGCATCAGCATCCTCAGCATCCTCAGCAGCAGCATCCTCAGCAGCATCCTCAGCATCAGCATCCTCAGCAGCATCCTCAGCAGCAGCAGTAACAGTAGCAGCAGCAGCAGCAGCAGCAGCAGCAGCAGCAGCAGCAGTAGCATTGATCACAAATACCACATTATTCACTGTCATTTTTAACTTGCATCCATTTTTTCAATAACCAATCCAATTCCTCGCCATTTACTTAGCTCTGTATTTTATCAGATGATTTAGATTGTCCGTGTTGACGAGTTCTCACTCCCACCCCCCTCCTCTCCTCTCTCTAGGATATAGACTTTGAAGGACCATGGTGGAGCACAGCAACTCCAGTTCTTTCCATGGCTTCATTCTGCTCGGCTTCTCCGACCATCCCCAGCTGGAGCTGACCCTGTCGGGCGTTGTCGCCACCTTCTACATCGTCACGCTGGTGGGCAACACGGCCATCATCCTCGCGTCTCTCCTGGACTCGCACCTGCACACACCCATGTACTTTTTCCTCAGGAATTTATCTTTCCTAGACCTGTGCTTCACAACCAGCATCGTCCCGCAGATGCTGGTCAACCTGTGGGGCCCCAAGAAGACCATCAGCCAGGCGGGCTGCGTGGTCCAGCTCTACGTGTACATGTGGCTGGGCTCCGTCGAGTGCCTGCTCTTGGCCGTCATGTCCTACGACCGCTTCACGGCCATTTGCAAGCCCTTGCATTACCTGGTCATCATGACCCCCCACCTCTGTCTCAAGATGGTCCTGGCGGTCTGGAGCGTTAGTCTGGCCAATTCTGTAGTGCTCTGCACGCTCACCCTGAATCTGCCTCGATGTGGAAACAACCTTCTGGATCACTTCTTGTGTGAGTTGCCAGCTCTCATCAAGGTAGCTTGTGTAGACACCACGGCCGTGGAGATGTCTGTGTTTGCTTTAGGGATTGTCATCGTCCTTACGCCCCTCACTCTGATTCTGATCTCCTATGGCTACATAGCCAAAGCCGTGCTGAGAATGAAGTCCAAAGCAGGCCAGCGGAAAGCCGTGAACACCTGCGGGTCTCACCTCACCGTGGTGTCCATCTACTACGGAACTATTATCTACATGTACCTGCAGCCAGGTAGAAGCGCCTCTAAGGATCAGGGGAAATTCCTCACCCTCTTCTACACCATCATCACCCCGAGCCTCAACCCCCTCATCTACACCCTGAGGAACAAGGACATGAAGGAGGCGCTGAAGAAGCTGGTGTGCGTCCAGCGCAAATCGATGAAAGGAAGAGGAACTGGAAGTCAGAGAAAAGCACCAGAGAGGCACTGAAATAGGTTTTCTGATTATCTTTAGTTGGTCCTAAGTAATTCTTAAATTTTGGAGATCAGTTCATATAACTTTTTTACAAAAATATTTTGTGAGCTGGGTGTGGTGGTGCACCCTTGAAACCCAGTATTGGGGAGGCTGAGACAGGAGAATCGCACAGGTTTGAAGCCAGCCTCAGCTACTTAGTGAGGCCCTTTGCAACTCAGTGAGACTCTGTTTAAAAATAAAGACTAAAAAAGTAGGACTGGGCTGTAGCTCAGAGGTAGAAAACCACTGGGTTCCATTCCCAGTACTACCAAAAAAAAAAAAAAAACTGACATTCGCTATAAAGATACAATAATATGCACAAGTTTATTTGTAATACATTCACTACCTCAAAAATTTCTTCTGAAAATACATTTTCTCAATTCCCTATCCTATCTTTCCTAGACACGTGATGCCAAGGGACATCAGCCAGGCTCACAAAGTCAAAGGTTGTACGATTTCTCTCATATGTGGGAGCTGGACAGATAAGAGAAAAGAGGCTTCAGATATGAAAAAGAGAGGCCAGGAGAATAAAGAAAGAGGCTGGGAGGAAGGTGGGAAGAGGAAGAGAGGTGAAGGGAAAGTTCAGATATCACTGCGTGCGTAGAGGAAGGTCTCACTCCAGCCCAACTGACAGGCAGGGGGCAATGGCGCAGGATCCACGGGGAGGCACAGCACGTGCTGTAGCACGTAGGCTTGTGTCACTTTGAACCTCACTATCGTGTAGAATTACAATACACCAATAAAAGTGAAATTGGTTCTGAAAAGCTTTCTTTTTTCCCAGTAACGTTTGCACCTTCCAGACGTGCACTCGTGAGCCGTGAGGCCATGGCGTCAGCCCCAGACGCCTCGTCGCCGGCCTTTCCCAGGGCACCTTAGTGGCGGCGACTGGATGAAGTCCAGGAGTTCTGCACAGCCGTTCTCCATGGTCTGGGGTTTCAGACAATGTTGGGGACATTTTTTTTTTTTTTACATTTCATGCTAAATTCCCTAGCTGCTTTTCACATGGGCCTACAGTCATGACCTATTTGCAGGTTCATTAAAAGGCAAAACAAGCAGTAAGAATTTGTGACAATTTCATCCCCTCCCTGGAAGTCACGTGTCCAAGAAGGAGGGTCCTGCTGAGTCTCTGCCTTACACACTCCAGAGGCGCAGACGCACCACGGCACTGCGGGCTGAGCAAATGCGCGGACAGCATCCGTCCTCCTCGCTGTGGGCTCTGTGGTGGTCGAGAAGTAGAGAGGACCGGGAACATGCTCTCTGCATCCAGGTAGTGTCCATCTCTCCACTGGCTCTTGGAAAATAGTGTGTCTAGGTCCGTAGAACCATTTGTGGGAAGTAGAAGAAAAGATGAAAACTCACACGGGCTGATTCTTCAGGGTTGCTCTCAGAAATCTGAGCATACATAAATATTGTAAATCTCTGCAGGGAAATCTTTCTTTTTATCTTTCTCATTAAGTCACAATTACATTTGTTTTTATTATAAGAGGAGACCATGAAACTATTTCTTGATTTGTGATTTTAGACATTTTGTTCAGAAGACATACAAAAGGGCAATGTAGATTAATTGAAAAAGAATTAAATAAAGATTAAATTGCAAAAGTGAAAATATTTTTTACCATTTCATGTTTTAATACTTTTATTGGTGTGTTGTAATTATGGATCATAGTGTGATTCAAAGCAACAAACGCTCTATGCACACAGCACTTGGTGTATATGTGTTTTTTTTTTCTGGTGGTACTGGCTGTGGAACCCAAGGGCATTCTACCTCTGAGCTACACCCCAAGTCCAATTTTATTCTTTATTTTAAAAAGGATTCTCACTAAGTTAAGGAGGGCCTCCCAAGTTGCTGAGGCTGGCCGTGAACCTGCGCTCCTCCTGTCTCAGCCTCCCAAGTACGGGGATGACAAGTGTGTGCCACACGTCCAGTTAACAAGCGTGTTCCCTCCACCTCTCTCCCCCTCTTCCCTACCAGTACATATTAGTGAGGTTTTTAGGGAGACCTTTTTATAGGAACTATCTAATTCTTGAAGATTACAAGGAAAAATTTAGATGTTTTTATCTACTTATTACCCTTATGGTGAGCAATAATAAACAATTATTTGAAGATGTCTATGTGTTGCTGGGGATTGAAACCAGCGGCATTTACCTCTGAGCTACAGCCCCAGTGCTATTTTATATTTATTTTGAAACAGGGTCTCACTAAGTTGCAGAGGACCTCATTAAGTTCCTGAGGCTGTCTGGGAACCAGCAATCCTCTTGTCTCAGACTCCCAAGTACTGGGATTACAGGAGTGTGCCTCTGCACCCAGCTCATTGAAGCTTTGTGTAGCTTTGTGCATGCCTGTGTACATGCGTGCCTACATGCATGTGTGCGTGTGTGTATGTGCATGCATGCACGTGTGAGTGTGTGCATATGTGTGTGTGTGTTACTGGGGATTGAACCCAGAGGCATTCTACCTTCAAGCTACAACCCCAGCCCAGTTTTATTTCTTATTTGAAGCAGGGTCTCACTGGGTTGATGAGAGCCTCACTGCTTACTGAGGCTGTCTGCGAACCTGTGACCCTCCTGTCTCAGCCTCCCAAGTGTCGAGATTAGGCGTGCACCACCTCACCTGGCTATTTGAAGCTTTTTATGTAAGACTTATTTTGGAAGAAGAGTTTATCTACTCCTAAATCAATCTGTGGAGGCTTCACTGATAATGAAATTGTTAAATAATGAGTAGCATGAGAACATCCTTAATGTTTTTATTAATTTGATTTTAAGCCAGTTGTAGTGGCACACACTTGTGATCCCAGCATTTGGGAGGCTGGGAAATGAGGATCGCGGTTCAAGGACAGCCTCAGCTACTACTTAGTGAGGCCCTTTGTAACTCAGTGAGACCCTGTTTCAGAATAAAAAGTAAAAATAAAAAATAGGCTTGGGGTGTAATTCAGAGGTAGAATGCCCCTGGGTTTCATCCCCAGCCCTGAAAAAAAATTAATTTGTTTTTACATTATTTTAACTAAAGCCTGTTTATTTAGAAGTTAGGCACACAGACAATGAGTCTGCAAAATAAATAAGTACTAATCATTCATCGCCCTGCTCAGACTCTCCAACCCTAATGCTGTGTAAGAGCTTGCAACACAGTTTAGAGTTGGTTTTTTTCTTTCTATCCAACTTAGAGCAAAACTCAGGCTCCAATCACTGCTTTTGGAGAACTAATTCTCAAGAAACCATGAAATGCCTCTCAAAACAACTGTTTCAATCACTAGATCCAGTTCAGCTGGTAAATGTGTCCACTAATTTCTTCATAATAGACAAGATACACATCTGAAATGGCATCATAAACAAAAAGCACAACTTTTATGTCTTCTATGTATACACAGAGAGAAAAATGGGCACCAGTTTTACATTTAACTGTTAAATTTCTTTTTTATTTTTCGGGAGGGGCATACTAGGAATGGGACCCAGGGGCATTTTACCCCTGAGCTATGCCCCCAGGCCTTTTATTCTTGATTTTAAAACAAGGTCTCACTCGGTTGCAGAGGGCCTCATTAAGTAGCTGAAGCTGGACATAAACCTGCCATCCTCTGTCTCAGCCTCCTAAGTACTGGGATTACAAGCGTCTACCACCATACCCAGATAACTACTATTTTACAGTCAAATATTTTCTCTGAGTTTTTTTAAGCACTTTCTCGAGCTATGATTGACATACAAAAACATGTGCATATTTGGTGGATAGAGCTTGCTGAGAACTGGTGATGAGACCATACCACACCCAGGAAAGCACCTCCAGACTTTGCACCGTAAACCTGTTCATCACCCCCAAAAGCCTTTCCCTGCCCTCTTTGTTGCTTTTATATGAATGTGAAGAGAACACCTAACATAAGCTCTATTTCCCTACTAAAAAAAAATGAAGGTGCTGGGACTAAACCCAAAGGGAATCTACTTCTGAACTTCACTCCCAATCCTTTTTATTTTTTATTTGGAAACAGGGTCTCACTAAGTTGCTGATGCTGGCCTCAAACATGCAATCTTCCTGTCTCAGCCTCCTAAATCCTGGGATTATAGGCAATACTACCACACTAGGCTCCTAGGAAAATATTAAATATATAATGCAATACTGAATTGAGCCGGGCGTGGTGGCGCACGCTAGTAATCCCAGCATTCAGGAGGCTGAGACAGGAGGATCACGGTTCAGATAGTCTCAGCTACTTAGTGAGGCCCTCCCAAACTCAGTGAGACCCTGTTTCAAAATAAAGAATAAAACATAGGGCCGTGGGTGTAGCTCGGAGGTTGAATGCTTCTGGATTCCATCCCCAGACACACACACACACACACACACACACACACACACACACACACACAAATACTGAATGGAAACTTTCTGGGTGTTGTTCTTCCCTCTCTGGTAAAAAGATAATGTTTATGTGCAGTGATTAAAACCTCTGGCAGCAGACTTACTGATCATATATTTAACTGTTAAATTTTGGGCAGGCGGGGCATGGTGGGTCAAACCATGTAACCCCGTTACTTGGGAGACCGAAACACAGGGATCACAGGTTCATGGCCAGCCTCAGCTACTTAGTGAGGTTCTGAAAAGTAGTGAGACCCTGTTTCAAAATAATAATAAAAATAGAGCTGGGAGTGGAACTCAGAGGTAGAATGCCTGCAAAAAAGAAAAAAATGTTCGGGCATTTAGGAGAGACGTATGCTTGTCTAAAGGAACCACATCTGTACAGCATTATTGTTTAGTTCTGGGTTTCTTCATTCTTCAAATATAGACAATTTCACACTATTTTTTTCATCAAAGTGAATAAATACAGTATTTGTTACACTATAGATGAAATCAGCACCTTTATTTTTTTCTGGTGACAAAGTGATTTTTTTATTGGTGTATTTAATCACACGTCACGGTGAAGTTTAGTTAGAGACATCCATGCACGCAGCCCTCGGGAGGCCTCCCACCCCCACGGCCACCCGGCTCCTGCTCGGCCCCGTGCACGGAAATCAGCCTTCAAACATCCACTGCCACTTACTATCAACTCATTCAGGTAACATCGCAAAATACCAGCTACATTTTATTGTTGTTGGCTTGTTGTTTGTTCATTTATTTGTTGGTTTGTTGGAATTTGGGGGGTTTTGGGTTCTGGCAACTAAACTCTGGGGCATTCTACCTCTAAGTTATGCCCCCAGCGCTTTTATTTTTATTTTGAAACAGGGTCTTGATAAATTGATGAGGGTCTTCTTAAGTTCTGAGATTGTGATCTTCCTGTCTCAGCCTTCCAAGTAAAGGGACTCTAGGCATGCACCACCGGGTCCAGCCAGCCCACATTTTTACCTTTAATTTGTATTTATTTTATTTTAATTTTTTTTTTGCAGTGCCAGGGATGGAACCCAAGAGTATTCTACCTCCGAGCTACACCCCCAGCCCTATATTTATTCTTTATTTTGAAAAAGGGTCTCACTGAGTTGCAAAGTGTCTCACTAAGTAGTTAAAACCACGATCCTCCTGTCTCACCTCCTGAATGCTGGGATTACCAGCGTGCACCACCACATCCGGCCAGCCTACATTTTTAATGTAAACAAAATGCTAATAACTTTATGTGTTTTTTCCTTATTATTCTTAATGTGACAACTTTTCATTTATTCCAACACTACAGATCTGCATATTAGGTGAATACCTTGGGAGTTAGGAACAGAGTGAAGAGCCATAGATAACGTCTCTGCTTTCTTAAAGCTTTTACAATTAATATTTATGAGAAGGATAGTAAATAAATATTTACATATGTAGTACATAATTATAGGTTGTTCCTATAATAATCCTGGTAATTAAAAATTATTTATATTTTGGGATTTTTTTTGGTACTGGGGATGGAACCCAGGGGCATTCTATCTCCAAGCTATACCCACAGCCCTATTTTTATTCTTTAGTTTGAAACAGGGTCTCACTGAGTTGAAAGGGCCTCACTAAGTAGCTGAGGCTGGCTGGGAACCCGGATCCTCCTGTCTTACCCTTCCAAATGCTGGGATTACAAGAATTCACCACCACGTCTGGTTATAAATGATTATTTCTAACAAAAACAAAGTTTATTTTCAAATCAAGTTTGCTTTATGAGAACATTGTAATAAGCATACATTAAATTTTATTAGCAGGTTATACAGAGATAATTTTTGAACCTATAGTTTCATAGAAGAGTCATGTGTGCCAGGCTGGTATGGCTTGTGTTTGATTTCAGTCAGTATTATTTAAATGCTTAAGACTATTAAGGCGCACTTTGTTCTGAGCATTATTCTAAGCCACTTACATTTATTGTTTATTTAATCTCCATAGCCATCACTAAGCACTTTTATTTTCCCAAATTTTTTATTTATTTTATTTATTTTTATTATTTTGTGGCACTGGGGTTCCTGGAAACCCTTCTACCTCCGGGCTACACTCCAAGACCTATTTTACACTTTTCCTTGGAAACAGGGTCTTTTAAGCCAGCGAGGCTGGCTTCGAACCTGCGCGATCCTCCTGTCTCTGCCTCTGAAGTGCGGGGTTACAAGCCTGCGCCACCATGCCCAGCTATTTTCCCAAATTTTATAGGTGAGAAAACTGAGCCCAGCAGCGTCAGGTGCCCTGTCTGACCTCACACAGCTGGTGGAGATGAGAGAGAACCGTGACAAGCTCTTACGCTTCATGTGACATTGGGTCTCTATCAAGATTCCCCATGCATGGCATAAGGCAGCAAAGAGGGGCGTGGATTCCGGGAAGCCCTCTTTAAACAGGAAATATTTAAAAGATGGTTTAATTTCAGGTGTTATCCTGAAAAGATGAAGAGTTTCCAGGGCTTTCAATGGCTTTGAGCCTTGACTCACTTAAAAAAATAATTTACTATAATGCATCATCAATAAACGTTAAAAATAAACAAATAAAAATTTAAAAATTGAGAGAAGGCTAGAAGCAAAATAGGGTAAAGCAATTTGTGAGCTGAGAACGAGTGCTCGCATGCAGGTCCACTTAGGCTACCCTGAAATATTAGACTATTTCTAAATGTAATGAAAAGCAGTTGGCAAACTTCATGCACGTGGTTGACATGATTTTATTTGATCTATTCAATCCTGTAAAACATAAAGGTTTAAAACTAGATTCAAAAAGTAAAGACTAGTGTCAGAAATTGAGAAAAGAGGTTATCCTGCCTTAGATTAGTGCAGCAGTGGTAGAAAATTTGGAAGTGAGGCAAGAATTAACCTGTAGTTTTGTGTTCAAATTTATCAGATTTAGTGTTCAAAAAGGGAGATAAAAGTGCCAAGGATAAATGTCAGATTTCTTACATAGCAAGCTGGAGAGCGAAGTGTTATTTGCTAAGATATGGAAACAGAACACAGTCTCCCTGTTTATAATATTAGACAAATAGATTTTAAAGAGTAATCCCCAGGCCAAATACTAGAATATAGTCACTATTTCTATCTATATAGCTTTACAGAAAATCATAAGGACACATCATTTTAGAACTGGACCAACTCGCACGTGAGAAAATTCAGACTTAGTTAAGAGGGAATTCCTAAAAGTCAGCTAGAGTTTTTAAATCTAACATTAAATTCATTGCTGTAAAACAATCTATCACAGCCAGGTATGGTGGCAGAAACTTATAATCCCAGTACTTGGGAGGCTGAGACAAGAGGATCACAGGTTTGTGATCAGCCTCAGCAACTCAGTGAGACCCTGTTTCAAAATGAAAAATAAAATAGGGCTGGGGGTGTAGCTCAGAGGTAGAATGCCCCAGGGTTCAATCCCCCTTACTACATATCAGCAGCAGCAGCAGCATTAGCATCGGCATCAGCATCCTCAGCATCAGCGTCCTCAGCAGCATCCTCAGCAGCATCCTCAGCATCAGCATCCTCAGCATCAGCATCCTCAGCATCAGCATCCACAGCATCAGCATCCTCAGCATCAGCATCCTCAGCAGCATCCTCAGCATCAGCATCCTCAGCATCCTCAGCAGCAGCATCCTCAGCAGCATCCTCAGCATCAGCATCCTCAGCAGCATCCTCAGCAGCAGCAGTAACAGTAGCAGCAGCAGCAGCAGCAGCAGCAGCAGCAGCAGCAGCAGTAGCATTGATCACAAATACCACATTATTCACTGTCATTTTTAACTTGCATCCATTTTTTCAATAACCAATCCAATTCCTCGCCATTTACTTAGCTCTGTATTTTATCAGATGATTTAGATTGTCCGTGTTGACGAGTTCTCACTCCCACCCCCCTCCTCTCCTCTCTCTAGGATATAGACTTTGAAGGACCATGGTGGAGCACAGCAACTCCAGTTCTTTCCATGGCTTCATTCTGCTCGGCTTCTCCGACCATCCCCAGCTGGAGCTGACCCTGTCGGGCGTTGTCGCCACCTTCTACATCGTCACGCTGGTGGGCAACACGGCCATCATCCTCGCGTCTCTCCTGGACTCGCACCTGCACACACCCATGTACTTTTTCCTCAGGAATTTATCTTTCCTAGACCTGTGCTTCACAACCAGCATCGTCCCGCAGATGCTGGTCAACCTGTGGGGCCCCAAGAAGACCATCAGCCAGGCGGGCTGCGTGGTCCAGCTCTACGTGTACATGTGGCTGGGCTCCGTCGAGTGCCTGCTCTTGGCCGTCATGTCCTACGACCGCTTCACGGCCATTTGCAAGCCCTTGCATTACCTGGTCATCATGACCCCCCACCTCTGTCTCAAGATGGTCCTGGCGGTCTGGAGCGTTAGTCTGGCCAATTCTGTAGTGCTCTGCACGCTCACCCTGAATCTGCCTCGATGTGGAAACAACCTTCTGGATCACTTCTTGTGTGAGTTGCCAGCTCTCATCAAGGTAGCTTGTGTAGACACCACGGCCGTGGAGATGTCTGTGTTTGCTTTAGGGATTGTCATCGTCCTTACGCCCCTCACTCTGATTCTGATCTCCTATGGCTACATAGCCAAAGCCGTGCTGAGAATGAAGTCCAAAGCAGGCCAGCGGAAAGCCGTGAACACCTGCGGGTCTCACCTCACCGTGGTGTCCATCTACTACGGAACTATTATCTACATGTACCTGCAGCCAGGTAGAAGCGCCTCTAAGGATCAGGGGAAATTCCTCACCCTCTTCTACACCATCATCACCCCGAGCCTCAACCCCCTCATCTACACCCTGAGGAACAAGGACATGAAGGAGGCGCTGAAGAAGCTGGTGTGCGTCCAGCGCAAATCGATGAAAGGAAGAGGAACTGGAAGTCAGAGAAAAGCACCAGAGAGGCACTGAAATAGGTTTTCTGATTATCTTTAGTTGGTCCTGTGGTAACTCTTAGATTACGGAGATCAGTTTATATAACTCTTTTACAAAGATATTTTGTGAGCTGGGTGTGGTGGTGCACCCTTGTAATCCCAGCATTTGACAGGAGAATTGCACAGGCTTGAAGCCAGCCTCAGCTACTTAGTGAGGCCCTTTGCAACTCAGTGAGACCATGTTTTCAAAATAAAGTATAAAAATAAGGGCTGGGGGTGCAGTTCAGACGTAGAATGCCCTGGGTTCCATCCCCAGTAGCTCAAAAAAGAATTATAACAACAGTCAGGCGGGATTCTCGGCGCAGAGAGCATCTAAAGCTCCCAGTGGCTGAGCTCAGCACACGCTGCAGGGATTCAGAGTGGAAATCAAAACCAAGAAGAAATACGCCAGCCTCACGGCCGAGGGTGTAGCAGCGGCGCCATATTGCCACCGGTGACAGCAACAGTGAATTCACCGAGTCCAGTACAGCTACATCTGCGTACTCAAGAACAGTGAGTCAAATTGCGGGCCACAGAGGAGAAATCCCAGTACTGTACTCCCTGGGACTTGACCCAGTGGGAGAGGGGCGGTGGCAGAGATATCACACCATAGGAGAACGTGCTTCCCCTATGAGAAGGAGGAACCCCATACCACCAAAATAAATAAATAAATAAATAAATAAATAAATCTTGGTAAAAAGAATAAATGAAAATTTCAAAAAAATAACATAAAATATGATACTCTTTTTATCTATTCAAAAAAATGAACCATTAAGCTGGGCATGGTGGCACACGCTTGTAATTGCAGCATTCGGGAGGCTGAGACCTGGAGGATCCCAGTTTGCGGACAGCCTCAGCTACTTAGGCCCTCTGCAACTCAGTGAGACCCAGTTTCAAAATAAAGAATAAAAAATAGGGCAGGGGCTGTAGCTCGGAGGTCAAATGTCCCTGTCAAATGCCCCTGGGTTCCATCCCCAAACCCACAAAAAAAAAAAAATGAACCCTTAAAATGTATGATATTTAGGTGTTAACACATATATATGAGTTCTAATATGATTATTTCCTAAAGCCTGTGTATAATTAACACAAAATTCAAGATCATAATTCTCCTGGAACTCAGTCACAAAAAAAGAAATAATATAAAAGCATTCAGGTAAGCTCCAACTTTTGGTAATTTTCCAGTCCCTGAATTAATCTTAGCTTCAAGATGTTCATGGTTTTATTTTAGTTCATTGAAAATTGAACAGTAGTCACATGGTCATGAGACTAGAATTAAAGACACTATACCTAATTTCTTTCTTTAGTTAGCATTTTACCTATTGAATAAACCAATTTTGATTAAATGTTTTAACTTCTAGATAAGGTTTATATTTTCAATTTTCTGAGTTTAATGTAATATATAAATAAATTATTTCTGGTATTAATTTGTACCCAAAAAAATCTAAAATGAAAAGGAAAGATGAAACCTAACGTTACAAAAGAACTTTTCATAAAATTGTTGATTTGGCTATGTCTCTGACCTTAATCACCTCTGTGGGTTCCAGTCCCCGAGGTCTAACCCACATTAACACAGGTAGCCTTTGGGTTGTACATAAATACTTGAATACTCCCTGGCACATAGTAATGATTACTGGGCTGCATAGCAACATACTGTCCTCTTTGTTTAATTGGGCAAAATTTTATTTATAAATATGAGTAACAAGAGAATAAACTAAGACTACAATTTACCAACCCAAAATACATTTAACCAAACTTAACTCATCAACTCTTCCACCAGTTCCACATCTAGTTTTTCTCCAACATCCAAACTGAATAGCTATTTCCATTAAATCTTAGTTCAACTGTTGCATTTAAATGTGAATGGGTTTGTTAGTATAAAAAAAACCTGGTGGTTAATTCAGTTTTTCAGAGATTCCATAACTTGCCCCATAGGATTTTTTCTGAATGAATCTACAGCCATACTACAAGCTAAACAGGCCCGATTTTTTTTTTTTTTTTTTTTTTTTTTTTTTAGTACTGGGAATGTAATCCAGGGGCATTCTACCTTAGAGCTACACCCCCAGCCCTATTTTTTATTCTTTATTTTGAAACAAGGTCTCACTAAGTTTCCGAGGGCCTTACTAAGTAGCTGAGGGGGGCTGGGAACCCGCCATCCTCCCGTCTCAGCCTCCCAAGTACTGGGATTATAAGTGTGCGCCACCATGCCCGGCTCAACTGAATTATTAATGAAATGAAGGGTCCTCCTGACGGGAACGTGGGTGTGTTTGGAGGGCGTGAGGGAATGAGAGCTGTGGATTCCTCCCTCGTGAAAATACACTATGTCCTAATCTTTTTGGCTTCTGGTAAGTGTTCTCTGCTATCTCCTATTGAAGACGATAGACCGTAGAAAACAGATTCCAATCTGCATGGGTCACAGTCCGATGTGAAAGCAAAAATATTTAGCTCTATTATTTATATCCTGTATAAATACTAGTAATATATCAATACCTCCTCTGAATGAGGATTAAATTTCAACAAGAGCAGTTGGCGTATTTTGAAATTTCTGAATGTCCATGTATCTCCATCATGTTAAATATCTTATGTTCAGTTTGTAATGTAATCCTCCTCACAGCCAGCCTACAGAGTAGGCAAACTGATAGGGAGAGAAGTTTTCTCAGCTTCATAGAGAGAAGAAGTGGCCGAGGTTGGATGTAATAAAATCACAAGATGTCCGAATCCAGAGTCTAGAACCTTACCTGTTTTGATATTGTCTTTTTCTGATTGGACTTTGTATGATAATGGTAATGTATCTCTTGCTTTATAATTAATAAATAATATAGCTAATTTATTTTTATACTTAACAAAATAATCATATTACATTTTTTGCAGTACTAGGGATGGAACCCAGGGACATTCTACTTCTGAGCTACACCCTCAGCCCTATTTTTTTTTTATTATTCTTTATTTTGAAATAGGGTTTCACTGAGTTGCAAAGGGCCTCACTAAGTAGCTGAGGCTGGCTGCAAACTGCGATCCTCCTGTCTCAATCTCCAAATGCACCACCACGCCCAACCATATTACAGCTTTTTAAATTCTATGTTTCTAATTTTCTCTGTGCATCATTATGCTCATACAAATTATGTTTATATATTTTATTCATCTGTTTTAAATTTCATTTTATAAAATAAAATGCTTAACCAGGTGAGATGGTTAAGAGAGGAGATGGCAGAGAGAGAGAGGCGGGGAGAGAGAGAGAGAGAGAGAGAGAGAGAGAGAGAGAGAGAGAGAGAGAGAACTATGGGTAGATAGTATAATCATGATACAGAGAGAAGCAGGCATGCTCTATCATTTTATAATTAAGTATAAACTGGGTGTGGTGGCACACGCTTGTTGTCTCAGTATTTGGAAGGCTACTTAGTGAGGCCCTCTGGAACTTAGGGAGACCCTGTTTCAAAATACAGAATAAAAAATAGGACTGAGTATGTAGCTCGAAGATAGAAAGCCCCTGGGTCCAGTCCCCAGTTCCACAAAATCAAAATAAGTAAATATGGGAAATTACTCTGTTACCAAACTGTGGTGTTTATCCCAAGAAAAATATGTCATTTTACATTTTACCTCAAGCACAACTTTTTTTTTAAGTAGTAGTAGTAGTAGTAGTAGTAGTAGTAGTAGTGATTGAACCCTGAGACACTCTACCTCTAAGCTACAACCCCAGTCCTTTTTATCTTTTATTTATTTGTTTTGTTTTGTTTTGTTTTTTGGTGGTGCTGGGGTTCCTGGAAGCCCTTCTACCTCTGGGTTACACTCCCAGACCTATTTTTATATATTTTTTTTAATTTGGAAACAGGGTCTCAGACATAAGCCAGCACGGCTGGCTTTGAACAAGCCTGATCCTCCTGTCTCTGCCTCCCAAACGCAGGGATTACAAGCGTGTGCCACGACGCTCAGCTATTTTTAATTTTTTTAATTTTTATTTTTTAAATTTTTTATTGGTGCATTATATTCATACATCATATTGGGGTAAAAAACTTGTGTGGACATACATGTACACATCACTGATTTAACCCTACCCAATTCCCACCCCATTCCCTCCACATATTTTTTATTTTTAAAAGAGGGTCTCACTAAGTTTCTGAGAGTCTCACTAAATTGCAGAGGCTGGCCTTGAACTTAGGACCTTCCTCTCTTAGCCTCCCAAGTACTAAGGTCACTGGCGTGGGCCACCTTGCACACCTCTTCAAGCACGTTCCTTTGATAAGGAAAAGCTACATCATGACTAAGTGATCAAGAGACAAATAGAGTCCTCGCTCCAAGGAGGAAAACTCCTCAGAATAGATCCCACTCTTAAAATTATGTGATTTTCTTTTTATTTGTTTATTTATTTATTTATTTATTTTGCGGTACTTGGGATGGAACCCAAGGGCATTCTATCTCTGACCTACACCCCCAGCCCTATTTCTTAGTCTTTGTATGTTTGAAACAGGGTCTCACTGAGTTGCAAAGGGCCTAAGTAGCTGAGGCTGCCTGCGAACTGCGATCCTCCTATCTCAGCCTCCTGAATGCTGGGATTACAAACGTGCACCACCACTCCCAGCTATGTATGGCTTTATTAATTGATCAAAATACATAGAACCCTGGGTGGTGTGGCATAGAAAGCCTTTTCAATGATACGCAATCCAGGGTGTTTAGATTTAGCCAATTATAATTTTTGTGTGTGTGTGGTACTGGAGGTGGAACCCAGGGGCTTTTCTACCTCCAGGCTATACTCCCAGACCTATTTTATACTTTATTTGGAAACAGGGTCTCACTAAGTTGCTGAGAGCCTCACTAAGTAGCTGAGGCTGGCTTTGAACCTGTGCGATCCTCCTGTCTCAGCCTCCCAAGCTCTGGGATTACAAGCAAATTATTTTTAGAATTGCTGTGTGTGTGTGTGTGTGTGTGTGTGTGTGTGTGTGTGTGTGTGTGTGTGTTGTACTGGGGATGGAACCCAAGGGCATTCTACCTCCAAGCTACACCCCTAGCCCTATTTTTTGGTCTTTATTTTGAAACACGGTTTCACTAAGTTGCAAAGGGCCTCACTAGTAGCTGAGGCCGTCCACGACCCTCGATCCTCCTGTCTCAGCCTCCCAAAAGCTGAAATTACAAGCGTGAGCCACCACGCCCGGCTAGAATCACTTTGGATATGATTGAATATGGAGACGCCACGGGCATGGGTATGAGGAAACATTGAAAGACATTCCAAGCGAGAGAAGGCATGCGGATGAGCCAGTTGTGATACTCATGACAAGCGTCAGCGACTCCCAGTTCTGCGAAAGGCTGACGAAGCTCTTGGTTCCCACCATGTTGTCTTCCAGCCCTTCCTTAGGAGCAATGGCGCCGAACAACGAGAGCTCCGCCACAGACTTCATCCTCCTGGGCTTTTCCGATCGACCCCGCGTAGAGCGCATCATCTCAGTGGTCGTCTTCCTCTTCTACCTGGTGACTCTGGCAGGAAACACGACCATCATTCTCGTATCTTATCTGGACACCCAGCTCCACACCCCCATGTATTTCTTCCTATCTAATTTGTCCTTTTTAGACCTCTGTTATACCACCAGCATTATTCCCCAGATGCTGGTAAACCTCTGGGGCCCAAAGAAATCCATCACCTATGGAGGGTGTGCGCTCCAGTTCTTCTTTGCCCTTGACCTGGGGGCCACCGAGTGTCTCCTGTTGGCTGTGATGGCCTACGACCGCTACGCCGCTGTCTGCCAGCCCCTCCACTACACGGTGATCATGCACCCCGAGCTCTGCCACAAGATGGTGCTGGCCTCCTGGCTGGGTGGTCTGGGCAGCGCCTTGATTCTCTGCTCTCTGACTCTGAAGTTGCCCAGATGCGGGCACCGGGAAGTGGATAATTTCTTCTGCGAGATGCCAGCGTTGATCAGGATGGCCTGTGTCTACTCAAGAGTCATCGAGGTGGTCGTCTTCACTCTTGGAGTGATATTCCTTTTAGTGCCCCTGTCGCTCATCTTCATTTCCTACGGAGTCATCGCTCAAGCTGTGATGAGGATCAAGTCGGCTGGAAGATGGAGGAAAGTCCTTAACACCTGTGGCTCCCACCTCACGGTAGTGACGCTGTTTTATGGGACACTCATTTATATGTACATGAAGCCACAGAACGCCACATCCCAAGAGGAGGGCAAGTTCTTCACTCTCTTCTACACGATCGTCACCCCCAGCCTTAACCCCCTAATCTACACTTTAAGAAACAAAGACGTAAAGAATGCATTGAGGAGAGTGCTAGGGATAGGTAGATGCTCAAGGGAAGCATGAGGCAAGCGGGACAATGAAGGCTGTTGAGAACCAGAGAAATAACTGCGATCAACAGAAGCTGGACCATTCCGTTATTTGATGATCGTTTATTGAGATGTACCAAGAAGTGTACTAGGTAAAATGTTTAACTTTGTGTGTGTGTGTGTGTGGGTTTGAGGATGGAACCCAGGGCCATTCGACCTCCCAGCTACACCCCCTGCTGTCAGTGTCTAGTGCACTGGAGACCCAAGGACAGAGCCGCTGAACACAGGGCACAGGGGATGCAGAGTTTTGTGTACAGCTGCATGTTTTATTGAGAGAGCAATCAGACTTTTATAGAGAAAGCTTCTATGGATTACATTAACGAATTTAGCTATTTCAGACATTACAAGGTTATCTTAAAGCAACAATGGATGTGTGTAAGTGAAGCCAAAGGACTAATCTCAAAGCAACTCTTTGTTTTACAAATAGAAGCAAGGAACACCTGTAACCGCTCTCATAACATCTCAAGCTGTTTATCATACCAATAAATTTTCTGAGATGTCTAGACTGGGAAGGACCTGCAGAGGGGCCTGGAGCCGCTTCCTGACCTTCAAGGGAACTTGGCAAAACCCGCAGCTCACTGATTAGAGGAAGTGTGCTCGCCTCCCAGCCTGGCATCCCAAGCTGCTTCTCGGGAGCCACAGTTGCTTTGTTAACCCTTCAAGGAGCCTGCGTCTCAGTACTCTAACACCCCGCCCTATTTTTTATTCTTTATTTTGAAACAGGGTCCACTGAGTTGCAGAGGGCCTCACTGAGTAGCTGAGGCTGTCCATGAACCACGATCCTCCTGTCTCACCTCCCGAATGCTGGGATTACAAGCGTGCACCACTACGCCCGGCTTAACTTTTTAAACAAAAGAAAATGCAGAGTAACAATAAAAAGATATAGAGACATAAAGAAATACAATCTGAGAGATTCAAAAGACTAATCAAAGACCACAGTCAAGTGATTAATTGTAAAGTAATTATTGTAGTAAATAATTATGTAGTAAATACATCCACACAGACATGCAAAAAGTTATAAGAGCCAGGCATGGTAGCGCATGCCTGTAATCCCAGTACTTGGGAGGCTGAGACAGGAGGTTATAGGCATGAACCACCGCGCCTGGCTTGTAAGTCTATTCTCCTAAGTTTCTGAAAAAAAAACTTTGGTTGTTTTTAGTTACTTTTTTTTTTTTTTTTTTTTTTTTTTTTTTTGCCACTGTGACCAAAATACCCAGGGAGAACAACTTAGAAAATTTTATTTGGCTCACAGTTTCGAGGTTTAGTTCACAGTTACCTGGCTCCAAGACAGGACCATCATGGCCGGATAGTGTGGCCCAGGGAAGCTGCTCCGAGGAAGGTGGGGGGGAAAGAGGGGAGAGAGGAAGGGAGAGAGAGAGAGAGAGAGAGAGAGAGAGAGAGAGAGAGAGCGCGCAGCAGGACTAAGGCCACACCCCAGTGACACACCTCCTCTGACCACTACCCACCTTCCCCTCCAGCAGCTACCCAGTAAATCCACTCGGATTATTAACCCATTCATGGCTTTTACAACTGATGAGACCACAGCACTGATGTAATTATTCCTCTCTGAACATTTTTACATTGCCGACACATGAGCTTTTCTGGGAAACATTGCATATTAAACCATAACAACTTTTTTTTTTTTAAATACTTTTGTTGCCGGGTGTGGTGGGGCACGCTTGTAATCCCCGCGCTTGGGAGGCTGAGACAGGAGTATCGGCAGGTTCGAAGCCAGCCTCAGCTACTTAGTGAGGCACTCAGCAACTTAGTGAGACTCTGTTTCAAAAAAAAAAAAAAAAAAAAGGTCTGGGAGTATAGCCTGGAGGTAGAAAGCCTCTGGGTTCCACCCCCAGTACCACAAAAATAAATAAATAAATAAATAATAAATAAAAATAAATGCTTTTGCTGGTGCATTGTAATCTCACATCCTTGATTAGTTGAGAGTGGTAGGGACTTCTATACACACAGTACCTGGTGCCCCCTCCCCTCGCGTCCTCCCCATTCCGTCCCCTTCCCCACAACCTTTTTTCTTAATAGCGCGCTGTGGGAATTCTGCCATTTCAACTTGGTTAACTGAAGGCCATTACTGACACAGGTTCAGTTGCCCGCCTACCTTACTATGAGCGCCTTTTCCAGGTGTGGATCCCAGCTGTGAATCCTTGTCATCAGTTTGACCCAAGAAGTCTTTCCTTTGGTTATCTTTTCAAACGGGGAGAAGCCCAATATTATGTATTTTCTCAGCTTCCCTCCTCATTATCACCATTATCATTCTTTCAGAGAGAGAGAGAGAGAGAGAGAGAGAGAGAGAGGTGGGAGGTGGTGCTGGGGTTGAACCTAGGGCTGGGTCTGTATGTCAGTGGTAAAGCGCCTCTGGGCTCAATCCCTGGTACCACAAAAAAAAAAAAAACTTAAGAAGGAACGGCACAATGTCTCCATCTTTGCCCCTCCTTCTTCCTGAATGCTCCCCCAATTTAAGATTCCCAAAGTGAGCGCTTGCACACCCGACCCGGAAAAGCACTCCAAGTCCACTGCTGCAACCCATTCTTGTTGCCACAAGGTGGCGCCAAGACGTTTCTGGGAATGAGCGCAGACTCTGTTTAATGAGAACTCGCTCGCGGATCTCTGCACAGCCCTGGCGGTCCTAAGGAAGTAAATACCACATTTGGGGTTGAGGGGCACTTGGGATTGAACCCAGAGGCATTCTACCTCCGAGCTACACCCCCAGCTCTATTTTTTTAATTCTCTATTTTGAAACAGGGTCTCACTAAGTTACCGAGGGCCTCACTAAGTAGCTGAGGCTGTCCGCGAACCGCGAACCTCCTGTCTCAGCCTCCCAGGTACTGGGATTTCAAGCGAGCGCCACTTTTTCCTGATAACTGTGTCTCGTTGAAGCCGCCTCCGGCCTTAGCGCCTGGTGGTTTTCAGGTCCTCTAGTCTGAAAAGCGCCCAAATCCATCAGAGAGGCCGCAGCCCAATATAACCCTGGAAGAACCGTTCGGGGAGGAGGTTCTTGGGGTCCCGGCAACTGTCCCCTTTCCTCTCCTGCGGGTTCTCACTTCCTTAGTGCCCATTTTTCCTTCATTACTAACTTAAAGCAATAAAAAATAAAAGTGTGATTACAGCCCTCCCCCAGAAGGAGGCGCTCCCTCCGCGCGCGTTCCCGGGGTCTCCCGCGATCCGACAGGCACCGGCCAGATGCTGAGATTGCCGGGCGAGGCGCACGCTTGTGATCCCAGCATCTGGAGGCTGAGACAGGAGGATGGCAGTTCATAGACAGCCTCAGCTACTTAGGCCTTTTGCAACATAGGGAGACCCTGTTTCAAAATAAGGAATAAAAAAAATAGGGCTGGGGTTGTCGCGCGGAGGTAGAATGCCCATAGGTTCCATAAATAAATATAAAAATAAGGATGATCTGGGTTTATTTATTTTTTTTGCTTTTGTTTAGTTGCCATAGGAAAATTAGTGAGATGGAAAAAATGATCATAGAACTTATCTTTAATACCCATTCCAGTCGGGTATGGTGGTGCACGCTTGTAATCCTAGTACGTGGGAGGCTGAAACAGTAGGATCGCGGGTTCGAGGACAGCTTCAGAAAGTAGTGAGCCTCATCAACCTAGCGAGGCCCAGTTTCCAAATAAAAAATAAAAATCAATCTAGGGGTAGGTGTAGCTGGGAGGTAGAATGGGTTCAGTCCTAGTACCACCAAGAATAAAATAAAAATTGAAAAATAAATGACCCCAGCCCAATAGGCTGGGAGGGGAAGGGAACGTTCCGCACCTGCGCACACCAGGCCCTCTGCTCGCCCCCGCCCTGAGCCCGCAGGGAGCCGGACAGCGGGCTCTCGGAGACCAGACGCTGCGTCTCTGCTTTGCCCAGCTTGTTTTCTCCGCGTGTCTGTCTGGCCGGGAGGTGAGTTGAGCCTAAGACTGTGGAGGGGTAGAAGGCACGCCCAAGGGTCGACGCAGCCTCGCCCCAGTCTACACCCGCCTGCGTGGGAACCCAGCTTCGCTCCGCGCCTGGGGCCAGCTGAGCTCGTATAAGTTGGCAGGTGCATTTAGTTCCACCGAGTGTTGGAGATCTTGGCTCGAGAACCAGACCTCCTGGCGTCACAGCCAAACGCGCCCTGGCCCGTGACCGGCTCCGGGTCTCCTGTTCCTCACCTCGACTGCGGAAACCGTCCTCTGTCGCTCTTATGCAAGGGTGTGGGGCGCCTGGTGGGCTGAGACCCGAGGATCGCGGGGTCCACGTTCTCAACAACACGGCAAGGTCCTTTTTAGAGCTGGCCATGGGACTCCCTGGTGGTCTAGTGGTTAGGATTCGGCGCTCTCACCGCCGCGGCCCGGGTTCGATTCCCGGTCAGGGAAGCTCTCGTTTTAGAGGCTTTCCATAAAAGGACTAAAAACTAGGGCTGGTTGTGGTGCTCTAGACCCACTAACAAATGCCCGACTGATCAAACTTGAAGGCCACTTTTCAATATGAAAATTAGCAGAGGAAGCCCGGTCAGGGAAGTTCTTGTTTTAGAGGCGCACCATCAAAGGACTAAAAACTAGGGCTGGTTGTGGTACTCTAGACCCACTAACAAATGCCCGACTGATCAAACTTGAAGGCCACTTTTCAATATGAAAATCAGCAGAGGAAGCTTGGGAGGACGCCTAGCTGTCTGGCACCGCACTGCACTTAGCAAGGTGGCGCTCCCGTGAGAAGCTAGGTGAGGTGCAAACCCGTCTCCTCCAGAAGGGGAAGAGCTAGTTCCGACTATCCCAGCGCCATACCGAATATTGTTTGTTGTCCCAGAGAAGAGCCAGGCTTCTGGGGGTACGCAGTGTCCACGAGTCAGGCTTCTGGGGTACGCAGTGCTTAACACAGTGTCCACGTGCTCGGGAGCTGTTAATAGCATTCAAAGTCCTTGGGGCTGTGGTTCCTTTTGTTTAACTTCTTTAGGAATTTCATTAGAGTGTCAAAACGGACTGACATGGATAGAGTTAGTCATTTCTGAGCCCTTTAGCAAAACAAACAAAGAAAGAACTCTAAAGAAACCTGCAACTTCGCCGCCCTCGGCCCTGAAGCGGTCCCGCTGCATCCCAGCAGCAGCCAACCCGCCCGCAGCTTTACGAGGCAGGCAGTGTCTCCGCTTCTAAAGCGCTTTCCTGCTCAGTTTCCCCACCCCAGCTGCTCTCCACCCAGTCCAAATGTTCAGACAGCAGTGTTCTGCTGATATATATTATCAGTGACTTAAAAGGTGATGCTAAGGCGGGCGAGGTGGCACAGGCTTGTAATCCCCGCGCTTGGGAGGCGGAGACAGGAGGATCGCGCAGGTTCGAAGCCAGCCTTGCTGGTTTAGGAGACCCTGTTTCCAAAAATAAAATAGGTCTGGGAGTGTAGTCCGGAGATAGACGGGCTTCCAGGAACCCCAGTACCACCAAAAAAAAAAAAAAAAAAAAAAAAAAGGTTGTTAGTTATTGTGTTGGCGGAGCTGTGGGACACTCGCCCTTTCTGTAGGATAGTCTGTGGCAGGAACGGGAGCCCTGCCCGCTATCCTTCCTGCTATCCTTGTGACAGCCCTTCACGTGCAGTGCGTCCCCAGGTCTGAGAGGTTAGACAAAACCCCATGTCAGCGTGACAGTGCAAACAGGAAGGGCAACACATGACCCAGACAGTAAGAAATGGATGTGGGATATATTTTAAATATGTTGATATTATATGCTGCCATTCTGGAGATAATAAGAAAGAGGACTTTCAGACAAGATTGAAAAACCACAGGCATTTATTTTTCCCTTCCATGATAATGTCTTGAAATGTCCAAACAAATACAGAAACAGAATGCTGTGGTTTATTTACATTAAAATATTGCCGAAACTGGGTGTAGTGGTACCTGCCTGTAATCCTAGTACTTGGGAGGCTGAGACAGGATGTTCATAGGTTTGAGGCCAGCCTCAGCAATTTAGGGAGACCCTCGGCAACCTAGCAAGACCCAACAAGACCCTGCTTCAAAAGTAAAAATCACCATCACCACCACCATCATCATAGTCATCATCATCATCTTCATCACCACCATCATCATCATAGTCATCATCATCGTCATCGTCATCATCATCATCATCATCATTGTCATCATCATCATCATCTTCTTCTTCTTCATCTTCTTCATCATCACCACCATCATCATCATAGTCATCATCATCGTCGTCATCGTCATCATCATCATCATCTTCATCACCACCATCATCATCATAGTCATCATCATCGTCGTCGTCATCATCATCATCATCTTCTTCATCACCACCATCATCATCATAGTCATCATCATCATCATCGTCATCGTCATCGTCATCATCTTCATCACCACCACCATCATCATCATCTTCATCACCATCATCATCATAGTCATCATCATCGTCGTCGTCATCGTCATCATCATCATCATCGTCGTCGTCGTCATCATCGTCATCGTCATCGTCATCATCTTTGTCATCGTCATCATCATCATCATCGTCATCGTCTTCGTCATCACCATCATCGTCATCATCATCGTCGTCTTCGTCACTGTCATCATCATCATCATCATCGTCATCGTCTTCGTCATCATCATCGTCGTCTTCGTCATCATCATCGTCATCATCATCATCGTCATCATCATCTTCATCACCACCATCATCATCATAGTCATCATCATCATCGTCATCGTCATCGTCATTATCATCTTAAGAGTTGGGCGTGGTGGCACACGCTTGTAATGCCAGTACTTGGGAGGCTGAGACAGGATGATTACAGGTTCATAGCCAGCCTCAGCTACATAGTGAGGCCCTTTGCAAATAAGTAAGACCCTGTTTCAAAATAAAGAATACATAATAGGGCTGGGAAGCCGGGCGTGGTGGCGCACACTTGTAACCCCAGCATTCGGGAGGCTGAGACCGGAGGATCGAGGTTCGCGGTCAGCCTCTGCTACTTAGTGAGGCTCTCTGGAACTTAGTGAGACCCGGTTTCAAAATAAAGAATTAAAAATAGGGCAGGGAGTGTGGCTTGGAGGTCAAATGCCTCTGGGTTCCATCCCCAGACCCACCAAAAGGGCTGGGGGGTGTAGCTCAGAGGTAGAATACCCCTGCACACACACATATACACACATAATAATAATAATAATAATAATAATAATAATAATAATAATAATGATTTTTAAAGGGCTGGGGTATAGCTTAAAGATAGAATGCCACTGGGTTCCGGTACAAAATAAAGTTTGTATGCATGTATATACATATGTGTGTATGTACTGTTGACATAAGGGAGAGTGCCCAGCGGCACTCAGTCCCACAGGACTGGGGTGCAGGTCAGGAGAGTACACGAGCAGTCAGTAACGAAGCCTGGCCCCTGCAGCACCCATCACGATTCGCGGCCACCACCTGCGATGGCCTGCAGCTGAAGGCCTTGCCGCAGGCCGGGCACGCGAACGGCCTCTCGCCCGTGTGGGTCCTGTGGTGCTTGGCCAGGTCCGAGCTGCCGCCGAAGGCCTTGTGGCCCTGGCCGCAGGCGGACGGCCTCACGCCGCGGTGTGTCCCCCTGTGCCAGGTCAGGGCGGAGTTCTGGCTGAAGGCCTCCCCGCACTCCCCGCACGCGAAAGGCTTCTCGCCACTGTGCGTTCTTTTCTGCAGGACGAGGGCTGAGATCACGCGGAAAGTCTTCCCACACTCGTCGCACTCGCAAGGTTTCTTTTTGACACACGTGGCCTCGTGAAGAACAAGGTCTGGCTGCCAACACGCGTGTCCAGGGCCCGAGGTGCACCCGCGGACAGCGCGGCCCTTAGGGAGGGCCTGGAGCTCTCTGCGGCTCCGGCTGACCCGCCCGCGACTCGCTTCCCTGTGGCTCTGATTCCGCCTTCAGACCTGGGCGAGCTGTGTCTTGCCGCCTCGCTAGAACTTTTATGCTCATGGTTCAGGGTTTCTTCTATGGATTTTCCACACTGATTCTTCTGGGTGTCTTCCAAGACATCCCGTGTGTCTCTTTGTTCCCAAAAGTTCGTTTTTCATTTGATTTCTCATTCCCAATCTGAGTCCTAACATCTGGCTCTTTAAAAATAAAAGAAAGAAAAAGAGAGAAAGAAGGGGGGATTGTTTATCAAACTTGCATAACAAAAATACATAGATATAGAAACAGATATATAGATATTGACTATGTGGTAAAATCAATAAGCTACAATAAAAATTCTTTCTTTCTTTCTTTCTTCCTTTCTTTCTTTGATATAGGGCTTGAGCCCAGAGGCATTGTACCTCTGAGCTACACCCCCAGCCCCATTTTATCTCTTATTTTGAAACAGACTCTCACTAAGTAGTGGAGGGCCTCCCTAAGTTGCTACGGTTGTCCTCCAGCCTGAAACCCCCATCTCAGTCTTCCAAGTACTGGGATGTCTTCCAAGTACTGGGATGTCTCTCTAGAATTAGCACAACAAGAGATTATTGACAAGAAATTAGAAACAAAAGTAAATGCTCTAGAAGAGGCTGTTCTGGGACTAGGGCAGGAAATACAGAATCTAAAAGTACAATTGTCAGCTCGCTGCCATGCCAGTTTTAAGTATATCTGCGTTACTCCTTTGCCATACAATTCTTCGCTTGATTGGAGTAACACAAAAAATCATCTGTTAGGTATTTGGAAAGATACAGATATATAACTCATAACTTGGAACAACTGCAAGCTGATATTACAGCTATGAGCAAGGAACATCTGGATGTGGAAAACATACATTCATTGGCTGATTCTTTAATAACAGGATTAAAAGAACTCAATCCTTTCAATTGGACACATAATATTATAGGTTTTGCAGTCATCGGAGCCATTCTAATTTTCATTAATCTGTCACTCTGTTTCTACCCTTCAACGTGAAACTTATGCTCTTTCTTTAAAAAATAAAAAAGAAGGAAATGCCACGGCCCCGCTTTCCTTGGTGTCTGCGTGCTCCCGCGCGCATGACGTGGCATATGAAATCTTGAGGAGATGAAGCCCTGAGGGGGCGTTGTCCCTGGCCAGAGCACTCCTTGCTCTTAGATATTCTTTCATAGCTACTGTTCTTTTGGTAATGATTCTATACTAATGGCTCCTGTGATGTAAAACGGGGTCCCCAAAAAATTAGGACTGTGGGAGAAATTGAGTCCATGGAAGATAAATTTTCTAGTAATATGTCAGGGCCTTTAAACGCCCTCTGCCTTGCTCCAAGCTATAATAAAATCTAGTCAGAATCTAGGTGCTGTGGGAGCATTCAAGCTGCAGAAATTACAACGTGGAATTCCTCCCTATCTTTGACCTTCATTCTAATCATTAACCTATAGTAAAAGCCTTCAGAGTCCACTGAAGCCATTAGCCCTAAAAGCTGCAAGGGAGGCAACTGGTGCCTCTGTTTACCTCCTCTCCTCTGGAATCCGGCTTGGGCATAAGAAGGTAAACTTTGTGTGTGACTTCAAAGCAGCCTAGTTGATGAGCAGCCAATACTGCCCAATACAATAGAGCTGAAGGCTAGGAAGATTCTTGACCTTTGTGCCCGGAGACAAGGAGGCACCACCTGGTTAAGAAATGGTTAAGTCAGAACAAAAGACAGATATAATAAGTGTGCAGGTATGGAGTTTTGATGGAGATAAAGAAAGGAAATCTTGTGAGAATAAGAAAGCATTTTGTATGAAGCAAAATTTATCCTAAGATTGTCCCAAATGGGAAAGAAAAGATCAGGATAAAAATCAGAAAGATTAAAAGCAAGTTGCAGAAGGATTGTGGTATGAAAATGGATTGTTAAAAGAAGAATAGGTTTCTAATAAGACCTACTGCTTGTGTGCTCAGCAGCAGATAGCAGCTAGAGGGATACATCTGACAATTAAATCTAAAGACTCCAAAGTCTGCAATGATATTTATCAAAGAATAGTTATAGGAATCAACTCGCCTGTGCTTTTTGGCCATATCTGCTAAAAAATATTTTAAGTGTTGTCTCATAGGATTGAAGTTTTCAGGCATCAGACGCCGTTACAGACATCTATCAAAGCCCTTTAGACGGCCATAGAGACATACTCGCTCATCTGACTCCCTCACCATCCACCTGCATGCCTGTACCCTAAAGCCGGGGCCCCTGATTTCATCCTCGGCCAGCTTACCAGACAGAGGAGGACATTAGACTAAGCCCTAGGAATGGAAGGTTCCGAAAGGGTTAAAGGGGACTCTAAGAACTGAATTCATCAAAAAAGATTCTGGGTGTGGAATTTGCCCTCTGAAGCACCCATCTGCAAAGCCAGGGGGCTGGACTTGATCACAGCATCCGGGGCTTTTACCTTGTTTACATGTCCTTCACTATTGTTCTTTGTTGTTTACACTTTTTATTAGGAATCTCAGTGGTGGAAGAATATAAATCTCTTGGTTTTTGGTAATAAACCCGTCAATTGCACAAGAGGCAGTTGTCCGTGTCAGTCATTTTCAGATTTCTCTCTCCTAAGCCCCCGGGGACGAATCCCCACGTTTAGCATTATGAACGGGGACTTGAAGGAGTTTTATTTGATAAGGGAGAGGAATCGCTGCAGAAAAAAAAGAAAAAAGAAAAAAGAAAAGCCTCTACAGAACACAGCCAAATCTCTTTGCCCACCTTAGGAGAACTTAATCCCAGCGGTTTCGGTGCCTGACTGAGCTGGTCCGTTGCAATTGGCAAAACCATAAATGGAAAATCTAAGCTCATAAAATAGGGACTTAGAGCATTTTAGACTGAACTGAATGCAACCAAAGAACAGGCTCTGTACTCAGTGAGAAATGACATGTAACTCAGCAACCTGCCCAGCCCGGCCCGCTGTCACACACGCCCTTGGAGCACATTCTCATCGAGCTGCTGGGTCACTTCAGTATCTCAACATCTCTGAACGTTCTCCTCCAGGCGTCTCCCCTCATCAACTTAGATCCAACCTGGCCACACCAGGACAGAGTTTCTCTGAATTCTCTCAGAAATGCTCCGTTACCCTGACTAAATGAATTGTTATGTATGCTATTCTGTTACCTCTTAGCTAACAGGGCGATCTATGTCTCCCTAACGAGATGGAAGGTCTTTTGCCACAGACACTACCTATTTTTTCTTCATCAAAAGCTGAAATAGCCGGGCGTGGTGGCACACACTTGTAATCCCCGCACTTGGGAGGCTGAGACAGGAGGATCGCGCAGGTTTGAAGCCAGCCTCAGATACTTAGTGAGCCTCTCAGCAACTTAGTGAGACCCTGTTTCCAAATAAATTACAAAATAGGGCTGGGGGTATATCCCAGAACTAGGAAGCCCCTGGGTTCAACCCCTCAGTACCAAAAAAAAAAAAAAAGAAAAGAAAAGAATCTGAAATAAACCAGGCATGGTGGTGCATGCTTGTAATCCTAGTACTTGGGAGGCTGAGACAGGAGGATTACAGGTTCAAGGAGGACAGCCTCAGCATGTGATGAGACTCATCAACCTAGAGAGATCCTGTTTCAAAATAAAAGTAAAACAGGGCTGGGGGTATAGCTGAGAGGTAGAAGGCTCCTGGGTTCAATCTCCACTACCACACACACAAAAAAACAATAATAATAATAATCTAGCCCGCCCCTGGTGAGACACAGAAACCTCTGTTAATGAGCACTGCATTCATGGAGCTGGGGGCGGCCCTGGAGGTCACTCAGGGAGATACTTTCCTGTAGACCAGTATGTCTTATGAGAACACAGCTGAAGGATATCAAAAAAAACGGGACTGCAGATCCCTGTATACAGGCTCACAACTACCAGACACAGGGGAAGACTAAGAAGAGACAAATGGAGATTACAAACTTATCTAAAGGGTAAAAATAAGGTGAGCCAGGTACCAAGGATTCGTATACTTTTGAGTAACACAGGCCAAATCCGTGTTTAGTTGTTCTTCCTTCTGGAGATTTCAAGCACAAATTGACGACTGTAAATGATCTAACGCTCTGTCCTTCGGTTTGTTACCAAGATAAAGAAAGAACACAAAGTAGAAGCGTCTGGGCTCTCCATGGATCACCTACCTGCACAGGGACCTCCTGGGTCCACTCTCAGCCCACTCCCGGTAGATCAAGCACAAAGGACGCCTGACCTTGCTCCAGCTGGGAGATCACAGCAGGTTTGGGAAACTCGGATGCTCCTTGGAGGGAAGGTAACAAGACACAATTACCTAGAGAGTAAACTAAGACACCTACAAAGCCCACTCCTAGACTTCCAGCGAAAAAGAGATTCAGAGGGAATAGACAGAGGAAATTTACCGAAAAAATGTTCTCAGAGCATCAAAACATACAAATAACGTCTATAAATCAAGACGAAAAAAGCCCGTAGAAGAACAAGAGCAAAAACAAGAAGAAGACAATGACCAAAACCAGTTAAAAGTTAAAAGTATGGCAAAACACAGGTATTCAACAAAACACCGTAACTCAATTTTAGTCAGTAAACATTTGAAAACAGGCTCAACCTCATTAATCATCAATGAAATGCACATTAAACCACATTCAATACCTCTCCACACCCGCCACATGCCTTAATGAAAAGACAGTACAAAAAATGAGCGAGCGTGGACAGCCGGGACCCTCCGAGCGCTGCGCTGGGCGCCGCATTTGCACAGCTACCTCGCTGGGTACGCTCTGACCCAGCAGTTCCAGGCCAAGTTGTAAATGCAACAGAAATACGAACTTTCACCAACACCATGTACAAAACTGTTCATAGCAGCACTATAATAAATCTAAAAATAACTCCAATCTCCCTCTACAGGAGAATGATAAACTGTGATATTTTCACACAATAGAAAAAGTAAAGAGGCTCAATAACTGCAACCACTGGCAATAAAAGAAGTAATGTTGCAAATATCATGTAAGAAGCCAAAACAAAAGAGGATAAACTGTTTCATTCTATTTATCTAAAATTCCAAAACAGGAAAAATGTATCAAACACATTCGAAGTGAGGAAGCTTGGTAACTAAGTGGAGACTGGCAGGTAGAGAGAAGGCCCCCCCATAGGGGCCGCTTAGGAAGTTCACGACCTGGTAGAGCAGATTACAAACCTGGTAGGAAGATTACAAGCCTGCTAGGCTTGTAATCCCAGGATTTGGGAGGCTGAGACAGGAGGATCGTAGGCAGGTTCAAGGACAGCCTCAGGAAGCAGTGACTCTCATAAACCTAGTGAGATCTTGTTTCAAAAGAAAAATAAAAATAGGGGTGGGGATGTAGCTCAAAGGTTGAATGCCCCTGAGTTCAATCCCTAGGGCCACAAGAAAAAATAAATAAATAAAAAGTTCAGACAGTGTTGTTTCCTAATATAGAGCAGGTATAAGGGAGCTTTTGCTCTATGAAAATTCAGTAAGCTACACATATATAGCTTGTGTTACTTTTCTGGATGTATTATATTCCCAACAAGCCACCCCCCCAAAAAAAAAAAAACCCAACAAATATACAAACATATCACAGGGCAGAAGGAAACCAAATCAGATAATCAACTCTGTCTCTGAAAGATAAAGATATATTTAACTAAGCTGGCTTCTTTCCAATGAAGAAAATGAAAATCTTTTGTTTGTTTTTGTGGTGTTGAGGATTGAACCCGAGGCCCTTGTGCATGCCAGGCAAGTGTGCTACCACTGAGCTATACCACCCAGATCTTATAAAGTCCTTTCTGGTGGACTGAAAGAGTTAAGGAGAATCAAAGCAGGCAAACTGAGTCCTTACCTAGAGAAAGCAAATTCTCAATATTCTCCAGCATCACGTTTTTATAGAGGTCCCTCTGAGCAGGAATCAAACACATCCATTCCTTCTGAGTAAAGTACACGGCTATGTCATCAAACCACCAGCTTCTGAAACAAAACACAGTTGCTGTCCTGGGAATGAGCCCGCAGTGACTTCATAAAATAAACAAGGAGCCAGGCGTGGTGGCGCACACTTGTAATCCCAGCATTCGGGAGGCTGAGACTGGAGGATCGCGGTTCACAGACAGCCTCAGCTAGTACTTAGTGAGGCCCTCTGCAACTCAGTGAGACCCTATTTCAAAATAAAGAATAAAAAATAACAGGCCGGGCGTGGTGGCGCACGCTTGTAATCCCCGCGCTTGGGAGGCGGAGACAGGAGGATCACGCAGGTTCGAAGCCAGCTGCGCTGGCATAAGAGACCCTGTTTCAAAAATATAAAATAGGTCTGGGAGTGTAGCCCGGAGGAAGAAGGGCTTCCAGGAACCCCAGTACCACCAAAAAAGATAAATAAAAATAAATAAAAAATAGGGCAGGGGTTGTAGCTCTGAGGTCAAATGCTTCTGGGTTAAATCCTCAGTACAGAAAAGGGGGGAAAAAAGCACTAGGGATCTAGGGATGTAGCTCAGTCGTGAATGCTTGCCTCCACAAAGCCCTGGGTCCAACCCCTAGACAGAATTAAATAAATAAATAAAGGCAGAGTTAAGTCATCAAATAAACTCCACTTAGTGACTGGAAAAACTCTGCCGGAGCCAGCTGAAAAAGTACGGGTTCTGAAGAGAGGCGTGAAGATGAAAGAATTTTTAATTCAAACATGGGGGGCCGCCAGCCTACTATCTCTGCTGGCCGACCCCTGCTCCTGGGTCAGTATTCCCTACTGAGCCGACCTACTGGCCGACGCCAACTTCTGGGTCAATATCATCTCTCTCTTTTTCCTCTCCACTCCTGACGTATTTATACAGTTACAGGTCAATCAACATCCTTGTGCTATCACCACCGGGATACAATAGAGACCAATCCAAAGCACATACATTACAGGTAGGTTAATCAGTACCCTCGTGCCATCACCACCTGATCTTCTCTCAGACCTTTTACTTTGAACATTCCATGATCCCAAACCTTGTTGACTCTGGGTGAAGGACAGTCAGCTGAGTCAGAAATATTCTTTTAGGGAAAAACCTTAATGGCTTCCCACAAAACTCCATTTATCCACTTTAGGAATTTATCCAATTTGGGAGTTAGGTTGTCAAAGACCATCTTCACTGGGGTGTGAATTACAACTGGCTTTATTCAGAAACAGTCACTCTCCAGCAGAAGAGAGGACCGTAGAGCTCACCTGGGGCTGGCAGACCTGGGGGGCCTCTTCCTGCGCTCTGTCTTCTTGGTGACTCTTGTGATTCAAAGCCGGTTCAGGAGAAGATGACACGGAGCAAGAAGAAAATAACCAATGTGGTCAAGAGAGGTCAGCTATTTAGTAGACAGCCCTCTTGTGCCAACAGGTCTCCCTGGTCCAGGCACCCTACCCAGATGGGTCCTGAGGCTGAAGTTAGAAGCCGGCTGCCGCTGCGCCTGCCCTCAGCCCAGCCAGCTTCTCTGGCGGCTCTCCTTCAGTTCTGCTGAATTCAACCTCTGCTGACCGCTCAAGTGACCGGCCGCCCCTCACAGATGCTTAGGCCTTTCCCTCAGGGCTTTGTTCTCCGCCCTCCCGCCAGCGCCAGCCATCGGAATAAACCCTCCCTAACCCTGCGGTCCCTGTGCCCACCCACCAGGGTTCACAGCACACGTCCTCTGAGGAGACCCTGGAACGAGACTGTTCTGGAGCAGCCCCCGAGCAAACAGCGCACTGACCAGACGGCCATTCTTCTTCCTTTGTAACTTGCTGCTCTTGAGAACTGCAGGACTCCCCACCAAGGGTTTTGTCCAGACCCCTCCTCTAAACTTCTTGACCAGGCTAGGCGTGCGGCACACGCTTGTAGCCCCAGTACTTGGGGGGCTGAGACAGGAGGCTCCCAGGTCCAGAGTCAGCCTTGGCAAATTTGTAAAGCTTTCAGAAACCTAGTAAGACAGCCGGGCGTGGTGGCACACACTTGTAATCCCAGCATTTGGGAGGCTGAGACAGGAGGATTGTGATTCAATCTCAAGCTGAGCTGCAGTCTCAGCTACTACTTAGTGAGGCCCTTTGCAACTCAGTGAGACCTTGTTTCAAAATAAAAGAATAAAAAATAGGGCTGGGGGTGTAGCTTGGGGGTAGAATGCCCGAGTTCCATCCCCAGTACCACACACACACACACACACACACACACACACACACACACACCCCTAGTGAGACCCTGTTTCCAAGTAAGAAATGAAATCAGACTAGGGATGTCACTTGGAGGTAGAATGCCTCTGGGTTCAATCCCCAGTGCAAAAAAAAAAACCCAAAACTTCCTCACCAAACGTTAGCATGGCTTCTAGCAACATAAGGGTGCGTCTCCAGGACGACCCTCGCTCCCCATTAAAATGCCTGCCTGAGAAACCCAACACTGTAGTGCAATTTTACTATTTATTCTAGCTAGGATTCAATGATAGGCCCCAGATTCCCTTTTTTAAGAGAATTTGCAGAAGCCAGTGCAAATATTGTGACCACAGTATTTCCTAGCTTTTCCACTACAGTGTAAGCTCCCTGGAAGCAGGAACTTTATTTTGTACACTGTTATAATCCCAACACTAGAACAGGGCCTGGCCCATACTGGGTACTTAGTAATTTTTTATAGTGAATAAAATCTAAGTTGGTTTTATAAATACGTTTCCTACAAGATACCCAGATCTCTGGAAAGCTCCTCATAACCAAAGTTTCAGATTTATTTCTTACCCAAGTCTAACGGAGCTCTCCAATTCTGAGTTGCCTGCTCTATCTCAGGATCCATGTTCCCCAAATAACTGGAATAGAGACGATGGTGAAAATACAAGCAGTTTCCAATCCAGATACCTCAAAGACCTCTAGGTAGCTAATTCTCTGGTTAAAGCAGGAGCTCCCTCTTGGCCAGACATCAAACTATGTTCACTGTCCTGAGGGCTGTGTACAAACTTCAAAGCTGATTTTTCTACAGTATATATATACATATGTGTGTGTGTGTGTGTGTGTGTGTGTGTGTGTGTGGTGGTGGTGGTGGTGGTGGTACTGGGGGTGGAACCCAGAGGCTTTCTACCTCCAGGCTACCCAGACCTATTTTATATTTTATTTGGAAACAGGGTCTCACTAAGCTGCTGAGAGCCTCACTAAGTATCTGAGGCTGGCTTCGAACCTGTGTGGTCCTCCTGTCCCAGCCTCCCAAACTCTGGGATTACAAGCGTGCGCCACCACGCCGGGCTCAGTAGCACATTCTTAACCTTCTTCTTACCCCCCCACACACATATGTACACAAACACACACACATGAGCATTTTCTCGGATCTTCCCCCCTCAGCTGGTGGGGGGCTCCTTCAAATCACTGTGACCTGCCACACGGCGACATTTTCACTCCAATTATGCTTCTCCTCTTACTCAAGAAAACATTTAGCTTCCTAGTATTTCTGCACTTTTCCCAAACAATACATATTCCCAGGTGATTCGCCAACTGAGGGCTGATTCTCTAATTTGCCTATGAATCAGGAAGAGCAAGGCCTAAGACAGCGTGCACAGCTCCCTCTGCAAATCCCAAGTCCAACGCATACAGTTAGTAGAAAGAAGAGACTTTTGGAAGTAACGAATTCAGGTCTGAGCTCCTCCTCTACAACTATCAAACTGACCTGCCCTCTCTAAGTCTTGCTTTCTTAATCTGACAAAAGGTGTTATGGGGATGAGCCAGGCTCATATCCGTAGTTCCTCATGTGTAGCTATCACCTGTCATATTTATCTCTGTTCTCTCCCTACATCCCCACCAATGGCAGCTCCTAGTAGAAGATTCACAATTCTAGCTAGCCAGCTAGCTAGCTAAAACCAGAGACCTAGGTTTTTCTTCATCAAAGCCCTGAGCCAGAGTCCTAAGTCAAAGACCCTGCCTCATCAGACAGGCCCAATAACGGACAGCCTTCCCTTCACCTCCAATCAGGAGGATTATAAGGGCAAAGGCGCCTGGGTAAGAGAGCTCCTGCCCTGTCTGCTGTGGAGAGACACCTCGTCCTATGGTCTATGAGAAACTCTAGGCTTTGGACACAGGACACAGGTCAGATTCTGAGGAAATACGATAGCATCGCCCCACGCAGCCGCCTCAGCAGTAAGGGGGGGGGCACATACAGACCCATGACCCTGGACAGCTGCGAACAAGGAGTCCAAGCTCCATGGCAACTTTTTATTTTCTTTTTGCAGTATTGGGGATGGAACCCAGGGGCATTCTACCTCCGAGCTACAACCCCAGCCCTACTTTTTCTTCTTTGTTTTGAAACAGGGTCTCATGGAGTTGCAAAGGGCCTCACAAAGTAGCTGAGGCTGTCCTCGAACCGCAAACCTCCGGTCTCAGCCTCCCGAATGCTGGGATTACAAGCGTGGGCACCATGCCCGGCTAGGAAGCCACACTTTCATCATCTCCCCTGGCCAGCAGAGACGCTGCCTTCTCTTACCTGTCCTCGTCCGTCCAGATGTTGCTGCCCGTCTCCTTGCATTCCTCTGGCAGGAGAATCATGTGCCTCTCCAGGTAGGACACGCTGGCCCCTCTCCTTAGGAAGAAAGGCTTCCTCGCGGGAGTCAAACCCCCTTGAAGAGGCAGGCGGCTTCTCAGGAGGGGAGTAGCTGACATGTTGGAGCAACGTTGTGGGAGCTACACCGCATGTGGTGTCCATGGTCGGGATGGCTCTCCCCGGGGAGTTCAGAGACTTCATCCTGCTTTCACAGGATTGGCCTGCTAGAGGTACGTCAGAAGGAAGGCCGCTAGTGGGAGCAGCACCTCGGAGGTAGAATGGCCCTGGGTTCCATCCCCGGTACCACAAAAAAGAGCACAGACTGGGAGCACCAGGCCCGGGTTTCCTTAGCCTGCACTAACAGCCGAGTCTGTGGGCAAGCTTATTATGTCTCCAGACTTACGCTGCATATCTACAAACCAGGAAAATGTAGACACTGGTTGTTGAGGTGCGGGCATGGATTGGGAAACAATCTCTAAGACAAGGAGTAGAATTACGGACAGGTTTACATAGGAAAGCAAGAAATACGCATACAAGGAAGGATGCAGGCACCTTCAAAATGAGAGAGGCGAGAGACCAGAGGAGAGACAGGAGACCAGAGGAGAGACCGGAGACCAGAGGAGAGACCGGAGACCAGAGGAGAGACCGGAGACCAGAGGAGAGACAGGAGACCAGAGGAGAGACCGGAGACCAGAGGAGAGACCGGAGACCAGAGGAGAGACCTCTTTTAGTGGAAAGACAGAGAAGCAACGAGGCACTTCTGGGGGCGCCGGGCTCCTCATAAGGGAACTTTGTAAACGGTGATTAAATGGGGTGGGCAGATGGTGAGCACGTGGGGGGTGGGAGGAGCCTGATTCCCTCTCACCCTGCAGCTCAGAGCCGGCAATGGCGGGCTGGTTCTTCTCAGTATCTTCCCGCTGACGTCATCTGGTTGATGGCCAGCACTTGGGCTGTGCACAGACCTCTGGCTGTGAACAATACCTTTCACTAGACTTCTTTTTTATTTTATTTTATTATTTATTTATTTATTTATTTTGCAGTACTGGGGATGGAACCCAGGGCATTCTACCTCCGAGCTACACCTCCGGCCCTATTTTTGATTCTTTATTATTTTGAAACAGGGTCTCACTGAGTTGCAAAGGGCCTCGCTAAGCAGCTGAGGCTGGCCACCATCCCTGATCCTCTGGTCTCAGCCTCCCGAATGCTGGGATTACGAGCGTGCGCCACTATGCCCGGCTTCCTAGACGTCTTTTATCAGCCTAAAAGTGCATTCTTCAAAGCTAACAGACTATGTATGCACCAAGTAACTGGACTTGAAGTGCCCTGCCACTCACTGGCCCTTTTAATAATTTCAGGCTTGGAGGAAAAGAGACCCACCGAATGATGCTAGGGGGCTGATTGAGATTTTAGACTTAAAGCTACAGTCCCTCTTTTCTTCCCCATTTGTCTCCCTCCTATCCCTTTTGTTTGCTACTGGTGTGTTTTGTTTGATAACCACTCTCAAGCTATGCCTCGAGCCCTTTTTATTTGTGTGTGTGTGTGTTGAAACGGGGTCTAGATAGGTTGTTGAGAATCCGGCTACATTGCTGAGGCTGTCTTCTTCCACACTGCGATCCTCCTGCCTCAGCCTCCCCAGTACTAGGATTACAGGTGTGTTCCAGCACACCAGGCTCCTACCTATTTCTTTTATCCACCTCACCTCCCACCCACCTATGTGGCACACGGTTTGCTATGTGGCACACAGTTTTCCACGCCTATGTGGCACACGGTTTGCTATGTGGCACACGGTTTTCCATGCCTATGTGGTACACGGTTTGCTATGTGGCACACGGTTTTCCATGCCTATGTGGCACATGGTTTGCTATGTGGCACACGGTTTTCCACGCCTATGTGGCACACGGTTTTCCACGCCTATGTGGCACACGGTTTTCCACGCCTATGTGGCACACGGTTTGCTATGTGGCACACGGTTTTCCACGCCTATGTGGCACACGGTTTGCTATGTGGCACACGGTTTTCCACGCCTATGTGGCACACGGTTTGCTATGTGACACACGGTTTTCCACGCCTATGTGGCATACGGTTTGCTATGTGGCACACGATTTCCCACGCCTATGTGGCACACGGTTTGCTATGTGGCACACGATTTTCCACGCCTATATGGCACACGGTTTGCTATGTGGCACACGGTTTTCCACGCCAATGTGGCACACGGTTTTCCACGCCTACGCAAGGCGCCTCAACCACCCCCACTGAGTTGTCTGCGTAGTGAATGTTCCTATGCTATAAAGCAACTACAAGAAGACCTGACCCAGGATAAACATGCTATTTTCGAGTGTTTGCCAAATAAAATTTTAAAATAACGTTTAATATGAAAAGATGGCTTTAAAAAAAACGAATAGAAGGGAGAGAAAAAAAAGAAAAAAATGTCTCAGCAGGTAGGATCCTTGTACCCCAGCCCACCCCAGGCCCCGGGTCACCTGCAAGCAGCTCCTCGCGGGGCCAGCACCCCCACGCACCTGCCCTGCGGCCTCCGCTGCTCTGCGGCCTCGTAGGGCCCCAGGAAGCCCGAAGCCCCCCTCCCCCATACTTCCAAGTGAGATCGAAGGAGCGAGCGCCCCGCCCGGAGCTTCCAGACCTGCAGTTGAATCTCCGCACAGAGCGCGCATCGCCCGGGCATCCGCGGTCTCCATGGTAACGCGCTGTCAGCCCCTCTAGGACCCGCGGAGGACTGGTCTCTTTGGTCCAGCCCTGCAGACCAGAGCCTGAGTCCTAGCTCGGCTAGTTTGGAACTGTCGCCACGTTGGGGAAACAGATGAGCTTCAACAGGATGCTTGTCATCTTCATGGTATGAAGAGCGAAAACGAAGAGATACAATGAAAGCTCTAGTCAATCAGAATTAATGGATGTAAGCCGGGCGTGGTGGTGCACGCTTGTAATTCCAGCACTTGGGAGGCCGAGACCGGAGGATCTTGGTTGGGGCCAGCCTGGGCAATTTAGTGAGGCCCTCTGCAACTTAATGAGACCCTGTTTCAAAATAAAGAATAAAAAAAATAGGGCTGGGGGAGGGGGGTGTAGCTCAGAGGTAGAATGCCCCTGGGTTCCATCCCCAGTACCGAAAAAAAAAAAGAAAGAAAGAAAGAAAGAAAGAAAGAAAGAAAGAAAGAAAGAAAGAAAGAAAGAAAGAAAAAGAAAACGAAAGAAAGAAAGAAAGAAAGGCCGGGCGTGGTGGTGCACGCTTGTAATTCCCGCCCTTGGGAGGCTGAGACAGGAGGATCGCACAGGTTCGAAGCCAGCCTCAGCTACTTAGTGAGGTTCTCAGCAACTTAGTGAGACCCTGTTTCCAAATAAAAAGTATTAAATAGGTCTGGGAGTATAGCCAGAGGCAGAAAGGCTCTGGGTTCCACCCCCAGTACCACATAAGAAAAAAAAAAAAGAAGAAAGAAAAGAAAAGAAAAAAGAAATTAATGAATGTAAACTGCATGGGGGCAAGATATTTATCTTGTCCACTCGTTTATTCCAAGCTCTTAGAACGGTCACTGTAGCGCTCGTTTGAACGGGTGGACTGGAAAAACGTTGATGCAAAACAGCTTTGACTCATAGCATTTGTTTCTTAGTAGATTGTGTCACATATATTCAAATCTGTTAGGATTTTTAGGATTGTGAAGACCCACAAGCCTGGCGTGGTGGAGCGCGTTTGTTATACCGGTATTTGGGAAGCTGAGACCAACCATCACAGGTTCACAGCCAGACTCGGCAACTTACTGAGTCCCTCCACTACTTAGTAAGACACTGTTTAAAATAATAATAATGATAATAATAATAGTAATAATAGGAGCCGGGCGTGGTGGCACACGCTTGTAATCCCCGCACTTGGGAGGCTGAGATAGGAGGATCGCAGGTTCCAGAATATCAGCAAGTAGTGAGACTCATCAACCTAGCGAGACACTGTTTCCAAATAAGAAATAAAATTGGGCTGGCGTATAGCTCAAACGAAGAATGCCTCTGGGTTCAATCCTTACTACCACAAAAAAATAAAATAAAGAATTAAAAAAATGTTGCTTGAGGGTAGAATGGCCCTGGATCCAATTCCCAGTACCGGAAGGAAGGGAGGAAGTAAGAAATGTGGAAGGAAGGAAGGAAGGAAGGAAAGAAGGAAGGGAGAGAAGGAGGAAGAATCGTGGAAAAAATCCCATTCATTTTTAACTCATCCGAATGATGAATCTACGTGGGTTCCTTATACTCTTCTCTCAACATTTGTAGAGATTTAAACTCGCCTTAGTGAATCTCTTATTTTGGAGAAATTCAATTATGTGTGTTCTTCGTTGTTTTTATTTTTATTTTTATTTTTTGGTACACTTGTCACAAAAGTTTTGTCCAATCTTACCCAAATTTCCCTCCACGACCAGAAGGAGTCAAGGGAAGAGCCTTGGCCACGCCCACCCTCACGAACCATAGAGTGGAGGCGCGTCCTAGAGGGTCACCGGAAGTTGCTGCCGGCCGACCCGGAAGTGGGCTGGTCTGTACCTTTTCTAATGTTTGGGGGGCGTATCCATGACTTAATCCCTTGCTGGACGCGATCTGAGCCCCAGGATTCCTGAGCGGCCACCTGCGTCCCCTGGGTGATCAGCGGGCCGAGGGGCGAGTGGGGAGGTCCAGGGCCGCCAGCCTCACCTAAATACACCCCCGGCCGCCCGAGGTCGCGAGCAGGGAGGGGCGGTGCTCAGCTGCCAGATCTGGGAAGAAAATCCATCACGGTTTCCGACCCCAGATTGGGATTTTCTCGCCCATTTCCGCAATTCCTCTCACTGTAGCTCCCCGGCGCTGACCTTTTCATTCTAACATTCATTCATTCATTTTGGGGGGCATAGGGGATCAAACTCTCGGCATTTTACCTCCATGCTATACCGCCAGAGATTTTTTTCTTTTTGAAACAGGGTCTTCCCTAGGTTTTCTGAGGGCCTCGCTAAACTGCTGAGGCTGGATTCGAACCTGTGATCGTCCTGTCTCAGCCTCCCAAGTACTGGAATTACAGGCGTGGGCCACGACGCCCAGCCATTTAGCTGTTTTTTAGTCCAGCGTCCACAATAGCACAATATATATATTTATATATATATATATATATATATATATATATATATATATATATATATATTTTTTTTTTTTTTTTTTTTCCCGGTACTGGGGGATGGAACCCAGGGGCATTCTACCTCTGAGCAACACCCTCAGCCCTAATTTTTTATTCTTTTTTTTTTTTTTTTTTTTTTTTGGTGGTACTGGGATTCCTGGAAGCCCTTCTACCTCTGGGCTACACGCCCAGACCGATTTTTATATTTTTACTTGGAAACAGGGTCTCTTAAACCAGCGTGGCTGGCTCCGAACCAGCGTGATCCTCCTGTCTCTGCCTCCCAAGCGTGGGGATTATAAGTGTGCGCCACCACGCCTGGCTTTATTCTTTATTTTTGAAACAGGGTCTCAGAGTTGCGAAAGGGCCTCGCTAAGTAGCCGAGGCTGTCCACAAACCGCCATCCTTTGGTCTCTGCCGTCTGAATGCTGGGACGCTTGTAATCCCTGTACTTGGGAGGCTGAGACAGGAGGATCTCACAGGTTCGAAGCCAGCCTCAGCTGGTTTAAGAGACCCTGTTTCCAAATAAAAAATATAAAGTGGGTCTGGGAGTATGGTAGAATGCCCCTGGGTTCCATCCCCAGTCAGTACCACTGAGAGAGAGAGAGAGAGAGAGAGAGAGAGAGAGAGAGAGAGAGAGAGAGAGAGAAGAAACAGCAGAGCATGGTGCCACATGCTTGTAATCCCAGCATTTGGGAGGCTGAGACAGGAGGATCATGGTTCATGGACAGCCTCAGCTACTTAGTGAGGCCCTTTACAACTCAGTGAGACCCTGTTTCAAAATAAAGAGTTAAAAAATAGGGCTGGGGATGTAGCTCGGAGGTAAAATGCCCTTGGGTTCCATCCTCAGTACTGCAGAAAGAAAGAAAGAAAGAAAGAAAGAAAGAAAGAAAGAAAGAAAGAAGAAAATAGCAGTAGGAATGTTATTTTGAGTCCACTGTGTGCATGCATAATGCCCCACATTTATCCTTTTATAGCACTGTAATTCTTTAATCTGAACATACATATAAGCGATAGCAATTTCAACATTGAAGAGTCAGAGTGAAAACAGTCTGTGTCTCCTTTTCCTTGCCTGTTGACAACATGCAACTGTCAAGAACTGTAGACAGGTTACGATTTTACTGTACTTAGCCAGGGGTGGTAGCTCACGCTTGTAATCCCAGCATTCGGGAGGCTGAGACCGCCACCTGACGCACACGCGTGCGCCACCACTCCCGGCCCCTAATTTCTTTATTCTCTTAAATGTGAAATTTCACTCAAAACCTACACACCGGGAGCATCTCTTTGTGTGTGGCTAGGGAGTGGGGGATCCCGAAGATTGAACCCAAGATTTTACCTGTGAGCTACACCCCAGCCCTTTCATTTTTCGTGTTGAAATCCGGTCTGGCTAGGTTGCTGAGAGCCTCTGTACGGCGGACCTGCGACCCCCGCGGCCTCCCAAGCACTGGGATGATAACAGACACACGCACCGCATGCCCGGCTGCAACTCTCTCTGTTTTAGTAAGTTGCATACCATAGTTTGAGAGTAAGTGATCAAATACGTGTGAACCCCATGAAAACTCTCTTTTGGAGGCGGGGGCGTGTGCCTGGCCCCCCTTGTTAGCCACATGGCCTCCCTGACTCCGACTCTGGAACTGATAGAAGGGCGAGGGTGGAATCGCGGAAGGCTTCCAAGAGGAAGCGACCCGCGAGCCGAGCCCTGGATCCGTGCCGAGGGAGGGCGCACGGCCTGGAGCAGGGCCGGGTGCATCTGAGAGCGAAGGCGCTGGCCCCCAACCCGGCTCTTCCCCACCTCGTCGCCAGGGTTACAAACCTGAACCGAGCCACGCAGACGCTGGAGGGAGAACCGCTGCTCATTACGCACCTGATTCCTCCTCGGAAACCTTGGCGGGATCCGTCTTCAGCCACAAGAAGACTTCGGGGCCTGACATCCACGTCTTTGTTACTAGGAAGTGGGTGCGTAAAAGTAGTATTTTTAAGCCAGATGTGGTGGCGCTCGCCTGTAACCCTAGTATTCGGGAGACAGAGAGAGGAGGATCACAGGTTCAAAGACAGTCTCAACACGTAGGGGCCTCTCGGCAACCTAGCGAGACCCAGGTTCAAAACAAAATAAAGGGCTGGAAAATAAATGAAAAAAAAAAAAAAAAAGGTTGGGGGGGTAGCTCAGGTAGATTGCTCCTGGGTCCAGTCCCCAGTACAACAAACATAGGAATTTTAACTGCTACTCATGTCTGTATCCACACTGCCCAGAACAAACGGCAACCCGGGTCTAGGGGCTTTATTAGTGGCCTCCTCGATAAACGCGGATCTAAGGAGAGAAAGAACTGGCGTTGCAGATGGGAGGTGACGAGGGAAGGCTTCCAAGGACAGGCCATTGTTGGCTGTCAAAAAGATGGCAGCGGTGGGATTCGAACCCACGCCCCCGAAGAGACTGGAGCCTTAATCCAGCGCCTTAGACCGCTCGGCCACACTACCAAATCTGGGAGCCAATGCTTTCTATATTTTCCTTATCAACAAAGATTTCTCCCTTTCTGACTTTTCCTGGGGTCTTTTCTTTGCAATTCTTCCTGGCGCCCCCTCCCATACCAACAGGGAACCACTGCCCGGTGTTTGGCGGGGGGCCCTCCGCAGCTGGGAGCAGCTGGAGGAAACCCGGGGCCCCACAAGGCGCCTTCTGTCCCCAACACCAGAGGAGGGCGCGGACGGAGAGCCCGGGGGAGCCTGAGGCCGAGAGGGAGGCCCTTAGTAGCTTTGGACAGGGCACACTAGGAAAGGGAAAAAAAAAAAAAAAGAAAAGAAAAAGATGAGAAATACTGCAACCGGCAGCGTGCAGTCCACGCGGAGGTCACTTAAGAAAGGCCTCCGAGACGGTTCACTTTGAAAAGATAGCTGCTGTCACAGTGTCCTGCGAGGCTCATAAAGCTGCCCCCGGGGTTTCTCTCCTTAGGTGGCAGTGGGCTGCTCTTGACCCCAAAGGTTCGACCCAGTCGAGGAAGCCCTAACACGGACACTCAGCACGCGGGGACTCGAGGTGGGCTGGCCACTCCGGCCCGGGAGCCTCCGAGCCGCGAGAAGAGGCCTGCCCTGCTGCCCGGTGCGC
Source organism: Muscardinus avellanarius (assembly GCF_963383645.1). NCBI lineage: Eukaryota > Metazoa > Chordata > Mammalia > Rodentia > Gliridae > Muscardinus > Muscardinus avellanarius. The sequence continues at coordinate 86,206,707 of NC_137800.1, read as the reverse complement.
ACGCGTCCGCGTTTCCTCCGCTTCGCCTCGGCCACCAAAGGCAAACTTCCAAACACTAATTTTCTGCCTGCACTTTGCATTTTTGCATGATTAAGAAGAGAGAAACAGACAGAAACATGACTTAATTTGAGGGAAAGCGACTATATGACCAAGTAGGGAATTCATTGGTTCATTTCAATTAATACCCCAGGCCCTGGGTATTAAAGAGGCGCGGGGGCGGGGGGGGAGCAGCAGGATCGTCTTTCTCGCAAATTCTATATCAGTCAGCAGGGTTCACGGTGCCTCGGGACTAGAAGGAAAAACAAATATTCGTTTCGTAATGATAAGTTGAAGGAGTGCTGGGGTCACACAGCTCTGGGAGCCCGACTTTGTGTATAGATTTGGAAAAACTGGCTTGCAGGGATTTCGGAATGTCCAGAGAAATGGGGTTGGGGGTGAGAGGGTTAAGTGAAACAAAATTGGCTAGAAGACTTATTGTTTTAATGAGATGTAGGGGGGACCTGGCAGAATGGATCCAAAAGCAGAGCACCCCTATAGCATGTTTTCCCTCCCACGGACCCCTCCTGGAGCGAGGAAAGATATTCCAGAATGAGCTACTGATGAAAAAAAAAAAAAAAAAACCTAACACTCATTACCATTTTTAAAAATATGGCTGCACATTATGTCACTTGTCATTTTACACTTGGAGTACCAAAACCACGGTAGGTTTCCAGGTAGAAAACGTTTTATATGAAAATGGAGAGTTAACCTAAGCACAAGATAAGGTTTACACGTTCCTGTGAATGAATGTTAGAAAAATAAGTAGAAAAAAAGCTGCTTCCCTGACCGGGAATCGAACCCGGGCCGCGGCGGTGAGAGCGCCGAATCCTAACCACTAGACCACCAGGGAGGTCGAGTGTTGGGCTCACCAATATGTTTATGGATTAAATCCGGTGCTATATACCTGTTGATTAACTATTTCATTATACGGACATGTGTCTATTTTCCAATGAGCTAGCGAAGTTTTACTCGAACGCATCGACTTTAAATTTCGCAGCAACCAACACACTCTGGACCAGGCGGAAGTGCGGCTGCGCCGAACCCAGTCCTGCGGGGGCTCGTGGAGCCAGGGTGCTCAGGCCTCCTCGGCGGGGAGGCGTGATTGGACCGGGGGTACCCTGGAGCATTTACTCTCTCCTGCGTCCGGTTGCGTGTGGAACGGAACACAATGTTGCATTTAACCTCTTCTGTTTCCTGGTGTGAATTGCACTGGAAATACATTGTAGCATTTAACTTCTTCTGCCTTCGGGCGTGGATTGGACCCGAAATAATTTGTAGCATTTAACCTCTCCGTCGTGCAGATGTGGACTGGACCGGGGATACACTGTGGCAGATAACCGGTTCGGCTTTTGGAGGTGAATTGGGCCAAGAATACAATGTGGCATTGGAGACCCTCCCGCAGTCCTTACCACAGTAACTTAAAATTGTCCCCGTCCTTTCCTAGTTAAATGGCCGTTCGCAGATACCGTTGTTTAATTTATCTTAAGTTTTTTTTTAGAGTACTTGTTATGGTATTTTACTAAATAAATACCTAGTTTTAAGTGACGGCCCATGTGATTCCAGTCATTACTTTTTATCAGAACAGTTCGTGGGCGGAGCCGAAATAGCTCAGTTGGGAGAGCGTGGGCGGAGCCGAAATAGCTCAGTTGGGAGAGCGTTAGACTGAAGATCTAAAGGTCCCTGGTTCGATCCCGGGTTTCGGCAGAAAGCCGTGCTTTTTTTGACCTGTAAAAAGTTTGATCTTGTTTTCTACAAATAGGAAATGACTCCCTAGAACCAAAGAAAGAGAGGCACATTTTCTCAAACTCATAAGAGAAAGCGCATGAAGACTATGCTTTAAAACAAAATTTCCAGCTGTAGCCTAGACATGGGGCTTCAACTTAATAAAAGAAAATGGCAAACGCGTTGAAGGAGAAGCGCTCGTCTGTCTCTGTAGCGTTTACTGACTTCTTTCTCGGCTTGAGCTCTGCTTCCTCTTCCACCAAACCTCTCCCTTCTTTATTCCTATGGAGTTGACCCAACAGCTCTAAGACAAAGCCAAGATGCCCCAAAGGGCTTCGTTTCTACTGGACAAACCCCTTTTAATCTTATTCTCTATCATTCTACCACAAAGGAGACCAGTAGTCCAGATAGTATGAGGAATGTTTAATAGGACAGAAGTTTAATATGAGGAAATTCAAAGTTTAGTTCGACAGAATATGAAAGACCAAAGTTTAGTATAATACGAGGGATATCAAATTTATTTGATCCTCTCTGGTCCTTTCCGGCTGCCCACTATGCCGGGCTTTCCCACTGACTTTTCCACTCACTACAACCTTCTCTAACTACTCTTCCATCACCAGGAAGTCCAAAGGGGACTCTCGAGCTCATGGGAGTTCATAGCTTAAAGGACACGTGTTCTTGATACACCTGCTAGGATGGCAGAGCGGAAGGAGCGTGGAGAGAGTAGCTATCTGCTCTTTCTCCCCCATTTGCCAGGGGATTTCTCTGGATTCGCACTGAAAGACCCTGCTCTGAGGAAATCGCTCCCTGGGGTTTGAAAAGCCCAGAGTTTTGGTATTCATCAGTGAAGGCAGGGGGCTGAGAAAATAGAATAAAGAAAAAAGAAAAAGAAAAGAAAAAACCCTGTGATAGTCTGTCTCTCCCTTCCCCTGTCCAAAGGAAAGCATCAGGGGTTTTGCTGGTGGGATGGATACAGTGTGGATTATCTGACTTCGGTCAGTGGCTGTGGAAGGCTCCCCCTGACCGCCGATGATGGCACCTGTGGTCTTCTGTCCACAATAGTGGTCCACGCGTCTCCTCACTATTATGTCACTTAACTCCGAGGTGGGATGTTAGTGTTTTACTCCTGGTGAACAGGAACAGGCCAGCTGGTCTATCCTGGGGCTGTAGATTAACTGTCCACACAGTGCTAGTTTGTATCAAGATAGTGTTAGCTTGTTTTTTTTAATAGACAGTGGCCATGTTTTCTAAGATTTCAAACCATGAAGATGAGAACTCCTATCATGTGAATTCTGAAAACTTCTAAATGAGTGCCTCATTTAATGAGCGAGGAAAGTTCACACACAACTGGATTTGTGAAGCGGATTAGCCAGAGAGGGCGGCCCCACCGGCAAGAAAGAATGCTTGTGAGAAAGCACACCGGGAGACTAAAGCTCTCCAGCCCAGGACGACTGACGACAGCCCGGGCTTTTGGACTCAGTCAAAGGTTTCTTTATCTTTGAAAAGAACCCTGGCACCAGGCAATCCGCTAGGAAAAAAAAAAAAAAGCATTATTTTATGGCTCCCAAACACTGTTTCCTGTGTCAGAATTGTCAGTCCTGGGTGGGGAAAAAGGGGGAGGGGGGAGAATCTCAACATCCGCTAGGGAAAAAAAAAAAAAAGCATTATTTTATGGCTCCCAAACACTGTTTCCTGTGTCAGAATTGTCAGTCCTGGGTGGGAAAAACGGGGAGGGGGGAGAATCTCAACATCCACCTTGCGGCGCTGAGCTGATTCTGTCAGATGACCTTGTTCTCTACAACGTAACAAGAGATGTATTAAACCGGGGCCACGAGAACAAAATGTTTCCGCTAGCTCTGAGTGCTCTGATTTGGAACAGGCTTTGGAATCCTTCTCTCGCTTCCTCTTTAGAGAAACCATAGAAAAATAGGGCTGGGGATACAGCTCAGAGACAGGATGCCTCTGGGTTCAACCCCCAGCAACACACACACACACACACACACACACACACACACACACACACACACTACCAATAGGAAAGATCCAGTTTGGAAGAAGGGATACTGAGGAGGGAGGAAGCGGGTCGAGTTCCTCTTCTATGAAGCGGTTTAGGCGAGGGTGTAGGTTTCTCGACTGAAAATTTAGGAAATTCTCCACCTTTTGTGAGAAGTGGACGTCATCAGTTTAAAAAAAGGGAGGTAGAAAGCAGCAGAATCAATACTTTCTTTTCTGATTCAGGTTTTGAAGGCACGTTCTTTTAAAATTTCAAAATGAAGCTCACACCTGTAAGAGCGGAACTGAAGTTTGAGCAAAATAGAATCCCATGTTAAAAACATATGACTCACGATTCTTCTCACCTGCCTCCTTAGCGCAGTAGGCAGCGCGTCAGTCTCATAATCTGAAGGTCCTGAGTTCGAACCTCAGAGGGGGCAGTCCTGTTTTGTTCCCAGACACTTCAGATGGGAGTTTGGTAGTAGAATACTAACGTTCTTCGAAAATTCCTAATGGTTGGTCTGAATAAGCTGTAATCAAAGATAAAAACAATGAAAATGAAAATCCCCGCCACGGTACCCTGGGTTGGTGAATGGATGTGCCTAGTTCCTCGATGTAGGATGTGGGTCAGCCTTGCTTCACAGTGGACAAGCTATTTGTCCCAAGTTCATGTGATTCCAATTCCTTCATGGACAGAGTCCTACTGTGCAACTTTATTGAAAGAAGAAAGAAAAAAATGAATGGATTTCCCCAGCAAATCCTGTTGTTGTTGTTTGTTGTTGTTGTTGTTGTTGTTGTTTACAACTACATTAAATCTCTTTCCTATGGCTTCTTATAGAATTTCGTCCTAATTTTCGCATCTATACTGGTTAGATTTCTGCCAAAAATGTTGTACTGGAGGTTGAACTCAACGGCTTTCTCCCTCCAAGCTCAGAGACGGAATGCCCCTAGATTCAATTCCCAGTCAACAAAAGATAAAAGAAATTCTAGCACAAAGCCATGTCCTCTACGGTACTCATTAAAACTTGGTTTTCAGTCGGGCCATGGTGGCACACGACGGTAATATCAGCAACTTCAGAGGCTGAGACCGGAGGATGGCAGATTCGAAGACCTAGAGAGACTCTGTTTACACACACACACACACACACACACACACACACACACACACACACACAAACAGTGGGGAGGGGTGTGTGCTGAGGGTGTAGCTAGGAATGCCCATGGGTTCAATTCCTGCACCCCCCCCAAAAAAATAAATTGGTTTTCTTCAGAAAACCAGTTGCCTGAGGGGTCGTCTGATGTGTTCTTCCTTTTATCTTCTTTACCACTTACTTACCCTGTCCTGGTCAAAATGAAACAAGTTCCTATTTTGTAATTAAGCGCTCAAAAAAAAAAGTAAAAGCGATACACCCGAACAGGGACTTGAACCCTGGACCCTCAGATTAAAAGTCTGATGCTCTACCGACTGAGCTATCCGGGCCCCTGAGCGGTGGTCTTTCCCGTTTATTCTAGTGTGAGGCAACGTGCCTGGCAGAAAAAATTCTGATGCTTTTCCTTTTCCATTCTATTCATGTTTCCTTTAAAAATAAAGACAAATCTCAATTCTACATTCGCCTCCTTTGATTATGACTCACCTGCTTCTGTCCCCGGTTCATAGGAAAAGCTCTCAGCCGTGTGCAGTGTAACTCAATTACGTCTAAAATCCTCAAAAGGCCACGTTCTGGTCTCCCCGGAGAATCTTCGGGACCGCGGACACGAACAGCGCACGGCTGATTGCTTCTGAGCACTTACTTGCATTCATTTTGAGCAAGGTGGTTCGCAGCGGTGGAAAGGCACTGCCTCTGCGAAGAGTTGACATTTCATTCATTCATTCATTCATTCATTCATTCATTCATTCATTGCGGTACCGGGGATGGAACCCAGGGGCATTCTGCCTCCGAGCTACACCCCCAGACTTATTCTTTATTTTTTAATTTTGAAACGGGATCTCACTAAGTTGCGAAGGACCTCACTGGGTAGCTGAGGCTGCCTGCGAACTGCCCCCGTTTCTCAAATGCTGGGATTGCAAGCGTGCGCCACCACGCCCGGTTTAAGGGTTGACGTTTTACAAGGGAGAGGCAGCCATTAAATGAGGATTACTCCATAACACTCTCCTCTCTCTCTCTCTCTCTCTCTCTCTCTCTCTCTCTCTCTCTCTCTCTCTCTCTCTCTCTCGTGTGTGTGTAGGCCTGGCCATTGAACCCAAAGGCCTCCGAGCTTCACTGCCAACCCCCACCCTTTTTTATTTTTGTTTTTGAAACGGGATCTCGCCTAGATTGCTGCAAGTCTCCTCAACTGGTGGAGGCTGGTCTCCAATCTACGATCCTCCGTCTCGGCCTCCCAAATCCTGAGATGACAGGCGTACGCCGCCAGGCCCGCTTCACTGGAACTGTTGACATAGCTGTGGTGCTTTGAATCCGGAGGGTCCCCAACGCCTCCGAGAGCGAAGGCTTGCTCCCCTGCGTGGCAATGATCAGAGATGGGGCTTGGGGGAGGGGCCAGGATCTTAAAGGTTCTCCTGCCTCAAGGATGGGTCACCGGTGGGTGGGGATGGTTGGGGAGGCAGGTCCCTGGGTGCCTGCGCTCGCTCGGAGGGTATCTCTGGCCCCCACCCCTTCCAGGCGCTCTTCTCTCTTCCCAGATGCTTCCTAGCTGCCCTGAGCTCTGGGCTCTGCTCCACCCTCCCCCTCCCGCAGGAGGCCGGCCTCGTTCTTGGGCCCAAATGCCCGAAACCCGGAGCCAAAGAAATCTTCCCCCTGGGAGCTGGTTCTGTCCTCGGTATCTGTCACAGTGGTGAACAGCTAACGCAGGAGCCCATGTGATGCCGGCTCCCGGGAAAAAGTCCGGTTGCAAGATGTTCAGAGCGACAAACACGTATGAACTCTTGACCTGGGTTATCAAAGTGAAGCAGGCAGGGCAAGGGAACGCTTGGAGGAGGACCTGGGACGCGCCGACAGCTCAGCGACGCTTGGGCGTCATCACTGCCATTTTTATTGTTATAAAGAGATTGCAAATTACTCAATCGTCCTTTTGGTTTTGCCGCCCTAGATAAAAATCACTTAATCTCTCCCTTATTTATTTCTTTAAACTGCAACGTGAGCCAAGCTTGGCGGTGCGTGCCTGTAATCCCAGTATTGGGAGGCTGAGACAGGAGGATCGCGGTTCGCGGCCAGCCTCAGCTACTTAGTGAAACCCTGTTTCAATATAATAAAAAAAAAATAGGGCTGGGGGTGTTGCTCGGAGGTAGAATGCGGTAGAATGCTCCTGTTTCATTCGCAGTATTGGGGGAAAAAAAAAAGAATGCATGGCAGAAACCAAGCCATGAACGGTTACAAAATTTCCAATTCCAATCTCAAAGATTTTCGGGGTCAGCGTGAGAGGCGGCAGCAACAGTTGCGGGCATGTTTGCTTCTAACATCCTGTACCCCAACGCGGTGTAAAGTCGCAACGCAACCAATACAGAATTTGAAGAAAAAAACAAGAAAACCGAGAGGCAGCCAGTGCGGGGGGATTGGGGGAGTGGAGAGGAGAGAGGCTAGATTAATGGGGCGCAGCCTTAAACTGTGCCTGACACGTAGTAGGTGCACAACACGCATATATGGAATATTTCCCACTTAATAAGCTGAGACGTTGAGAGCCTGATATTAAATTGCAGTCATGCTCACTGATTACTGAGTCAAGTTCCCATCTCCCTCGTCTCTTCTGGCGGCTCCCACGCCCCTTTCCCGTATCTTGTAGTTTGGATGACTTTGAAATCAAGTCAATAGCTTGGAGACAGGAAAACAAATATCCAGTGCCAGGACACAAGGAGAAAGTCTTTGTTTTGTCGGGGGTTGGGGAGATTGTACTGTCTTTCATATAAAATGTCCTCAGTTGTGAACTGGTGGTAAGCAATCCTGGAAGAATGGCAAATACAAGCAAATCAACAAGTGGTTTAAAAAAAAAAATTCATACCGTGATACACCCTCCACATGCCCAGTACAATTTCCCATCTTCTCCTCACACCCAAACCCCCATGAATTGCTTGACCTTGGTATTTGAAAAGTCTCCAGCTCCTTCTCCAATTGGTATGAGAAAAAAAGAAAAAGGAAGGATATTTTGGAACATTTAATTCTTAGAGAAAATCTCTAATTTATAACTTGACCTTATTAACTGGTTCCATTGAACAGCAGATGACCTGTTTCATTAAAGCAGTTTCCTGGTTTTTAAGAAAAGACACGGTTGTATGCTTTCCTAAGGGGAAAAAAAATCGAGAGGGGAAAAAAGAAAACCAGGTTTGTCAACTTTCTACATTGGTTTGCTTTTTCTACTTTTAGGATAGAGAAGGCAAAACACTTATGCCCCCTCTGAGGTTCGAACTCAGGACCTTCAGATTATGAGACTGACGCGCTGCCTACTGCGCTAAGGAGGCACCTGGCCTCCGCCCTTGCACGAGCTGCCTTCCTGCTTTACGAGAAGACTGAATCTGTTCGAAGTTTCCTGAATCGTAGCTTTTCAAAGTAGCACAGCAACTTAAAGCACGGGCTGAAACAGTTTCATGGCAAAGCCACGCAGGATCCCGCAGGCCCGACGCCCAAATCCAATCCCGTCTCCGCCCCCGCGGACCCTTCTGCAGAGACCTTTCGGGGGTGATAGCCGAGTTCAGACTTCGCAGGCTTCCTGCGACGGGGCCCTGGATTATCTATCTCACCAGCTGCCCAGGGGTTTTTCCTTCCAAGATCAAGGCTTTCGTAGCTGCTACACCTTTTAAAAGTCATACAAGACTTAAATAGCAAGTTGCATTCTCTTGCGATATTTTTGGGGGGTCATTGGGGGCGCCCGGTGCCATGAAGTGAATGAATGAATGAATGAATGAAGGCGGGCGCGGGGAGAAGGTCTCAGGATTCTTTCCTCGTTTCTCGGTAGCAGCCACCGGTCCCACCCAGGCTCATCTGGGGATGCAAGCGGTGTGGGCGTGGTGGGGCGCGAGGGATCGCAGAAATAGGAGCAGAAAGGGGCGCGATCCTTCCGGGGAAGTGCAGGGGCACCTCTGACCCACCGGCGGTAGCGTGGCCGAGCGGTCTAAGGCGCTGGATTAAGGCTCCAGTCTCTTCGGGGGCGTGGGTTCGAATCCCACCGCTGCCAAGGTTTTTTGCAGTTTATTTTGGGCCCAATAGCCACCTTTTTTCGTGGCCTAGGTAGACAGTTCTCCCAAATCAGTTTTCTTTCTTCCTTTTACCTGATTCCCAGACCAGAGGTAACACTCATAGTAGGGTCTCCAAACTAGTGCCCAGCAAATGATAGGCTTTCGATTAATTTTTTCGATTAATAAATCATTAATGAGCGCCTACAGCGTGTGATATTTATAACTATCACTGTATTTTCATCACCTCGAAGTATCCACATAGAACAGGGCTTTATTTAATTCACTCCTTTCTTTCTTTTGTGGCATTGGGGATGGAATCCAGGGGCATCCTCTGCCTCTGAACTACACCCCCAGCCCTAAGTTTTTTTTTTTTTTTTTTTTTTTTTTTTTTTTTTTTTGAAACAGTGCCTCACTAAGTTGCAGAGAGTCTCACTAAGTAGCCGAGGCTGGTCGTAAATATGCTATCTTCCGGTTTCAGCCTCTCAAGTACTGGGATTACAGGTGGGCCACCACCTGCTTTATTCCATATATATATAATTTTATATTTTGATACAGGGTCTCACTAAGTTGCTGAGGCTGGCCATAAAACTGCAATTCTCCTGTCTCAGCCTCCCATGTACTGGGTTTGCAAGCATGCCGCAACCACACCCGGCTCCTGGTATCATTTTTAAATCAATGAACAAGAATGTGAGGGTGATCCGGCTGTGACATATGTCACCCCATTGATCCATTGATCGCCAGGGTTGATTCGGCTGAGACGGCCTGGCTAGGCAGGTGTCCCCTAACTCTGTCGCAAAGCTGTGCGCTCGGGCAAAAGGACGACCTTCCCGAATAAAGGAGGATTGATCTTCAGTCAAGGGTATAGGAGTAGCTGCGCTCTCCAGCTAGAACCCCAAAGGAGCTCTCAAGGTCCATCTGTAGGAGGACGTAGGTAGTCAATCTTCCAAGACTCCAGACATGCAAATGAGGCACCCCACGTGGCAGTCCACCTTTCTTTAAAAATAAATAAATAAATAATAAATAAATAAATAATCCGGGCGTGGTGGCGCACGCTTGTAATCCCCATGCTTGGGAGGCTGAGACAAGAGGATTGCACAGGTTCGAAGCCAGCCTCAGCTGCTTAGTGAGGCTCTCAGCAACTTAGTGAGACCCTGTTTTAAAATAAAATAGAAAATAGGTCTGGGAGTATATCCCGGCGGTAAAAAGCCTCTGGGTTCCACCTCCAGTACCACCAATAAATAAATAAATAAATAAATAAATAAATAAATAAACTCTTTTTGGGGGTGTGTGTGTGTGTGTGTTTTTCTGGGGCTCAAACCCAGACCTTTTGCATGCTAAGCAGGGATTCTCCCACTGAGATACACCCCAACCCACTCTTTCTTTGCTCGCTTGCTTTTCTTCTTCCTGAAATAAAATGGTGGTTCATAAAATTAAAAGGCTGCCATTTTTACAGGGGAAGAAAGACCTACTCCTTAATTTGGCCGAATCTGAGGGAGCATAGACCATCTTTCAAGGCTGGGAGACTCCAGAAGGCAGAATGGGGAGCGTGTGTGTCTAAAGAAGTAAGGTGGCGCCTGGGAGGCCTCAGAATCGCCCAGCCCAAGCCTCAGGGCTCCGCTGCACCGGCCCCACTTCCCCACAGACATATCCAACTACATCTCGATTTACCGAGCAGCTGTTTTGTTACGTGCACCTTGATTGGTCGAAGATGTAGCAAAAGGGTTAATGTCAGGAAATGATTCAGGGTCTCCTGGGTGTCTAGGCGGACCTGGAAAGCCAGGGCGGGGCGAGAGGAGGAGGAGAAGGAGGAAGAGGAGCAACTAACCCTCTGCAGATTTGTCAAATTTAACCTATGGAGCCAAAGAAACACAAAACAAACAAACAAACAACAAGAAAAGCCCTAAAGCTAGCATAAGCCTGGTGGAGGTCCAAGCCTGTCATCCCAGGACCTGGGAGGCTGAGAAAGAGGATCGCAGGTTTAAAGACGGCCTCGGCAGTTCAGCAAGACTCAGCAACCTACCTATAGACCCTGTTCCAAAACAAAACAAAACAAAACGGGGAGAGGTGTCGCCGGAAGGTGGACACCCACGGGTTCGATCCCCAGTACCAGAACAAAAACAAGCACAAAAACAAAACAACCTCCGAGGCCGGGATCGGAGCCTGCCAAGGGGTTAGGCCGATTCCCGGGGCCATCGGCTAACATCGGAGCCTGCTGTGAGGAAGGCCGGTGCTGGGGCCTCTGAGGCCGGGATCGGAGCCAGCTGAGGGGTTAGGCCATTGTCTGGGCCAGGGAGGCCAGAACCGGGGCCTCCCATGAGGCAAGGCCGCTGCTTGAGCCAGCGAGGTCTGATCAGTCCACCCGGTAGCCAGGCCACAACTGGGGCCGTCAAGAGTGGGATCGGTATTTGCAACGCGGCATGCACAGAGAAATATCGCAGAAAATTATAACCAGATGCTTCCCCTAATCAGCAATAACTAGGAGGAAAGGGGCAACAGGAAGTGGTCGAGCTATAGAAAGGGCCTATAGTGAAGCAATTAAGGTGACCAATCAGAGGGTATGGAATAGGGGAGGATGGAGCCTCTTTAAAAGCAGGAGGTACATAAACATATGTGTCAAAGTTAATCACCAAACAAGCATGGGATCGAGGGAGGGGGAGGGAATGGGATGGGGACTGGATGAGGGCTAATTGGATGATGTGTGCTTGTATATCCTCTCAAGTCTTGTATTCCAATGTGATGTATGATTACAATGCACCAATAAAAATAAATTTAAAAAACAAAACAAAACAAAATTCCTAAAGCTGGAATATCCTACTGAGTATTCATTCATTTTGTCCATCCATTCATTCATTCGTTCATTCATTCGTTCATTTTGTCCATCCATTCATTCATGCACATAATCATTCAACTACGCGTTCATGCAACAGCCACTCGACTGGGCTTCATCTGGGTACCAGGCTTTGGGCTCTGGAAGAAGACTGAGGCCCAGCCCAGCAGTCCCGGCGTTCTGGAAGTTCAGGCTCCTGCTCGCGGCGGAGGAGAAGCACCAGGGGACTCGAGTTTGCTCGCGAGGTGTCTGCAGACAGCGTAGAATAAGGGCGTGAGGGAAAGGCGACGTGCACCTTCCTTTTCTTCCTTTCAAACAGAAGGACTGAAACCCAATGTGCGCTTCCGTGGGTGTGAAACGGAGGAAATCAACTCCTCCAGGGGTAACGATATTCCTAAACCAGATCCTGCCGGGCCGTGGGGAGAGGACCGGGCCGGCCGGGAGCGACTCCGCACAGCGTCCCTGGACGGAGTTGGCGAGTCTACCGCTCAGCTGAAGGCATTTTTCTATCCCCCGCCCCCCAAAAAAAATGCCCCTGTGAAAGTTATTTTACATCAACTGGAAGAAAAGAATTTTCAATTTAAATGGTGTCTCGTTTTGAATCACAGTCTGCACATTTTCTTTCTCTTTCTTTCCTTCTTTCCTTCCTTCCTTCCTTTTTTTTTTTCCCCAAGACTGGACACCTCAGATGGACAGTGTGCAGAGTGGCCATCAGGGAGGGTTCCATGGTGTAATGGTTAGCACTCTGGACTCTGAATCCAGCGATCCGAGTTCAAATCTCGGTGGAACCTTTCATATTCCCTCACTTTTGCTCTGGGAAGCTCTCCCAGTGAACCAGGCTCCTTGCTTTTTTTTGATGGGTTCAGGCAGCCAGGGAGGGCCTGCGCCGTGCAGTTCCGATCACCTGTGAGCTGTCAACTATCTCAAGTCACCCAGTTTGTGCACTTGTCGTTCTGTTCCACCCAGACTGACTTCCCGGACTCCACGCAGTAAGTCGTAATTTAGTAAGTTCACCCATCATGAGCTCGCAAGAGAACAGGCCAAACGTGCTGTGTGGTTAAGTAGCGAACAAAATGGAAAGGTGGTCAGTCAGGCGTCCTTTGAAAATCGATCACAGTAGTTAGAATTGAAAACAAGAGAATAACGAAGACTTTATGGAGGAGGGAGGGGGAAAAAAAAGAGAGGTTGTGTCAGAAGTGGGATTCGAACCCACGCCTCCATACGGAGACCAGAATCCCCAACCGAGGAAGCGGAGCTTGAGTCTGGCGCCTTAGACCACTCGGCCATCCTGACACCCTGCTTGAGAGCCTCCAAACGAATCTATTTGTCAATTGTCCTGAACGTCGGCTCAGAATAAGTTCTTATGGTTTTCCTAGCTAAGGGTTTCATTTCCGAAGCAAAAACACCTGTCTTTGTGAACCAAAGCTTCTTTCTCAGTGAAACCAGGAACTCGGATGTAACTGGCGAGGTCTCCCTCTCATTCCGGGCTAGAACCAAGGTTCCTCTCCCTCCTTCTCCCCTCCCTGAGGTCCCTAACAGACCCGAGGCCCCCTTCATCCGCCACACTCAAGGACACTGAGCACCGGACCAGCGGGAGAGAGCGTGCAGACCCCAGAGGGCAGGGTGCGTGGGCCCAGGACCCTGAGCGCCAAGGCAGGCCTGGGTCTGGTCAGGAGTTGGAAGAGGTAGAAGAGGCAGATAAAAAATCAGAAAGGCCTGGGGGGAATACCTCCCTTCTGCCCGCTCCAGGCAGGAGATTGGAGGCGTCCGCCACTGGACGCGGGTACCAGAGAAAAGAGTCACCTGCCAGGATCCCCAAAGAAATAGGCTGGAGGCGGTCCCCAAAGAGTGTCCAGCCCACCGGCTTAGCCCAGGTCCACGGGGGTCCAGGATGAGCCTGATGTGGGGGTGCACACTTGCAATCCTAGTACTCAGGAGGCTGGAACAGGAGAATCTCGGGTTGGTGGCCAGCCTCAGCTGCTTAGTGAGGCCCTCCACAACTTAGTGAGACCCCGTTTCAAAATAAAGAATAAGAAATAGGTCTGGGGGTGTAGCTCAGAGGTAGAATGCCCCTGGGTTCCATCCTCAGTACCCAAACAAACAAATAATAATAAAAAAAAAACCCACCAAAAACAAAAAACAAACAAAAAAACCCCCAGGATTTTATTCAAATAGTTTTTGCTGCTGGCCTTGAACATCAGCTCCTTCGTCTCAGTCTCCCAAGTACTGGGATTAAAGGCGTGCAGGACCATGCCCAGCAAGAGGAGGAAAACTCAAAATTAATATGATGCCAGCCAGGTGTGGTGGTGCACGCTTGTAATTCCAGCATTTGGGAGGCTGAGACAGGAGGATCATGGTTTGTGGACAGCCTCAGCTACTTAGTGAGGCCCTCTGCAACTCATTAAGATCTTGTTTCCAAATAAAGAATAAAAAATAGGGCAGGGGGTGTAGCCCAAAGCTAAAATGCCCCTGGGTTCCATCCCCAGTCCCCCCCCCCAAAAAAAAGTTCCATATCAAGGCACATCATCATGAAATATCAGAAATGAAGATCCTAAAAGTTTCCAGAAAGAAAACTAAAGGTTGTATACAAACAATTCTGAACCTAAATGGTATCTTTTCTCACAGCAACTCTAAAGGCTGGTAGCCAGTGAGGCATTGCCTTCCAACTCTTTTCCATAAAGGAAAATAAATTCCACAGCTAGATTTTTAAACCCAGCCAAACTATCAATCAAAGGGGAATAGACATTTTCAGGGCACAGGAAACATTTACCTCCTATGCACTTATTCTCAGGAAGCTCTGGAGAGCCATTCCATCAGACAGGGAATTAAATTAAGAAAAAGAATATGATAATATAATAATAGAGACTCTAACACAGGAGAGAGGTAAAGACAAGTCCCAGGGTTCCTGCTGAGTTGTCTGTCTAGAGAGCAATTAGTCTCTGATGGCAGAATAGAAGAAGGGCTTAAGCCAGGCGTGGTGGCGCACGCTTTTAATCCCAGCATTTGGGAGGCTGAGACAGGAGGATGCTGGGTCTCGGCCAGCCTCAGCTACTTAGTGAGGCCCTCTGCAACTTAGTGAGACCCTGTTTCAAAATAAAGAATAAAAATAGAGCTGGAGGTGTAACTCGAAGGTAGAATGCCCCTGGGTTCCATCCCCAGCACCGCTAAATAAATAAATTAGAAAATAAAAAGGGCTGGGGGGGGTGTAGCTTGGAGGTAGAATGCCCCTGGGTTTAATCACACACACACACACACACACACACACACACACACACACACACAGAGCAAGCTGGTGTTAGAGCAAGAGGGTATAGATGATTGGTCCAGCACAATTGAGAGAAACAGGAGAGAGAGAGTCTAATATCCAATAAATGTTTTACCCAATTTCCTGAGGTACTGGAGATTGAACTCATAGGCATTCTATCTCTAAGCTACACCCCCAGCCCTGTTTTTATTATTATTGTTATTATTATTATTATTATTCATTTATTTATTTATTTTGGTGGTACTGGGGTTCCTGGAAGCCCTTCTACCTCCAGGCTACACTCCCAGACCTATTTTTTTTTTTAATATTTTAATTTGGAAACAGGGTCTCCTAAGCCAGCGCACGTGGCTGGCTTCGAACCTGCGCTATCCTCCTGTCTCCGCCTCCCAAGCGCGGGGATTACAAGCGTGCGCCACCACGCCCGGCTATTGTTCTTTATTTTGAAACAGGGTCTCACTAAGCTGCTGAAGGCCTCACTAAGTAGCTGAGGCTGGCCCCGAATCTGCAATCCCCCTGTCTCAGCCTCCCAAGCGCTGGGATTAGAAGCCTGACTGTAGCCTTTGGAGACGGAGCTTTCTTCCCGCAGCATAATTCCCTGGAGAAGGGCAGTTGTTTGGACGTTCGGGATCAGTGTTCCTTGACATGGACACACCGTGGTTTGTATACAGATCCCCCTTGCAGACTCTGGGTCGTCTCCAAGCCTGTCGATGATGAATCGTGCCTTGTGCAATTTTGGCCTGGACATGTTCTCAATTCTCTGGGATAAAGGCCAGTGACGGTGCAAATTTGAGACTGACAACTGCAGTGGCCATCGGTGACCTCACCAGGGAAGCCTCCCCCAGGACCTCAGAAGAAACCCCAGCCCTGTCGCCCTCCATCCTCCATCCTCACTCTTTTCTTTACAGGGTGTCCTGAAAGATGGAAGTGTGAGAACTTATTTTATATTTAATTCTTGGTTTGTTTGTTGTTCATTTTTCCCCTCTAGAAAGTTCCTCTGTGAGCCCAGCAACTCTTTCTGTTTTATTCCCCACAATCTCCTGGGGCTCGAGGACTTTCCATGACAGTCAACGGAGTTGACACCCAACTTAACGTTTGTCGAATGAATGAATCTTAGATCTCTGTCCACATCAGTCTGTAGAGCTCTAACGCATTCTATTATTACCTGCATAGTATCCCATGGCATACCTGCATGGATTTTCATTAACTTGTTCCCTACGAAGGTATTTTTTTTCCCCTGAATGTTGTCAAGGATTTTCATCTTTGCTAATCTAATAAAATAAAAAAAAAATTTTCATCCAGGTATGGTGGCTCATGCCTGCAATTCCAGCACATGGGAGGCTGAGAGAAGAGGTTGGCTTGTCTACTCATCCATAATATACTGGGCTAGCCAGTTGTGGTCCACACCTGTAATCCCAGTACAGGAGGACCACAGGTTTGAAGACAAGCCTCAGCAATGTAGTGAGACCGTCAGCAAACTAGTGAGACCGTTTTGAAACAAAAAAATTAAAAGGGCTGGATGTAGGGCTCAGAGGTAGAATGTCCCTGGGTTCGGTCCCTTGTACCACAAAAAGAACATCACCTCTGTTCACACATTTAACTGGCCATTTGTTCTGTTTCTTATACCATCTGCTCATATAATTTGTCATATTTCCTTTCTCTTTTTGTTGTGAAAGTATTTTGTCTCTAAGGAAATTCATCCTGCCTTACTTGCAAATAAGCTTCCCAGTTTTCTTTTATTGTTCAACTCTTCTAGGGTATTTCTCTATGTAGAAGTCATTTGATTGATTGATACTAACTATACCCTCAGCCTTGTCTTATTTTTTATTTTGAAACAGCATCTCAGCCAGGCATGGTGGTGCACACTTGTAATCTCAGTCCTTGGGAGGCTGAGAGTGGAGGATAGCAGGTCTCTGGACAGCCTCAGCTACTTAGTGAGGCCCTTTGCAACTCAGTGAGACCCAGTTTCAAAATAAAGAATAAAAAATAGAGTTGGAGATGTAGCTTGGAGGTAGAATGCCCCTGGGTTCCATCCCCAGTACTACACACACACACACACACACACACACACAGCAAGAGAAAAGAAAAGAAAAATAAATAGACAGCATCTCACTGAATTGTGGAGGGCCTCACTAAGTTGCTGAAGCTGGCTGCAAACCTGTGATCCTCCTGTTTCAGCCTCCCAAGAACTAGAATTACAGGCATGTACCACCCCACCTGGCGAATTTTTTTTCTCCTTCTCCTCCTCCTCCTGGTACTGGAATTGAACCCAGGAGCATTCTACTCTTACACGAGCCACCATGCCTAGCTTTATCATTGTTATTTTATTATTCTTTTATTTTTTGGTGGTACTGGGGTTCCTGGAAGCCCTTCTACCTCCGGGCTACACTCCCAGACCTATTTATATTTTTTTTATTTGGAAACAAGGTCTCTTAAGCCAGCGAGGCTGGCTCCGAACCAGTGCGATCCTCCTGTCTCCGCCTCCCAAGTGCGGGGGCTAGCTTTATTTTTAACTTTTTTCTCCAGAACGTAGGGGCATTCTACCTCCAAGCCACACCCCAGCCTTTTTTACTTTTATTTTTTTATTTTTTGCGATACTGGAGATGGAACTCAGAGGCATTCTACCTCTGAGCTATGCCCCCAGCCCTGTTTTTTATTCTTTATTTTGAAATAGGGTCTCACAGAGTTGCAAAGGGCCTCACTAGCTGAGGCTGGGCGCAAACCATGATCCTCCTGTCTCAGCCTCCCAAATGCTGGGATTACAAGTGTGCACCTGGCTTGCCTTATTTTTTGTTTTGAAACCGGGTCTCACTAGGTTGCTGAGAGCCTCACTACACTGCTAAAGCTGACCTCAAACCTAAGGTCTTCCTGTCTCATCCTCCCAGGTACTGAGATTATAGGCATGTGTCACAGGCACCAGCTATAGTTAGCTGTTTGAAAGAAAAAAGATTCCAAATCACATATATATATATATATACAGTGTGTGTGTGTGTGTGTGTGTGTGTGTGTGTGTGTGTGGTACTGGGGATGGAACCCAGGGGGGCATTTTACCTCTGAGCTACACCCCCAGCCTTATTTTTATTCTTTATGTTTGAAACAGGGTCTCACTAAGTTGCAGAGGGCCTCACTAAGTAGTTGAGGCTGTCCAATATATATATATATATATATATATATATATATTTTTTTTTTTTTTTTTTTTTTTTTTTTTTTTGGTGGTACTGGGGTTCCTGGAAGCCCTTCTACCTCCGGGCTACACTCCCAGACCTATTTTTACATTTTTATTCGGAAACAGGGTCTCCTAAGCCAGCGTGTGGCTGGCTTCGAACCTGTGCAATCCTCCTGTCTCTGCCTCCCAAGCACGGGGATTACAAGCGTGCGCCACCACGCTCAGCTATAGTCATTTCATTTTTAAAATATCATGCTGGACACGGTAGTGTATACCTGTAATCCCAGTACTTGGAAGGCTGAAACAGGAGAATCGCAGGTTTGAGGCCAGCCTCAGCAACTTATCTGGCCCTTCGGCAATTTAGTGAGACTGTGTTTCAAAATTAAAAAAAAAAAAAGAAAAATATGGTCGGGGGTGTGGTGCAGTGGTAGAATACCCCTAGGTTCAATCCCCAGTACCACAAAACAAATACCTAGCCAGTGGTCACAAGACCATTTACTGAACGTATAGCCCCAACCTGCAGTGTGTACATTCCTCTTATACTGAATTCTTATGGACAGTTTGGTCAATATCTCAATTTCCTGTTGCATTCTGTTGCTTTTCCTGATTGTTCTGTGTGTGTGTGTGTGTGTGTGTGTAACCCAGAGCTTTTTCTACCTTCAGGCTATACTCCCAGACCTACCTATTTTATACTTTATTTGGAAACAAGGTCTCACTAATTTATTTGGAAACAAGGTCTCACTAAGTTGCTGGGAGCCTCACTAAGTAGCGAGGCTGGCTTCGAACCTGCGTGATCCTCCTGTCTCAGCCTCCCAAGTGCAGGGATTACAAGCGTGCGCCACCGCGCCCGGCTCTGGTTGTTCTTTTACTTTCCAGACTAACTCTGGAAAGTATCTCTTGGTAAAGGGCAGACAAGGAGGAGGTAGGGGGGCAGGAGGATGGGGTCCCATTCAGTTGCTTGGAAGGAAGAGAAGAGCCAAGGCGGGGAGGCCCAAGTGTGGCGCAGGCCCATCATCCCAGCACACCAGCGGCTGAGACCCGAGGACCGCAGGTTCGCGGCCAGACTCAGCAACTTGGGGGGCCCTCCGCAAATTAGTGAGACGCTGTTTCAAAATAAAAAAATAAAACAGGACTGGCAGTGTATCTTAGAGGTAGAATGTTTCTGGTTTCCAGCGGGCATGGTGGCGCACACTTGTAATCCCAGCATTTGGAAGGCTGAGACAGGCGGATCCCGGTTCGCCAATAGCCTCAGCTACTTAGTGAGGCCCTTTGCATTCAGTGAGACCCTATTTCAAAATAAAGAATTAAAAATAGGGATGGGGGTGTAGCTCGGAGGTAGAATGCCCCTGGGTTCCATCCACAGCATCGAAATAAAGGAATAAATAACGAAAAGGGTGTAGCTCGGAGGTAGAATGCCCCCGGATTCCACCCCCAGTACCGCAATAAACAAAAAGAATAAAAATTAGGGCTGGGGGTGTCGTTCGGAGGTAGAATGCCCCTGAGTTCCATGCCCAGTCTCGAAATAAATAAATAAATAAATAAATAAATAAATAAAAATAGGGCTGGGGCTGTAGCTCAGAGAATGCCCTGGATTCCATCCCCAGTACCGCAATAAACAAAAAGAATAAAAATTAGGGCTGGGGGTGTCATTCGGAGGCAGAATGCCCCTGGGTTCCATGCTCAGTCTCGAAATAAGTAAATAAGTAAGTAAATAAATAAATAAATAATAAGACTGGGGCTGTAGCTCGGAGGTAGAATGCCCCGGACTCCACCCCCAGTACAGCAATAAACAAAGAGAATAAAAAATAGGGCTGGGGGTGTCGTTCAGAGGTAGAATGCCCTTGGGTTCCGGGCCCAGTCTCGACATAAATAAATAAATAAATATAAATAAATAAATAATAAAAAAAATAGGGCTGGGGCTGTAGCTCGGAGGCAGAACCTCCCCCCTGGGTTCCATCCCCAGGGCCACAAAATAAAATAACAGTGGTGTGTGCGGGCCGGGATCATCTGCCCTCCCCCAGTGTCGGCGGCCAGGCCGGCGGCACTTCGCGGGACCCACACGAAGCCATCTTCCTTTCGCAGGGGCTGAGGCCTGGGGGTCGGCCTCCCCGGGCCCCGCCCCCGCCGCGCCAGGCCCCGCCCCCTCCAGGCCCCGCCCCGCCCCTTCCGCCCGCGCCGGGGCGGAGCCTGCGCCGACGCGGCCACGTTGCCTGCGCGCGGAGCCCGCGGAGCCCGGGAGCGCGGGGCGCCCGGCCGCCGGGCCGCCATCGCCGCCGCCGCGCCCATGCCCGCGCGCCCCGCCGGCCGCGCCATGGCGTCGGGCAGCGTGGCCGAGTGCCTGCAGCAGGAGACCACCTGCCCCGTGTGCCTGCAGTACTTCGTGGAGCCCATGATGCTCGACTGCGGCCACAACATCTGCTGCGCGTGCCTGGCGCGCTGCTGGGGCGCGGCGGAGGCCGACGTGTCGTGCCCGCAGTGCCGGGAGACCTTCCCGCAGCGCCACCCGCGGCCCAACCGGCACCTGGCCAACGTGACCCAGCTGGTGAAGCAGCTGCGCACCGAGCGGCCGGCCGGCCCGGGCGGCGAGATGGGCGTGTGCGAGAAGCACCGCGAGCCGCTCAAGCTGTACTGCGAGGAGGACCAGACGCCCATCTGCGTGGTGTGCGACCGCTCGCGCGAGCACCGCGGCCACAGCGTGCTGCCGCTGGAGGAGGCGGTGGACGGCTTCAAGGTAGGCCCGGCCGGGGATTTCTTTTTTTTTTTTTTTCCTTCCCCTTGCTTAGAAAATGGCCGGACGTGTGCTTCGCAGCCGTCATTTCCTCTCCGTCCGCGCACAGAGACTCCGCGCGCTCGGATTGGGGAGGAAAACCTGTAGCTGGCGGCGAGGGAGCCTGGAGTCTGGCTCCCCGCCCCCTGCACGCGCGCACACACGCGCGCACACACGCGCACGCCTTACCCCGGGCTCCCCTCGGCGGCCCGGCTCACCCGCACGCCCCGCAGACCTTCCCCCGCAGTAGACGTGAGATGTCGACGGGCCCGTGCACAGGCCCCCGCGTCACGCACACCCCACGCACTCGGGGCCCACCGAGCCCTGCCCGGCGCTTAGTCTATGAGCAGGTCCCCAGCACCAGGCGCTAACCCGCCCGTGCTAGAAGCTCCTAGAAAAACAGAAACAGCCCTTCTGCCGCTGGAGTAAGGCTTCGAACCACGCCGGGACTCGGGAGGTAACAGTTGCCGTGCAGGCGAAGTGAAACAGTGTGTCTTGCGCAGCCTATGCCAAGTGTGGAGGAAAAACGCCAGACAGTAACACGGATCTGGCCCGGAGAACCCTTGTCAGGTGACGGCCGGTGAACACACGCGCTGTGCATTTTCTTGTACATGGACGGCTGCAGGAATACACACACACACACACACACACACACACACACACACACACACACACACACACAGAGTTATGGCACGTTTAGACTCAGCGCACCGGTGCTTCATGATTCACTTAACATTTACAGAACTTTCAGCTCTGTCTTCTCGTCCACTCGAGGTAACGCTAGCAGGTTGGGGAGGTGGTGTTTCCCCGTCACCCGGGAGGGAGTCATAGAATTATCGCTTTAAGGCCCCTAGTCTAGCCATTTTCTGCAAAGCCTTTGTAGCATTCGCCAGGTACTGGAAGGTGACTCCCTGGCTTAAGAAACACGGATTGCCCAGGGACAGCGGTGGTGGCCGTGCTGCGGGCTGTCCTCTGGTGGTGGTGGCCCGGCCTTTCTGATAAGCAGAGTAGTAGCCAGGCCGATGCCTCTTCGTCAGCTATTGCCGACTACTACCTGTTTTGCTTTCTTCAGGAGCAAATCCAAAACCAGCTGGACCACCTCAAAAGAGTGAAAGACTTGAAGAAGAGGCGCCGGGCCCAGGGGGAGCAGGCGAGAGCCGAGCTCTTGGTAAGCGTTGTTGGTATTCTACTCTTGGTTTGTTTTTGTTGTTGTTGTTGGTGGTGGTGGTGGTGGCGGTACTAGGGATGGAACCCAGGGGCATTCTACCTCTGAGCCACACTCCCAGCCGTATTTTTTTATTCTTTATTCTGAAATGAGGTCTCACTTAGTTGCTGAAGGGAACACTAAGTATCTGAGGCTAGCCTTGAACCTGCAATCCTCCTGTCTCAGCCTCCCTAGGCCACCACCCCCAGGCTCTCCATGCTCTTTGGCCTGTGCCATCTCTTCTGCCTAGAGTAGAGAGCTCCTGTTCAGGTCCTTAGGACGCTGTGCAAACGTGCTTCTGTGGAGACCACCAGCTTTTCCTATTATAGGCTGTTGCTCCATCCTTTTTTTTTTTTTAATGGTATTGGGAATCAAATTAGGGATCCCCTACTTCCAAGCGATACCCCCGGCCCTTTCTGTTTATTTATTTTGCAGTACTGGGGATGGAACCCAAGGGCATTCTACTTCCAAGCTATACCCTCAGCCCTAGTTTTTACTCTTATTTTGAAACAGGATATCACTGAGTTGCAAAGGGCCTCACTAAGTAGCTGAGGCTATTCAAGAGCCACGGTCCTCCTGTCTCAGCCTCTCGAATGCTGGGATGACAAGTGTGCGCCACCATGCCTGGCTTTTACTTTATTTTTTTTATTTTTTTTTTATTTTTGGTGGTACTGGGGGTGGAACCCAGAGGCTTTCTACCTCCGGGCTATACTCCCAGACCTTTTTTATATTTTATTTGGAAACAGGGTCTCACTAGGTTGCTGAGAGCCTCACTAAGTAGCTGAGGCTGGCTTCGAACCCATG
The DNA here is from genome assembly GCF_963383645.1 of Muscardinus avellanarius. Taxonomy (NCBI): domain Eukaryota; kingdom Metazoa; phylum Chordata; class Mammalia; order Rodentia; family Gliridae; genus Muscardinus; species Muscardinus avellanarius. The sequence goes on along the minus strand of NC_137800.1, from coordinate 86,183,760 downwards.
CGAGCCTCCTGTCTCAGCCTCCCAAGTACTGGGATCGCAGGCCTGCATCATCACACACTCACTTGTTGCTGGACACTAGTACCTGAACCTGACTCTCACTTGACTAAGTTCCTTGAGAACTGCCACTGTATCTTAATTACTACTGGGATAACCCAACTCCCGGCCATTTTGTTTCTAGTCAGTGAAGGCTGGCTGAATATCACGCATGTGCATGCGTGAAGGCAGCTCTTATTCCGCTCTTGGGTGGAGCGGTTAGGTGTTGGCAGGTGTCGTCCAGAAGCGAACCTCTCCTCCTTACTGCCCTTGCCCCCGCCCATCCGCGCAGAGCCTGACCCAGATGGAGAGGGAGAAGATCGTGTGGGAGTTCGAGCAGCTGTACCACTCCCTGAAGGAGCATGAGTATCGCCTCCTGGCCCGCCTGGAGGAGCTCGACCTGGCCATCTACAACAGCATCAACGGTGCCATCACCCAGTTCTCCTGCAACATCTCCCACCTCAGCAGCCTCATTGCCCAGCTGGAGGAGAAGCAGCAGCAGCCCACCAGGGAGCTCCTGCAGGTGAGGCCCGCGTGAGCGCCCCTGCCCTTTGCCCGGGCTGTCCAGGCCTCCTGCCTCCTCGTTAGCTCTGCGGAGTAGCGAGGGTTTGCTAAGCTCTGTGTTGAGCGTGCGGGGAGGGAGCGCGTGTGCTCGGACTTGTGGCGTCAGCAGCTTGGGTTGGCAATTGCACCGTCTCCTGGAAAGGCCCAAGGCTCGCCTGGTGCCCTGGCCTGCCCTGCCCTGCCTGGCGAGGTTGTTGGTCTCGCTGGATCTCAGCGATCTTCTTTGCTCATGATATGACGAAGGGTTTGAACGATATGTTGTTTAAAGACTCTCCCATACCATTAGCATCCTTCTTCTTCTCCTCCTCCTCCTCCGGTACTGGGGATTGAAGCCAAGGGCATTGTACCTCCAAGATACACCCTCAGACCTTTTAATATTTTTTATTTTGAAACAGTCTTGCTAATTGCTCAGGTGAGCCTGCAGTCTTCCTGTCTCGGCCTCCACAGTATTGGGATTATGGGCATGTGTCACCATGGCCAGCTTTGTTATCTTGTAATTTTAACATATACACCTACAATACTAGGGCCAGGAATCCAGCAGCACTTGAGCAGGAGTGGTTACCTGAGTGACCCAGTGATGTAGCCTAGGTAGAACAGCAGTGGATACAGTTGGCTTTCCTAGCAAGACCCCAGGAAGCGGATATTGCCCATGTGTTTGTTTTTGTTTGTTTGTTTGTTTTATTGTGGATTGAACCCAGGGGCATTCTACCCCAGCCCTATCTTAATTATTTTGAAACAGGGTATCACTGGGTTGATGAGTCTCACTTCTTGCTGAGGTTGTACTCGAATCTGTGATCTTCCTTCTCAGCCTGCCAAGTACTAGGATTATAAGCGTGTGCCAACACGCCCAGCTCAGAAGGTCCACTGTTGAGCCGGGTGTGCTGACACACCCCTGTAACCTCAGTATACTTGGGAGGCAGAGACTGGAGGATTGCAGATTCGAGGACAGCCTCAGTAACTTAGCAAGACTCTGAGGAACCTAGCGAGATCCTGATTCAAAACAAAAATAAAAAAGGGCTAGATGTTTGGCTTGAAGTCCTTTGTTATATAGGAAGGAATCAGTATTTTCAAGTATGGGAAAGTCAGTTGGTCTATGAGACAGAATAGGGTTGTTGGTCAACGACCGTCCGTTGATAGTGGGGCCTCTCTGCCTTGGTGTCTGCTTTCTTGTGTGCCTGGCTCTCTCGGGCCTTAACCACTCTGGTACACGCACAGAGAAGATTAGCAAATAGGTAGGATTATCTAGGGTTGGAGTTTTTGTGAGATGGACCTGAAGGTTTCATTAAAGTGTTTTTGTGTGTTTTTTTTTAAGCCGGGCGTGGTGGCGCACACTTGTAATCCCAGCATTCGGGAGGCTGAGACAGGACGATTGTGGTTCGCGGCCAGCCTCAGCTACTTAGTGAGGCCCTCTGCAACTCAGTGAGACCCTGTTGCAAAATAAAGACTAAAAAATAGGGCTGGGGGTGTAGCTCGGAGGTAGGATGCCCCTGGGTTCCATCTCCACCACCAGAAAATAAATAAGTAAATAAATAAGTTAAGTAAATAAATAAGCCGGACGCAGTGGCCTATGCTTGTGATCCCAGTACTTGGGAGGCTGAGACAGGAGGATGCAGGATGCCAGCCTCAGCAACAGGTGAGGCCCTCTGCAACTTAGGAACAAGTTAGGGAGATTCTTGGCAACCAAGCAAGACTGTTTGAAAATGAAAAATAAAATAGGGCTGATGGTGCAGTTGGGTGGTAGAATGCCCATGAATTCACTCCCTAGTATAAGAAAAAGAAGTAGGGGGTGGGGAAGAGAGAGGAGGAGGAGGAGGAAAAAGAGAGAAAGGGTACCTGTTCTTAGGAAGAACACATGGAAGAATAAAGGAATAGAATGTAAATAACTACCTCCCAAATGGTTCTAAGGACACAAGTATATATATCCATATATACCTATATACATGTGTATGTACTGGGGGTGGAACCCAGGGCCAGTCTACCTCCGAGCTCCCCATCCACCTCTACTTGTTGTTCTTTATTTTGAAACAGGGTCTCACTAAGTTGCTGAGGTTGCCCACAAGCCTGTGATCCTCTTGTCTTAGCCTCCCGAGTACTGGGATTACAAGCCGAGCCAGCACACCGCACGCTACAGGAGTTATGTATACTGTCAGCTCTTCTGGAGCCGGGCGTGGTGGCACACCTTGTCATCCCAGTACTTGGGAGGTCGAGACAGGAGTACCGCAGGTTCACGGATAACCTCAGCTACCGAGGCCCTTCACGACTCAGTGAGACTCTGTTTCAAAATAAAGAATGAATAATAGGGCTGAGGGTGTAACTCAGTGGTAGAATGCCCCTGGGTTCAATTCCTAGTACCACGAAACAAAACAATTTATTTTTTATTTATTTTCTTTTTGTGGTAGTGGGGATGGAACCCAGGGACATTCTACCTTCAAGCTACACCCCCAGCCCTATTTTTTACTCCTTATTTGAAACTCCTGACTTGAAACAGTTACATAATACCTGAGGCCGTCCTCAAACCGCAATCCTCCTGTCTCAGCCTCCCCCATGCTGGGATTATAAGCGTGTGCCACCACGCCTGGCTTCCAAACAAAACTCTTCCGTGTCGTAGACATTAGTTCACAATAAAAAGCAAGCAAGCTGTGCGGTCGACAGCGGACGTCCCAGGGTAGGATGGCAGAGCTAGTGAGCCCCAGTTTCTTCTGACTTTCACACCCTTGAGAATGAGCCGCGGTCCTGTGATTCTTGTCTCTCGTGTCTCCCAGGAGAGCCAGCCCAGAGCGGGGTTTTTAGCGGCCATCAGTAAAGGGAAGAACGCTCAGGGTATGAATAACTTGTCATGGCTCCTTTTCCTTTCTCTTGTAGGACATCGGGGACACGCTGAGCAGGTAAACTTCTCTCCCCCAACAATATATCCAGCACAAGAAGCCGTCTCGCCCGCCTTTGTATATCCTCAGAGGCGCCCGCCCGGGGCGGAGAGGGACGCCGCCCTGAATCGCTGCCCGTTCCTCAGGAGAGTCACTGGCCTGCGAGGACCTAGATGAGCCTTAGCTCTTTTCAGGAAAACCTGGGGATTGTTGACACGTTTTTGTGAAGTGGGGGGGTGAGGCGGGATTTTTTTTTTTTTTTTTTTTTTTTTTTTTTTTTTTTCGTGTCTGGGGATGGAACACAGGGAGGGCATTTGACCTCTGAGCTACACCCCCTGCCCTATTTTTTATTCTTTATTTTGAAACAGGGTCTCACTGAGTTGCAAAGGGCCTCACTAAGTAGCTGAGGCTGTTCGCGAACCGTGATCCTCCGGTCTCAGCCTCCCGAATGCCGGGATTACAAGCGTGCGCCACCACGCCCGGCTCAGGGGTTTGTTTTTAAGAGTACTTGTGGCTCAGGAGTTGGTGACATTTCAGGCCAAATGGGGTGCACAGAGACATCGTGGCTGCTGTTTCTTATGAATTTGGGAATCCTTTTTTTTTTTTTTTTTTCTTTTTCCTCTGTAATGGGGGAAATAAGCCCTAAAGAAACTGTGACTGAGCCAGGCACAGTGGTGCAGACCTGTAATCCCAGTGCTTAGGAGAGGAGGAGGCTGAGGCAGGAGGATCACAGGTTTGAGGGCAGCCTCAGCAACTTATAAAGGCATGCCCAGGATCCTTAAAGATTCTAATTTCTAGCCAGGTGTGGTGGTGTATGCTTATTATCCCAGTACTTAGAGGCTGAGACAGGACAATCACAGATTTCAAAACAAAAGATAAAATAGGGCTGGAGATGTGGCTCAGAGGTAGAATGCCCTGGGTTCAAGCCCCAGTAACACACACACACACACACGCACACGCACACAATGTGGTTGGCCTGCATGTTAATATAGTTAATGATGAGACAGCTGGGTTCTGCACCTTATTATGTCTCTACTGTACCATCAAATAGAAATGGAGCAATCTGGGAGCAGAGATCAGTGCTTAGCATGTTGCTTAGCATGTGCGAGGCCCTGGGTTTAGTCCTCAGACCAAGAAGACCGTGAAGAAGGGCTTCATGGGAGTTGGCAGGAGACCAAGTTGGGACTTGCCAGGGACCAGAAGCCAGGGCAGAGCTGTATTTGCATAATGGTTCGTGAGCGCAGGCGGAGTGGGCCTTGGGCGGATCATGTTTAGTGCCAGGCTTTGAGGTCGAGTAAAATCCTGAGTGGCAAAATGCTCCAGAGGGAGCTTCAGCTTGATGATACTGGAGCAGCCAAGGAGAGGGCGTAGGGCCTCGGTGGTGGAGCCAGTTGGCGGCGAGGTCTGTGTGGATAGAATTGTGTGGCTAGGCCGGGCGTGGTGGCGCACGCTTGTAATCCAGAAGAATCATGTTGATAGAATTAAGGTGGGTTTATTTTATCTTTTATTTTATTTTTTGGTGGTACTAGGGTTCCTGGAAGCCCTTCTACCTCTGGGCTATACTCCCAGACGTATTTTATACTTTTTATTTGGAAACAGGGTCTCCTAAGCCAGCGCGGCTGGCTTCGAACCTGCGCAATCCTCCTGTCTGCCTCCCAAGCACTAGGATTACAAATGTGAGCCACCACGCCCGGCTATTTTATCTTATTTTTATTTTTGGTGCCGGGATCGAACCCAGGAGCACTCTACCTCCAAGCTACACTCCCAGCCCTATTTATTTTGATTTTGGAAGAGGGTGTCACCAAGTTGCTGAAAACCTTGGTAAGTTGCTGAAGGCTGGCCTCCGACCTGCCTCCTGTCTCAGTCTCTCAAGTACTGAGATTACAGGCTTGTGCCACCACGCCTGGCTGAATTGAGGGCATCGAGGAGAGAGATAAATTGGAACTTGTGCCAGCCCCAGCCGAAAAAAACCTAATACTCTGCTTGCTGCTTTTTGGTACCAATCTAATTCTGACCTAACATGTGGGATAGACTTCAGAGACCGTAGCAGTTTGTGTCATTTGAGGATTAAGTTTCGCTGCAGGTAATAGAAAATCCAAAATTTCATTGGCTTACAAGCCTAAACGTAATTAAAAAAAAAAAAGAAAAGACAACTTTTGTCACCCTATAAGAAATGTGCAGGTAGGTATTCCCTGGGCTGGTATGAGAGTGCCCAGACTCCTTAAAGATTCTAATTTCTAGCCAGGTGTGGTGGTGTATGCTTATTATCCCAGTACTTAGAGGCTGAGACAGGAGAATTGCAGACTTATTGGCAACCTCAGCAACTTAGTGAGGCCTTCTGCAACTCAGTGAGACCCTGTTTCAAAATAAAATAAATAGGGCTGGGGCTGTAGCTTGGAGGTAGAATGCCCCTGGGTTCCATCCCAAGTACTGCAAAAAAAAAAAAAAAAAAAAAAAAAAGCAGCTGGGCGTGGTGGCGCACGCTTGTAATCCCTACTCTTGGGAGGCGGAGACAGGATCGCGCAGGCTTGAAGCCAGCTGCGTGTGCTGGCTTAAGAGACCCTGTTTCCAAATAAAAATGTATAAAAATAGGTCTGGGAGTGTAGCCCGGAGGTAGAAGGGTTTCCAGGAACCCCAGTACCATAAAAATATATATATATATATATATATATATATGATTGTCGGTGTATCTCAGAGTTAGGACACTCTTGGGTTCAGTTCCCAGGCCCACACATATGTCCATAAAAACAAAGATTCTGATTTCTTCTCATTTGCTCTTGTACCATTTCTAAGGTGTGGTTCTCATATAGACTGAGATTACTACTAGGATGCTAGCCAGGAGAAAAGAGAGAAACTTTTTAAGCTGATTTATCAAAATACCATGATATCCTTCTAAACCTCTCATTGGCCAGAACTCAGTCCCATGTAGCTACAAGGGAGACTAGCTTGAGCTGTGGTGCATAAAAGTCAGAATATGGGAGAAGGGGTATTGGGTAGGCAACTACCTGATCTTTGCTATAGATTCCCTTGTAGAAGTGAGGAAAGTGGGTTTGCTTACACAAAGATGCAAACAATAATAATAATAACAATAATAATCAAGGGCTTTGTCATGGAATCTATAGCTTTCTGGCAAGGTCAGCCTCGTTCAGTTTAATTCAGTAAACCTTTTAGAAGACTTGGTTTTTGTTTTTGTGGTACTGGCGTTTGAACGGAGGTGCATTCTACCTCTGAGCTACACTACCAGCCTTATTTATTTTGAAATAGGGTCTCACTAGGTTGTGGAGAGTCTTACTACTTACTGAGGTTTGCCCTCGAACCCGCGATCCTCTTGTCTCAGCCTCCCAAGTATTGGGATTACAAGCGTGGACCACCGTGCCCAGCTAGGACTTGCTATTTGAGAAACCGTGAGCTTGGTGCTTTGAGAGAAATGAAAATGAGTAAGATTATCTTCCCTCGTTCTGGTTTTAGAGGATTATACTCCAGGAGGAGAAGATGTGAAAAGCTGGAGTAGCTCCTTCTCAACACTGTCCACCCGTCAACTGTCCTAACTCATGAAAGTTTTACAGTTGGGGAGGGATTCACATTGTGTTTCTTTTAAATTTAGGGCTGAAAGAATCAGGATCCCTGAACCTTGGATCACACCTCCAGATCTGCAAGAGAAAATCCACATTTTTGCCCAAAAATGTCTGTTCTTGACAGAGAGTCTGAAGCAGTTCACAGGTAAATTGAGGAATGGAGTCCTGAGGGAATGGATTTGCACTCTGAATATTGGTGTACACCGCGGAAGGGCCTATTTTTCTAACCAGATGGATGCAAATTGAGTATCTTCTCTTTTTCTCTCCTTAGAAAAAATGCAGTCAGATATGGAGAAAATCCAAGGTAATTTACCTGCGTCCTGGGCTTTCAGTGTTGGAGTTACCTGGGGAGAGACATACCTGAACTAAGAGTGTGGAGGAGTGTGATGGTCGAGGCCCTGTTATTTTACCTCTTCCTTTTGGGTCTTGTTAAGTTTTTAAATTCATATTCACTTGTTCTCATGTGAAGTCTCTTCACTATACTCAGTCAGTTTTAGTATTTCATTGATGCTGCAGATTGAACCTGGGGGCATTCTGCCTCTGAGCTACACCCCAGCCCTATTTTTTTTTTTTTTAACCGTCTCACTCATTGAGAGGGCTTCAATAAGTTGCTAAGGCTGCTGCTAACCTGTCACTCTCCTGTCTCTGCCTCCCAACTACTGGGGTTACAGTTGTATGCCACCACACCTGCTTAATTTGATGATTTAAAAGAAGTTTTTAACTGGAATTTTTTTTTTTTTTTTTTTTTTTTGGTACTAGAGATTGAATCCAGAGACATTCTATCTCTAAGTTATACTCCACGGCCCTTTTTTATTTAAAAAATATTGATTAATATTTAAATATTTATTATATATTATTTATTGCTGTGTATCTTTTTTTTTTTTTTTTTGCAGTACTGGGAAACCCAGGGGTATTCTACCTCTGAGCGACACCCCCAGCCCTATTTTTTATTCTTTAGATTGAAACAGAGTCTCACTGAGTTACAAAGAGCCTCACTAAGTAGCTGAGGCTGGCTTTGAACCTGTGCAATCTTCCTGTCTCAGCCTCCCAAATGCTGGGTACAAGTGTGCACCACCACGCCCAGCTTAATATATTTTGATTCTTGATCAAAACATTTTGTGTGTGTGTGTGTGTGTGTGTGTGTTGCTGTGGATTGAACTCGGGGCATTCTACCTCCAAGCTAAACCCCCAGCCCAATTTTTTATTCTTTATTTTGAAACAGAGCCTAAGTTTCAAAGAGCCTCATTAAATAGCTGAAGCTGGCCGTGAATCCGGATCCTCCTGTCTCAGCCTCCTGAATTCTGGGATTCCAAGCATGCGCCATCATGCCTGGCTCAACATTTTTTATTTTGAAACAGGGTATTGCTAGTTTGCTTAAGCTGGCCTTGAACCTGTGATCCTCTTTTCTCATCCTCTCAAGTACTGGAATTACAGGCATGTGCCACCATGTTCCATTCTAGTAACTGGAAAATAATGGACAAAAACTCCTGGTTTTATTTCCCTTGAGCGGTACTTATGGTTGTGACTGAGTTCCCAGTGCTCCTGGGTACAGGTTGCAGTTAGGCCAGGAGGGGGAGCAGTACTAACGCAGCTTCACCAGGGACCTGGTTCTGACCGTGAGAGCAGAAAATCAAACACCCAGGGCTCTGGACCCGCCTCTGCCATTTTCTAAAGATTCTGTAGTGTCGCTTGTATGAGGTGGCTCCCTCTTCTCATCCGGGCTGCTCAGGGAGCTGAAATAGGAGACCTGAAAATTCAGAGCCAACCCAGGCAATGTAGCAAGACCCCGTGAAAATAAAAAGGAGCTGGGTGTGGTGGTGCAGCCCTGCGATCCAATACTTGGAAGTTGAGACAGGAGGATCGCAGTCTCAGAGCCTCAGCAACCTAGTAAGGCTCCCAGCAACTTAGACCCTGTTTCCAAGTAAAAAAAAATGAAGCAGCTGCGGGTAGAATGCCTCTGGGTTTAGTCCACCACACCCCCAAAAAGGCTCAGAGGGAACATGTGGAAATGGCGTGTGCCTGTGAGTGCCATGGAACTGAAAGGTCCTGTTTGCCCTCGGGTGCCAGAGGGTATTACTTGGGCCACCCAGCCCCAAATCAGAACAGCTTGTGAATGTTAATAGTTATATCTGAGCAAGGCATGGTAATGCATGATTTTTTTTTTTTTTTTGCGGGTCTAGGAATGGAACCCAGGGGCATTCGACCTCCGAGCTACACCCCCTGCCCTATTTTTTATTCTTTATTTTGAAACTGGGTCTCACTGAATTGCAGAGGGCCTCACTAAGTAGCTGAGGCTGTCCGCGAACCGCGATCCTCCGGTCTCAGCCTCCCGAATGCTGGGATTACAAGCGTGCACCACCACACCCGGCTTAACGCATGCTTTTAATCCTAGCATTTGGGAGGCTGAGACAGGAGGATCGTGGTTTGCCAACAGCCTCGTGGTTTGCCAATAGCCTCAACTACTTAATGAGGCCTTTTGTAACTTACCAAGACCCTGTTTCAAAATAAAAGAATATAAAATGGCCGGGCGTGGTGGCACACACTTGTAATCCTGGCATTCAGGACGATCACACTTCGCAGATAGCCTCAGCTACTGAGCAAGGCCCTTTGCAACTAAGTGTGACTGTGTTTCAAAAATAAAAAGACAAGCCAGTGTGGTGGCGCAGGCTTGTGATCCCAGCATTCGGGAGGCTGAGACCTGGAGGATCGCGGTTCGCGGACAGCCTCAGCTACTTAGTGAGGCCCTTTGCAACTCAGTGAGACCCTGTTTCAAAATAAAGAATAAAAAATAGGGCAGGGGGTGTAGCTTTGAGTTCAAATGCCCCTGGGTTCCATCCCCAGACCGCAAAAATAAGTAAGTAAATAAACAAATAAATAATAAATAAAAAGACAGCAGGGCATGGTGGCGCACACTTGTAATCCCAGCGCTTGGGAGGCTGGGACAGGCTGTGTGTGGGATCGCACAGGTTCAAATCCAGCCTCGGCTACTTAGTGAGGCTCTCAGCAACTTAGTGAGACCCTGTTTCCAAATAAAGTATAAAATAGGTGGGAGTATAGCCCGGAGATAGAAAGCCTCTGGGTTCTACCCCCAGTACCACCAAATGGAGGTGTAGCGTGGAGGTACAATGCTCCTGGGTTCCATCCCCAGTACCGCAAAAAAAAGAATTGTGTCTGACTGGGGACTCGAACTCTCTCCCTCTGCAGAGCCAGCTGCCCGCTGGAGGATGGGTTCTTGATCTTACCTCAGTTTGGTACCATGTTCTCTACCAGTCTCATGGTTATCCTCCTACAGGGATCCTAGGATTCCCAGTCCTTCTTCCCTTAAAGCCCTTGGCTGGATAACGGGGTGCTACATACCGTGTGAAGAAATTAGTGCCCGGCTGGCTGGCGGCCGTGGTTCCGAGGACTGAACTAGAGACCGGGGCTCTGATGTCTCACCGGAGCTCGCCGAGCGGGAGGCCTCCTGGAAATCCTCTTATGACTCCTGGAACTAATTTTCTCCTTTGTTCTTTCAGAACTGAGAGAGGCTCAGTTATACTCAGGTAGGTGATGGGAGACAAGGAGCAGATAGGGAAAAGGAATGAAAATCCTAACGAAGTCGGGCGTGGTGGCGCAGGCCTGTAATCCCAGTTCTTCGGCTGAGACAGTAGGTTTGAGGCCAGCCTCGGCAAGTAGTGAGACACTCGTCCGCCGAGCAAGACCCTGTTTCAAAATAAAAATAAAAGAGGACTGAGGGTGTAGCTCAGTGGTTAAACTCAGGGGTACTAGCAACAACAAAAATCACATGAACCTAACTATTATTGTAAATAATTTGGGAATTTGCTTAAGTTTGGATTTTTTTTTTTTTTTTTTTTTTATGGTACTGGAGATTGAACCCAGAGGCATTTTACCCTCTAAGCTCCACTCCCAGCCCTAGCCGTATTTTGTTTTTTTTATTTTGAAACAGGGTCTCGCCAAGTTGCTGAGAGTCTTACTACATACTGAGGGGTCTTCCTGCGTTGCTGAGGTTGGCCTCAAACCTCCGTTCCTCCAGTCTCAGCCTCTCAGCTACTAGAATGACAGGTATGTACCTCCACACCCGGCCTCTAGCGTAATTTTGGAGATGTCAATTTCACCATGAACGCCACCTCTCGCGGGGACCTCCTACTCTGTTCCCGGGGAGGTAAGAGAAAGGCCGGGTGTTGGAGCGGGCTCCCCTGGCCTGGAGGCTGACCCCGCTCCCCGTGCTTCTGCAGTGGACGTGACTCTGGACCCAGACACAGCCTACCCCAGCCTCATCCTCTCCGATAATCTGCGGCAAGTGCGGTACAGTTACCTGCAGCAGGACCTGCCGGACAACCCCGAGCGGTTCAACCTGTTCCCCTGTGTCCTGGGCTCTCCGTGCTTCATTGCCGGGAGACACTACTGGGAGGTCGAGGTGGGGGATAAAGCCAAGTGGACCATAGGTGTCTGCGAAGACTCCGTGTGCAGGAAAGGCGGAGTCACCTCGGCCCCCCAGAACGGGTTCTGGGCGGTGTCCCTGTGGTATGGGAAGGAATACTGGGCTCTGACCTCCCCGATGACCGCCCTGCCCCTGCGGACCCCTCTCCAGCGGGTGGGGATTTTCTTGGACTATGATGCTGGCGAGGTGTCCTTCTACAACGTGACCGAGCGGTGTCACACCTTCACCTTCTCTCACGCTACCTTCTGTGGGCCTGTGCGGCCCTACTTCAGCCTGAGTTACTCGGGAGGCAAGAGCGCCGCGCCCCTCATCATCTGCCCGATGAGCGGGATCGATGGGTTCTCGGGCCCTGTGGGGAACCAAGGCCATTCCATGGAGACCTCCCCTTGAGGAGGGGAAGTCGGGCCCCAGGGGCTGTTGGCTGGCCTTGTTCCCCGAGCAAAAGGCGTCTGTGTCGTTGCCTTGCCGTTCCTTTTCCATCAGCGCCGGAGACCCTTCCCCTGTTCCCTGCCCTTGGGAGGGGGAGAACGGGATGTCTGTTCTCTACTGTCTTCCCTTCCCCCTCCCAGTTGTGAAATGTAATAAGAAGTACCAATATTTCCTAGAAATAAAAACCAGCTGTCCTCCAGTGTTTGGCATTCTTTGGTTTTACACATGACCGGAGCCCATGCAGACTGGATAATTGGATTTGGAGAAGCACTCAAGAAACTTCAGCACGTTCTGGGCCTGCCCGGCTCCCTCTGGCTCAGCCCACAGAGCAGTTGTGGGCGTCTGCTGCCGAGCCTGGAACACGCGCCTTTCGGAGAACCTAGAATGAACTACCGGGCCCTCTTAGCATGGCTCCATTTATCTGTTTTTGCCCTTCTTGGAACAGTGCCTCTGCCCTTGGCTTCCAATCTGTGATGGTGTTATTAACTCCAAGGGCCCAGATGCGTTTTTGGTTAGTTACAGTTATTTTATAATAATAGTGAGAAGTGGCCCCACCTGTATTATTGGGGGATGATTTTTTCCCCCCAGTATTGAGGATGGAACCCAGGGCCATTCAACCTCTGAGCTACACCCCCAGCCCTATTATTTTTATTTATTTTAAAACAGGGTCTCACTGTGTTGCAAAGGGCCTCACGAAGCTAAGGCTGTCCGTAAACTGATTCTCCCGTCTCAGTCTCCTGAATGCTGGGATTACAAGTTTGTGCCACCGCGTCCAGTTTAGGAGATGATGTTCTTATCAATATCTTGTCTCTGTCCTTGCTGAGGCCTCTGTTTGCTCCATTCATACTAACAATGGGTGTATCCTGGTGCTGGGTGCAGGACATTTAGGGTAATTTCTTCCTGTCACTGTCCACTGTTTCTAGATTCTGTTCTGGAGACCCTTGTGGACGGGTGGTCAGCTGAACACCATCCCTGGAGGGTTTGGGGACTGCATTCCAGGGGTATATCTTTTGTCCTCCTTTTCCCACCTCCTTTGGGGAAGGGGAGAACTGACCTTCCTAATGTGTGTGCCATCGAGGGGCAGCTCTAGCCCCCTGCCCATGAGATCATGAGACACTTTGGAGTCAGAAGGCTAAGGCAGATTACTTGAGGCAAGCCCCGTGTTGATCCTCAGTCCTGCTTCTCTTTGATAACATGCCCCTCTGTTTAAATTTAAAAATAAAGCCAATATGGGTGTTTACATTGATGTTATGTTCTGGGTCTTGGTAAAATTGGGTTTACAGATGGAGGCTGGTGGGTGCTGGTTTCCAGTATGGATCCAGAATCTATTCTGGCATTATATATACATACACACACACATATATACATATATATACACACACACACACACATACACAACTGGGTGATAAAACTAGATTCTTAATGCCCTGTTACTATTTATTTTCGTGTGTGTGTGTGTGTGTTACTGGGGGTGGAACCCAGGGGCATTCTACTTCCAAGCTACACCCCCAGCCCTGTTTTTTCTTCTTTACTTTGAAATAGGGTCTCCCTGAGTTGCTGAGGGCCTCACTAAGTAGCTGAGGCTGTCCGTGAACCGCGATCCTCCGGTCTCAGTGCTGGGATTACAAGCGTCACCACAGCGGGCTCCCCAGTTACTATTTTTGTGTGTGTGTGTGTGTGTGTGTGTGTGTGTGTGTGTGTTTGGTGGTAATGGGGTGGAACCCAGAGGCTTTCTACCTCCGGGTTAGACTCCCAGACCTATTTTTATACTTTATTTGGAAACAGGGTCTCACTAAGTTGCTGAGGGCCTCACTAAGTAGCTGAGGCTGGCTTCGAACCTGTGCGATCCTCCTGTCTCAGCCTCCCAAGCTCGGGGATTACAAGCGTGCCCACGCCCGGCTCCCAGTTACTATTTTAATAATGGTGCTGAGAATGTAGTACTGGGGATGCAGCTCAGGTACAACGCTGACTAGCCTGGGCAGCACCCTGGGTTTCATCTCCAGCGCTCCTCCTCCCCCAAAGAGAAAGAAAGTAACCCTACAGCTCTTACACTGGTTAATCCTGGAATTTCACTGGAATTTGCTTTGTTTTGTTTTCCTTTTGGTACTGGGGTGGGACCCAGGGATATTCTCCTCCAAGCTGCACCCCCAGCCCTATTTTATTTTTTATTTTGAGACAGGGTCTCACTAAGTAATTGAGGCTGGCCGCAAACCTGAGATCCTTCTGTCTCAGCCTCCCAGTACTGGGATCACAAGCATGTGCCAGCACTCCTGGCCCTTATTATTATTAGTTCTCATTTTGAAACAGGGAACAGGGTCTCCCTAAATTGCTGAGGCTGACCTTGAACTTGTGATCCTCCTGTCTCTGCCTCCCTGGTATCAGGATTACAGGTCTGTGCCACCTAGGCCAGCTTTGGTCCCCCCCCCCCCAATTGGCAGTGGGATAGGGCAGTATTGTTTGTAATAAATAAATAGATCAGAAAGCCGGGCATGGTGGCACACACTTGTAATCCCAGTGTTTGGGAGGCTGAGGACAGGAGGTTCGCGCAGGTTCGAAGCCAGCCTCAGCTACTTAGTGAGGCTCTCAGCAACTTAGTAAGACCCTGTTTCCAAATAAAGTATAAAATAGGTCTGGGAGTGTAGCCCAGAGGTAGAAAGCCCTTGGGTTCCACCCTCGGTACCACATAAAAAGGAAAAAAAAAAATCAGAAAGCCCCAAATTACTTCCTAACACAAAATCCCCAGCCCAGCCCCTGTGGGTGCAGAGTCATGGTGTACAGAGGGCGAAAGGTCAAGCTGAGAAAAGCTCTACTCCCAGGAATTTGGGTCTTCACGGCCTCAGAAGACAAGATGCCAGGAGCTACACACGTATTCCTGGCCTGGGCAGTGAGGTGATAATGTGTCCTAATTTCTCATGTGTTCATCAGGCTTTAAGGGAAATAATACAACTGGGGACAGTAGAAGGGGGATTCCATGAGTCTAGCTGTCAGAGTACTGTGACGTAAATGCATAGACGCGCAGATACATGTGTATAAAATGCTAACCCGCTTCTAATCCCAGCACTTGGGAGGCTGAGACAGGAGGATCGAGGTTTCAGACCAGCCTTAGATATTTAGTGAGGCCCTCTGCAACTCAATGAGATCCTGTTTCAAAATAAAGAAGAGCCAGGCGTGGTGGCGCACGCTTGTAATCCCCGCGCTTGGGAGGCGGAGACAGGAGGATCGCGCTGGTTCCGAGCCAGCCTTGCTGGCTTAAGAGACCCTGTTTCCACATTAAAAAAAAAAAAGTAAAAAATAGGTCTGGGAGTGTAGCCCATGGGAGTGTATCCCGGAGGTAGAAGGGCTTCCAGGAACCCCAGTACCACACACACAAAATAATAATAATAATAATAATAATAATAATAATAATAATAATAAATAAAGAAGAAAATATAGAGCTGGGGGCATACCTCAGAAGTAGAATGTCCCCAGTATCGCGTTAAGTAAATAAATAAAAATAAATATAAAATGGAGTGGGTGTGTAGCTCCAAAGCAGATTGCCCCTGGGTTCAATCGCCAGTGCCATACAAATTGGGCTGGTGGCACATGTTGGGCTGGTGGCACATGCTGTAATCCTGGTATTTAAGAGGCTAAGACATGTGGACCACAGTCGCGGCCAGCCTCAGCAATTTAGCGAGGCCCTCGGCAATTTAATCGAGACCTTGTTTCAAAATAAAAAATAAAATCGGGCTGGGGGATGTAGCTCGGAAGTAGAATGCCTCAGTACCACTAAAAAAGAACATATTTTTAACTTTCACAAAATTGAAGCTGGAAAGTCCAGCCAGAGACAAAGAAAAAAAGTGTTCCTTCTGTCTGTCTGTCTGTCTTTCATTTATTTATTTCTTAATTTCTTTCTTTCTTAATTCCTGAAATCTGGGCCAGCGGTGGCGGGAAATGTCTGCGGGCCCTTCTGGAGATGGAGCTGTCCCTCGTAAGGCACCAGCATCCGTTTTCAAAAGAAATTTATGTCCAGTTTTACCCATAAACTTTTTTCCTCCTGCTGCAAAGTCCTTTTCAATCCACAGGTGGCGGTCTTCTCCGACCGTAACCAAGCAACCCTGACATCACTGCCGGATGGGTACGTCACAGACGCGTCACTGGTCTATTCTACTTTAGTGAATAATCCCGCCCGTGTCGCAGGGTGTCAGGATGGCCGAGTGGTCTAAGGCGCCAGACTCAAGCTCCGCTTCCCTCCGCTGAGGGTTCTGGTCTCCGTATGGAGGCGTGGGTTCGAATCCCACTTCTGACACAACCTTTTTAATTTCTTTCCCGCTCTTTTGTTTGAGCGGTCTACATATACATAAGTACGTTTAAAATGATTTTTTTTTTTTTACACTTTTTCGTAGGAACTGTCAACACTGAAAAAAGTCGAAGCGGAAGCATCGCGATACTTTAAAGAAGCCGCCGCGAGATTTAGACCAAAGACTTGCAATAAAAGATTATTAGAGGTGGATGCTGAATCACGAGATGATCTCGAATAGGATCGCAAAGTTTGGGGGTCCCCGCAGCCCCTAACCCGTGGTACAGGAGGAGAAAGGAGCTTTCGGCTGGTTTCCCAGCCGCGCTTTGTCCCAGGCCCAGTTCCTCCCCTGATTTCTTATTTCCTGGGACCTCCCCCATTAACTTCACAACACTGGCTGATGGCGTGCCATGAAACCTCAAGCATCCGCGGCCTCTCCTCTCGGCTTTCAAAAGTCGCCGACTTCGTTCACAGGACATTTCGGGTGTAAATTATGTAATTCGCTCTCCGGCATTTGATCATTGTTTTGTGTCCTCTGTCCAGACGGAACACTATCTTAATTCCTGAACAAAATATGAAAGCTATACCTTCCTCTGCCGAATAAAATCGCCTTCCAACATTTATTGTATTTTTTTTTACAATTTTTTTTCTCCACATTCATACATTTTTAAACTAGATATGCAGTCAGAGCATGCATACTGTGCTCTGACATTTTTCAGTTAATATATATCTGGGGCTTTTTAAAAAAATTCCTGTGAAATACTCTTTCTTTACAAAGGAAATATGAAAAAAAAATCATTCCATATTAACTACTTTTTTTTTTTTTTTTCGCTACTGGGGATGGAACCCAGGGACATTCTACCTCCAAGCTACACCCTCAGCCCTATTTTTTATTCTTTTTTTTTGAAACAGCGTCTCACTGTGTTGTAGAGGGACTCTCTACAACACAGCTGAGGCTGTCCGCAAACCTCGATTCTCCTGTCTCAGCCTCTGGAATGCTGGGATGGCAAGCAAACGCTACCACGACCGGCTCTTTCTTTTTTTAATGGAACATTTAGGATATTTTCAATTATTTTTTCCAATTATTTTCGAGAGAGATAGATAGAAAGACAGACACATAGACAGACAGAGACAGACTGGGGATCTAACCCAGAGACATTCTGCCTCTGAGCTACAGTCTCCTTTCCCCGCCCTCCTTTCCCCCACTAAATTGTGGAGGACCTCACTAAATTGCTAAGGCTGGCTACAAACCTGCCATCCTCCTGTCTCAATCTCCCAAACACTAGAATTACAAGCGTGCACCACCATGCCCAGCCCAATTAGTATGTATGTATTTAATTAGTTAATTTATTTTTGATGCTGGGGATAGAACATGGGCATTCTACCTTTGAGCTACACTCCCAGCCTTATTATTATTATTAATTATTATTATTATGTTTGGAAACAGAGTCTCACTAAGTTGATGAAAGCCTCACTAAATTGCCAATGCTGGTTTTGAGCCTGGATCCTCCTGCCTCCGCCTTCAAAATACTGGGCTAATTAGAATTTAATGAATGCTTTTTATATGCTAGAGGATACAGCCCGAGGAATATGACAATAAAAATTAAGATTACAAACAGGGTATGGTGGTGCATGCTTGTAATCACTATGTGGCAGGCTGAGACAGGAGGATCATAGCCAGCCTCAGCTAATTAATGAGCCCTCTGCAACTTAGTGAGACCCTGTTTCAAAATAAAGAATAAAAAATAGGGCTGGGGGTATAACTCAGATGAAGGTAGAATGCCTCTGGGTTACATCCTCAGTATAACAAGAAGGAAAGAAAGAAAGAAAGAAAGAAAGAAAGAAAGAAAGAAAGAAAGAAAGAAAGAAAGAAAGAAAGAAAGAAAGAAAGAAAGAAAGAGAGAGATTACAAAAATAAAATGCTCTGCCCTTGTGGAATTTTTCTGTAGTTAAAAAATTTTGGCTCTGCCTCAAGAATACCATATTCCACGATTTCCTTATCTTTCAGAATAATATAAATCCTGGATCTTCAAATCCAGCAATTAAAGATTCATATATGCATAACTATACATTTCTCTTTCAGTATGACCACTCATGGCTGTATTGTATTTATTTCATTATTGATTTTATCCTAATAGTAAAAAAATATGAGGTTGGACATGGTGGCACAGTATGTAATCCCAGTACATTGGAGACTGAGACAGGAAGATCGCAGACATGAGGACAGTCTTTGCAATCTACTGAGATCCTGTTTCAAAATAAAAACAAAACAAAACAAACAAACAAAAAAAGTTGTGTGGTGGCCCACGCTTCTAATCTCAGTATTTAGGAGACTGAGACAGGAGGATCACAGGTTCCCAGCCAGCTTCAGTTACTTAGTGAGACCCTTGGAAATTTAGTGAGACTCTGTTTCAAAATAAAGAATAGCACAGGCTTATAATCAGCATTCGAGAGAGAGGCTGAGACAGGAGGATCGCGGTTCACCGACAGCCTCAGCTGTTTAGGGAGGCCCTCTGCAACGTAGTGAGACCCTATTTCAAAATAAAGAATAAAAAATAGGGCAGGGGGTGTAGCTTGGAGGTCAAATGCCCCTGGGTTCCATCCCCAGACCTGAAAATAAATAAATAAATAAATAAATAAATAAAATAAAAATAAATAAAAAGCTGGGGGTGTAGCTCAGAAATAGAATATGCCTGGGCTTAATTCTCAGTATTGCAAATAAATAAATAAATAAATAAATAAATAAATAAATAAATAAATAAATGGGCTGGGGTGTAGCTGGAGATAGAAAGTCCCTGGATTCAATCCCTAATAAAACAAAAACAAACAACAACAACAACAACCGAACACATCCTTCCACTATTAGGTAGTACAATCATAGAATTGTTGTTGTAGGGTTGAATTTGGTCAAACTGAGGTCATTGTTTTTGCCTGAGTTCTGCTTCAGGACTCAGTAGAGACCAAACCAAAATGGAGTCACTCATGCTAAGTGCTACAGAATCAAAGTAAAATATTAGAGAAGCAAGTGTGATTTTTTTCTCCCCGAACACCACGAAATTCTGAAGCTGGTGCATAGCAAGTCTGTTTGCCACTGCTTCTGTATGACCTCGCTTTCCCACACCTCAGTCCCCAAATAATTAACCAAAACCTCAACCTTACTTGAAAAGTAACGGAAAACATCAATGAACACCAGCAGTCATATGCTCTTAATCAGTATTTATTTGTTTGTTTATTTATTTGTGTGCCAGGGATTGAAGCCAGGGCATTCTACTTCTGAGCTACACCCCAGCCCTTTTTTGTTTTGAAAAACTGGGGGGGGGGGGGGTGGTGGTGTTGGCAAAACCGCTGGTGGCCTCGAACCTGTGATACTCAGGGTCTCACTGAATTCCAGAGGGCTCACTAAGTAGCAGAGCCTGTCGGGGAACGGCGATCCTCCTGTTTCAGCCTCCCAAATGCTGAGGTTACAAGCGTGGGCCACCACGCCCGGCAACACTCCTTGTTCTTGATTTCAGCCCCTTGCATATTTTTTGATAGGTTTTGAAACACATTTTTCTTTTCTTGTTTTTTTCTTTTAGTGCTTGATTGATTTTATCTGTGGCCTTGTAGAAAGTAAGTTCCATGAAGAACATGAGCTATTTTTTGCATTATCTGTTTGCAAAGTACCACATAGCGAAAATCCTACCTATGCCAGTTAAATGAGAGATTCCCTTTTGCCTTTGAGCCAGCAGCTAGGTGAGATTAGCAAAAAGGAAGCCAACAGAAAAGCTGCGACCACGAAGGGACTCGAACCCTCAATCTTCTGATCCGGAATCAGACGCCTTATCCATTAGGCCACGCGGCCAGCTGATGGAACAGTGAGATCACATAACACCCAAACAAAATGTAACAAAGTGGGGGAGCGATCTTTTTCAACGCCGACTAGGAAGTTCTTTGAACTTAAAGTTTACTAAGATAACAATTTACAGAACTCCCTAAAATTTAGCTCTTATCAGGAACTGGAGGGGGCCGGCAGTGAAGATGGTTCTACGTGGACCTTGATGAAGTGTGTGATTAAGGACGCCGGGGAGGAAGGCAGGAGGGAGAGATGAGGTGTTCAGCCCGGATCTGAGGCTACAATTGTTCCCGGTTCGTAAAACCACGCGGAGCAGGAGAAAGCGCGCACCGGCTGTACTTTGGGAGCGTCGGAGGGAAGGCCTGGGACCTTCAAAGAAGTTCGGCTGCAAGCGAGTTTGGCCGGAAGCTGGGGGAGTGGGTTGAGTGGGGAGTGGTTTATTCTTTTCCCAAATACGATTTTATTCTTTCTTTCTTTCTTTCTTTCTTTCTTTCTTTCTTTCTTTCTTTCTTTCTTTCTTTCTTTCTTTCTTTCTTTCGTGGTATTCAGGATTGAGCCCCAGGACATTCTACCTCCGAGCTACACCCCCAGCCCTATTTTATTTTAGTCTTTTTGAGTACATTTTTTAAATTATTTTTTTGTAATCATATATCACTTTGGAATACAAGGCTTGAGAGGATGTACAAGCACATATCATCCAATAAGCCCTCATCCAATCCCCATCCCATTCCCTCCCCCTCCCTTGATCCCACGCTTAATTGGTGATTATCTTTGATATAATTGTTTATGCACCTCATGAGTTTTAAAGAGATTCCATCCTCCTCCATCCCCTCCCCTCTGATTGGTCACCTTAGTTGCTTCTCTAGAGGGCACTTTCTACTACTCAACCTCCTCCTGTTACCCCTTTCCTCCTAGTTCTTGCTAATTAGGGGAAGCATCTGGATTTTATTTTCTGTGCTATTTCTCTGTGCATGCCGCATTGCAAGTTCCGATCCCACTCTTGACGGCCCCAGTAGTGGCCTGGCCACCCAGAGGACTCTGATTCCGACCTCGCTGGCTCCAGCACCGGCCTTGCTTCATGGGAGGCCCCGATCCTGGCCTCGCTGGCCCCCCCGCACTGAACTAACCCCTCGGCTGGCTCCTCTCTCAGCCTCAGAGGCCCCAGCACCGGCCTAGTCTCACAGCAGGCTCCCATCCAGGCTGACCCCGACACCGGTCTAACCCCTAGGCAGGCTCCTATCCTGGTCTCTCTAGGTTGATGACAGTCTCACTATTTGATGAATCTGTGATCCTCCTGTCTCAGCTTCCCAAGTACCGGGATGACAAACAATTGGCTATGGACAGTTATTCTCGCTCACTAGTGTACAACATGGGGATGGAACCCAGACCCACTGCAATCCTGAAATCGCATCAACCTGAGAACAATGAAAAGTTAGCTTACCTTGATCTGGGTGTGGTGGTGCCCGCCTGCAATCCTGCTACTGAGGAGCTGAGACAGGAGCACTGCAGGTTCAAGGCCAGCCTCAGGCAAGAAGCGAGACTCTCGGCAACCCAGGGAGACCCTGCTTCAAAACAAAAAAAGAACTGGGATGTAGCTCGGAGGTAGAATTCCTCTGGGTTCAATCCCCAGTACCAAAAATAAAATAAGACAGACAGAAAGATGATACTGTTACGGATTGGGAGAATATGGTTTGAGGAAACTGTTCCCCGGGAACTCCTGCGAGGGTCCCGGATACACTCTCCCCCAACCCATAACAAAATCCAAAACGACCAGAAACAGAAAATTACCGCGGGTTCTTGTCCTAAGCTAAGAATAAATATGCATAGCTTGGACAGTCACTGCAGATTTAAAGAAGTTTATTAGAAAGATAGAAATACAGAAAATAGAAATACAGCCCCATGCCAAAATGGCATGAGGGGGAGTGACTCGAAATGAATACACCAAAGGGATTACATGTGGACCGGACTTTTTATACCCATGACCTCCATCTTCTTCACGTAATCCTGATGTAGTGACCATCCCTGTAAGGTACCTCCCCTTAACCCTGTAAGGTACCTCCCCAGCAAGGTGTGGCAAGGCGTCTTTCATGAAGGGCAAGGTCAAACCCTGCTCCATCCTCCCTAGATCATCATGTAGATCTGTCTTTAGATAAAGGCCTAGTTCTCCTCAACTAAGATCTGTCTTTAGATAGAGACAGGCCTAGTTCTCCTCGCCTAAGGACTCGTTAATTGCTTTTAGCTAGGTTAATTTACATTGGAATAGTTGCCTGCTTTTAGGCAGAAACCAAGTCCTTGCACAGATTTGCCCCTCACCCAATTTTGAAATATATTAATAATCAGAGCTTTCCCAAATCTTCCTAGGCTATTCCCAATACTGGTACATGACGACGACATACTTTGCGTCAGTACATCCTGAACGCAGTCAAAGACGTGGGTGTCCTTTATACGCTAGGCCAGCGGGCTCAGCTCGTCCAGGTCTGACGAGAACCGTCGAAGAACCCAAGGAGCCGTGGTGTTTTCCTTAACGCCTCCTAGAAGACGCCAGGCCTGAAGGGGCGAGAGGGAATTAGAAGAAAACATAGACAGAAAAGAGTTTAAGATTTGTTCCGCAAACCAGCGGCGCACCCCTGTGACCCCAGTACTTGGGAGGCTGAGACCGAAGGGAGGGTCGCAGTTTGGAGACCAGCCTTATTAGCAACAGAAGGGAGATTCTCAACAAACTAGGGAGACCTAAACGAAAAGTAAAAATGGCGGGGAGGGGGGAGTAGCTGGAGGTAGAATGCCCCTAGGTTAAATCCCCAGACCCACCAATTAAAAAAAAAAAAAAAAAGAAGCAAAATCTCATTTATTCGGTTGATTTTGTGCCAGGATTTGGTGAACCACAGAAGTGCCTGATGTTCGAGCCCCGGCCACTGGGAGGTTGATACAGCCAATCCTTCGGCGGAGGAAGCCCAGCCTTCCGAACTTGGGCCTTTCATTGCGGGGCGGATTCCTCCCGGAAGGGGGCGCCATGGATGCCGGCGCGGTCCTGGAGCCCCGGGCTCCGGGCGCAAGTCTCCCGGGTTCTCCGGGCCAAAGCCGGGGAGCCCGAGAAACGCAGCCTGCTCGGGTTAGCGACCCCGAGACGGGGCACGGGGACTTTGCGGGGCCCGTGCTGACCGGTCTGCAGTTTTGCTCCGGTGTCCTCTCCCCTTGCCCTAAATCTGCAAGGCAGCGCTACGACGCTTGGTTTATCTTCCTGCATTATACCCGCGGTCGAAAGGCATCCTTTTAAGGCAGAAACCGGCATCCCAGCCCTCTCCCTGGGTGGCCCGGCAGGACTGCCCCTTATCCACCCTACTGATGGCCGCCGGGCGGGCTTCCCCGGATCAGAACGGGAACTGTCGATATAACATTCAGTTTTTCTTCGTGAGCCGAAAAAAGACAGTAGCCTGTACAGAGGGCTCAAATTTCGAAATCGACAAAGTAGAAAATTCTCTGCCTTGATTACAAGTGCTCGCTGCAGGCCATAGGAGGATTTTGAGCAACGCCAGCCGTGAGGGGGTGTAGCTCAGTGGTAGAGCGCGTGCTTAGCATGCACGAGGCCCCGGGTTCAATCCCCGGCACCTCCAGTTTTTATTTTTCGTATTATTTGCAGATACCTCGTCTCCACTTGTCTCTAATTTTGGACACGTTAGTTCTTTTAATTCACACGGAAATCAAGGAGGATAGAAACAAAACGGACTCTCTCGTTGTTTTTTTTTTTTAATGTGCACACATTTCTACTCTAAGGCTGTGGCACCCAAGACCCTGGGAGGCCGCGTCCACCAGTGACAGGCAAGGTCCCGGGGATCAAAGGGCCGGGATTCCAGAACCTGTGAAACCAACGCCAACTTAACAAGGTTAACCACACGATATTATCAATAAGCCTTTATTATCAATATATCAATATTATCGAAGAGCAAGAAACATGGCGGGGGGGGTGGGGTGGGGAGGAAGACATTTTATTTAGGCCTCTTCATTTTCTGAGCTGTTATCAGAAGACAGAAAAACTTGCCCACAGATTCCCCGCCACGACTTCCTCTTTCTTGAGAATTTCCTCTAACCGTTTACCCTCTACTCTTCGTATTTATTCCTTTAATTCATTGTTATTGACTGTGACTACTAATTCTCTTCTTCCTCCTCCTCATTACATAATAATAATTATAATTTTATTATTATTATTGTGTGTGGCATGCTGGGGATGGAACCCAGGGACATTCTACCTTCCGAGCTACACCTCCAGCCCAATTTTTTCTTCTTTATTTTGAAACAGGGTCTCACTGAGTTGCAAAGGGCCTCACTAAGTAGCTGAGGCTGTCCGCAAACCGCGATCCTCCTGTCTCAGCCTCCCAAATGCTAGGATTGCAAGCTTGTGCCACCATGACCGGCTATCATTATTTTTATTGTTATTTTTTGGTACTGGGGATTGAACCCGGGCATTCTACCTGAGTTACACTCCCAGCCCCTATTTTATTTTTTTTATTTTGAAACAGGATCAGTCGGGCATGGTAGCACAAGCTTGTAATCCCAGTACTTGGGATACCGAAGCAAGAGGATTGCAGGTTCACGGCCAGCCTCAGTTATTAGTGAGGCCCTCCTCAATTTGGTGAGACCCTGTTTCCGAATAAAAAACAGGGCTAGGCCTCCAAGGCCGGGATCGGAGCCTGCCGAGGGGTCAAGCCAGTGCCAGGGCCAGCGTGGCCGGGATCCGAGCCTGCCGAGGGGTTAGGCTGGTGCTGGGGCCAGCGAGGCTGGAATCGGAGCCTGCCACAAGGAAGGCCAATGCTGGGGCCTCCAAGGCCGGGATCAGAGCCTGCTGAGGGGTTAGGCCGGTACCCGGGCCAGCGAGGCCAGAACGAGGGCCCGGCATCTGGCATCGGAGCCCTCCGTGAGGCAAGGCCGCTACTGAGGCCTCCAAGGCCTGAATCGGAGCCTGCCGAGGGGTTAGGCCGATGCCGGGTGCCATCAGCTAACATCAGAGCCTGCCGTGAGGAAGGCCGGTGCTGGGGCCTCGGAGGCCGGGATCGGAGCCAGCTGGGGGGTTAGGCCAGTGTCAGGGCCAGTGAGGCCAGAACCAGGGCCTTCTGTGAGGCAAGGCCGCTGCTTGAGCCAGCGAGGTCTGGATCAGTCCACCGGGTAGCCAGGCCACAACTGGGGCCATCAAGAGTGGGATCGGTATTTGCAATGCGGCATGCATAGAGAAATATCGCAGAAAATTAAAACCAGATGCTTCCCTTAATAAGCAATAACTAGGAGGAAACAGGCAACAGGAAGTGGTCGAGCTATAGAAAGGGCCTATAGTGAAGCAATTAAGGTGACCAATCAGAGGGTATGGAATAGGGGAGGATGGAGCCTTTTTAAAAAGCAGAAGGTACATAAACATATGTATCAAAGTTAATCACCAAACAAGCATGGGATCAAGGGAGGGGGAGAGAATTGGATGGGGGCTGGATGAGGGCTAATTGGATGATGTGTGCTTGTATATCCTCTCAAGTCTTATATTCCAATGTGATGTATGATTACAATGCACCAATAAAAATAAATTAAAACAGGGCTAGGAGTGTATCTCAGAGTTAGAATGCCTCTGGGTTCAATCTCTAGTACTGCATTAAATAAATAAATAAAAATAAAAAAGAAACAGGGTTTCATTAAGTTGCAGAGGTCCTCATTAAATTGCCGAGGTTGGCCTTGAACTTGCGATTCTCCTGACTCAGCCTCCCAAGTACAGGCCTGCGCCACCATACTCCGCATCACGACTCATTTTGGGGGTATGAGGAAAGGTTTGGGTCCAGACAGATAGTTCTTGGTTGTGTTAAATAGGGTCGAGATCTGTGAGATGGTTTTAAAAGCTGTGGCAAGGACGGGGATCAGAATATAAATCTACACACGCCTTCGTCTCCTCTTTCCATCCTTGATTCCAGGTCAGATTCCCAAGGCTCTCGCACATGGACGTGCGAGCCCTTCAACTCAGCACAAGCATCCAAGCTTCACACACGCCGCGGGCAAAACGCAAGCACCGGCCACCTCTCAGGTCCAGATCCACAAACGCTAATATGGTCTGACCTCGGAAAATGAACCAGGCAGGACCGGGCGTGCTCCGGCCCTGGAAGGCCAATCAGGGCTATTCAGGCAGAGAATTCTGGGAGCCCAGGGGAAGCGTGTCACCTCCACGCCCACAGGGAATGGCCAGGAAAGGCCAGGACCTAGGCACCTTTTGTCCCGAGTTAGTGTGACCCTTAGTATACGGCCCAGTGTGCATGAGTTTATGAGCATACTCGTGTATAAAGATGCAGTGCTAAGATTAACCTTCCATACTGTCACCAAAATACCCAGTTCCTTGTGTCTCTTTAGGAAATAAAATGTACTTCTTTTTTAGACACAGGACTACATACTTGCCATTTTTTTTTTCTTTTTTCTTTTTTTAAAAGTGGTACTGGGGATTGAGCCCAGGGGCACTTTCCTCTGAGCTAGACACCCAGCCCTATTTTAGCCCTATTTTATTTTATTTTGAAACAGGGCCTCACTAAACTGCTGAGGGACTCGCTAAATTGCTGAGGCTGACCTCGAACCTGTGATCCTCCTGTCTCAGCCTCCCAAGTGCTGGGGTTACAGGCGTGCGCCGACACCCCCGGCCCATCGAGTGCTCTTCTCGTGGGGGCAGGGAACTGGCTACAGATGATTGGAGTGGAAAGGTCGCAGGACCGAGACTAGATGCGCTCTGCTCGTCTCTCAGTGAGGCGGGACACAAAAACCTCGCTTTAGATTTCGGATCAGTGAAATTGACTCAGCGCTCACAAATCACCTAAAAAGAAAAAAAAAAAAAAAAAAAAAAAAAAAAAAGCATCAAAAAGCAGTGTTCTGCCTTGAATATATTCCCGAGAGCACGGGAACACCAGGGGGGTGTAGCTCAGTGGTAGAGCGCGTGCTTAGCATGCACGAGGCCCCGGGTTCAATCCCCGGCACCTCCAGTACTTTTACTTTCCCAATCTTTCTCTTTTATTTCACTGCTTTGCTCTAAAATGTGCTTAAACGGAAAGTTAACCAGTCTCACAACGGTTCGCCACTCATATTAGTGCAGTCCCCTTCCTACTCCGGCCGGGCACCCCCCC
The DNA here is from genome assembly GCF_963383645.1 of Muscardinus avellanarius. NCBI lineage: Eukaryota > Metazoa > Chordata > Mammalia > Rodentia > Gliridae > Muscardinus > Muscardinus avellanarius. The sequence goes on along the minus strand of NC_137800.1, from coordinate 86,156,616 downwards.
GGGGGGCGTCGTGAGCGACGGAGCCAGAAGCCCGAGCTCGCGGTGCCCAGACTGCAGCGCCGTCCCCAAACCCACCCGCGGGTTCACGGCCGGCTCCATCTCCTAATGTTTTATAAAAAGCAGGAGGAAGAAAACAAAACAAAACAAAAAACCCCACAAAAAACAAAAAACAAAGCACAAGCTCTCGAGCTAGGGTTGCACCGCGAGAAACGCCAAGCCTTGCCAACTGGAAAACGGAGTTATCCCCACCAGTGGATGCAGAGGCTAACTACTGAGCCAGCTCCTTGGGGAAGGGTCCTCTGGCCGAAGAGCCCAAAGACCCCAGTTCTGTTGAGTCTTCGTTCAGTACCGAGAAGTGCAGGTGCCCCTAGAAGGGGCACCCGAGGAATTTTACCCAAGCCCGCGGCGCCCTCTATTGGCAAGGAATTTTTCAGACCCATTCGGTGACTTGCATTGAATACTAATGACTGGACTGGGAGTATATACTATAAATAGAATTCTTAAACATTTTTCCAACTGCCTAGTCTAATATGAGGAAATACCTGTAAAATGTTTTTCTATTTTAGAGCCATTTTTATTCTCTAATGATTGACCCTGTTAAAACCCTCCGTGAGGACGTAGTATTATTAATAATTTCTGAATCGCTATGCATGATTGAATATGACGTAAAGTTTTTCTTTCTTTCTTTCTTTTTATCTTTTATCTTTTTGTTGTTGTTGTTGTTGTTGTTGCGGTACTGGGGGTGGAACCCAGGGGCGTTTTACCTCCAAGCTACACCCATAGCTCTATTTTTTATTTTTATTTTGAAACACGGTTTCGTCTCACTGAGCTGCAAAGGGCCTCACTAAGTAGCTGTGGCTGTCCTCAAACCGCGATGCTTCTGTCTCAGCCTCCCAAATACTGAGATTACAAGCATGCACCACCACTCCCGGCTGCCTTTCTTCCTTCCTTCCTTCCTTCCTTTCTTTCTTTCTTTCTTTCTTTCTTTCTTTCTTTCTTTCTTTCTTTCTTTCCTTTTTCTTTAGTTTCTTTTTTTGTAATGCCTATTTTATTTTGCAACAAGGTCTAGGCTAAATTAGCATTCACCGCTCTCAAACCTGTAATCCTCCTGTCTCAGCCTCCCAAGTATTGGGATTACAGACCTGCATCACCTGGGTGGGCTTCATTTTGTCTTTAATAGAAAAATGTGAGCCGGGCGTGGCAGCACACGCGTGTAATCCCAGCATTCGGGAGGCTGAGACCAGAGGAGGATCGCGGTTTGCGGACAGCCTAAGGTACTTAGTGAGACCCTCTGCAATTTAGTGAGACCCTGTTTCAAAATAAAGAATTTTTTAAAATGCCTTAGAGCCGGGTGTGGTGGCGCACGCTTGTAATCCCAGCATTCGGGAGGCTGAGACCAGAGGATCGAGGACAGTCTCAGCTACCTAGTGGGGCCCTCTGCAACTCAGTGAGACCCGGGTTCAAAATAAAGAATAAAAAATAGGGCAGAAGGTGTAGCTCGGTGGTCGAATGCCCCTGGGTTCCCCAGACCCGTAAAAAAAAAAAAAAAAAAAAAAAAATTGAAAGTTTTCCAGTGTAGATTATGCAAATTTATACTGTAACATGGGAATAAGTAGAGATCTTGTTCAAATTTTTATTTAGTTACTTTTTATCCAAAGATAGCATCTAGTCAGCCTATATTCAGAAAAGCATAAAAATCCTAAGTGCCATTCATTAAATTCTCACAAAGTAAACATCTAAAACAACTCCCAGATAAAAAATAAGAACCAAACCAGGCATTGTGGTGCAAATTTGTAATCCCAGCATTTGGGAAGTTGAAACAGGAGTATCACAAGTTCGAGGACAGCCTCAGCTACTTTGTGAGGCTCTTTGCAACTCAGTAAGACCCTGAGTTTCAAAATAAAGAACACGCCGGGCGTGATTGCGCACACTTGTAATCCCCCCTCTTGGGAGGCGGAGAAAAAGAAAAATAAATAAAAAATAGGGCTGGGGGTGTAGCTGGGAGGGAGAATGCCCCTAGGTTCCATCCCTAGTACTTAGCCTCACTAAGCAGCTGAGGCTGCCCATAAACCTGTGATCCTCCTGTATCTTTCTTTGGAGCAGTAAAAACCCCAAAGTCAAAGCATCTTAATGCAAGAAAGAATATCTTTTGGACTTATTTTCTCCTAAATTTCCTAGTGACTCAACATGGATCTGACATCATACAAAATTCAAGGGCTTCATCTGAGAAAGCCATCGATGACAGGCCTGTGCCACCACGCCTGCTTGCTTTAGTTTTCTGGGAAGTTTTTATAGGAAGAGGAACTACAAGTTCACAGATTTCTCTCCTCACCGTCTCTCTTCATTGCCAAAAGCTTAGCCCAACAACATGTCAGAAAGGGCGGAGAAGCCGGGCTGGGGGCGCTGGCTTGTAATCCCAGCCCTTGGGAGGCTGAAGCAGGAGGATCGCACAGGTTCGAAGCCAGCCCCAGCTACTTAGTGAGGCTCTCAGCAACTTTAGTGAGACCCTGTTTCCAAATAAAGTATAAAATAGTTCTGGGCATATAGCCTGGAGGTAGAAAAAGGCCCTGGGTTCCACCCTCAGTACCACCCCCCCAAATTTTTTTTTAATTAAAAAAATAAAGGGCAGGAGATGGCACTGACTAAGTGGGTGCATATTAGCACAAAATGATGACTGTTGAGCTGGAAATTGCCAGGCAAGAGAGATGCAGGGGGTGGAGGGATAAGAAAGAATCTGCCTTACATCAATTAGACAATTTACATGTACCATTTTTTTCTTTTTTCTTTTTTGCGGTTCTGGGGATGGTTCAGGGGCATTCTACCTCCCAGAGGCACTCCCAGCCTTGTTTTTTATTCTTTATTTTGAAACAGGGTCTCCCTGAGTTGCAAAGGGCCTCACTAAGTAGCTGAGGCTGTCCACAAACTGTGATCCTACTGTCTCAGCCTCTCAAATGCTGGGATTACAAGCGTGCGCCACCATACTCTGTTCTGTGCTGAATTTCTATTTCATACTACCTAATTATTTTTTTTTATCATCCATCTTATTTTTTCCCTTTTTCAAAATCTGTAAACAAAATTATGCTTGGAGGAGATGGGGGTGTGACTGAATGGTAGAGGGTGTGGCTCAGCTGCAAGATATGGGTGTGTGTGTGTGTGTGTCTGGAACTCGATTTCTTGCCAAAGACAGTAGGGGACTGTGACAACTCCACGTTTTAAAGCCAGAACTGAAATTTCGTGTAGTTAACACAGGTTTCTAAAATGTGTCCCCCCTTCCGTTTCAAATGAATTTGTATCCCTCGTTGCTGCTTCTACCCAGCCGAGGTCCCTTAAACACTAACAGCTATCACCAAAAACGCAGAAAAATCAAACTTATTTCTAGGGCAGGTACAGAAGCTGCTTTTTCTAGGAGTGGGGGTGTAGCTCAGTGGTAGAGCGCATGCTTTGCATGTATGAGGCCCCGGGTTCGATCCCCGGCACCTCCACATAGATTTTTACCCTGCCCTCTTAGGTTTATTCTAACTTTGCCCAACACTAACACTGTTTGCACAAATTGATAGGAAAAGTACAAACTAAATTGCTTAGAATTGTCTCCCGGCTTTATTCCGTAAGGCCCGACGACGACACCTAAGGCTGCTGTAACAAACAGGGAGGAGACACAGGCTGGTGACTTCGTCTCCCACTCATGGTTTCTTTATCAAAGACGCGGAAAGACAAGGGGAGCGGAGGAAAGTTTCCTGTGGAGATTTCCCTTTAGCTATTTTTGTTTTCTAGCCCAAAAAACAGAGCCGAAGCTTAAGTCCACTGAATTCTCCGCTGGGCCCTTCCCACCGACCTGCGCAGAGGGCGCAGCGCAAGGACACGAGGCGGATCACTGTGGACCGCGAGTCTTTTTAGAAGAGTCGGCGATAGGGCGCTGGACGCTGGACATCAGGTTCGGACTGACCTTCTCTAAGAACCATTTTCCTATAGTTCCTCAGTCAGTCCATTTTGCCATTCATTCATTCATTCATTCATTCATTCATTGTCCTGGGGATGGAACCCGGGGCTCCACCTCTGGGCCACACTTCCAGCTCCACTTCACTATTTATTTACTTGTTTATTTAGTGGTGGGGATTCAGAGGCATTCAACCTTCCAGCTACATCCCCAGAATGATTTTATTTTTTCATTAGGTTGATTAGGTTGATGAGGCTGAACTAGAACCTACAATCCTCCTATCTCAGCCTTCCAAATACAGGGATTATAGGCGTGCACTATCATGCCTGCCTTTTATCTAGCTAGTGATACAGGAATTGAACCTATGGACATTGTACCTCTGAGCTACATCCCAGCCCTTTTTTTTTTTATTTTTTATTTTAAATACAGGGGATTGAACTCAGGGACATTCTACCTCTGAGCTATACTTCCAGCTGACCAATTTTTTATTCTTTATTTTGAAACGGGGTCTCACTAACTTGCAGAGGGCCTCACTAAGTAGCTGGGGCTGGCCGCGAACCTGTGATCCTCATGTCAGCCCCCAAGACGCAGGCAAATCCCGAGCCTATGCTCAACATGTTCTCCCACAAAACCATATAGAGATTAGAAGAAGAAAAAAAAAATTCCGTCTTTTTCTGATCTCTCTGTTTGCCTGGAAGCCACCAATACCACTGCCAAGACCAAAACCCAACCATATGCCAAGGCCCCAGCCACAAAAAGAGCAATCTCGTTGATCACAGGCACTGAGGAAGCCCGCAAGAATGGAGGCTGGGGACGCTCCCGCCTCTCCCTGTGGGCCATCCAGCCTTGTTCCAGCCCTCAGGTCTGCCAACCTCCTCCTCCTCCCAACCTCCTCCTCTTCCTCCTCCTCCCAACCTCCTCTCTGGCTCCTCCTCTTCCTCCTCCTCTTCTTCATTCTCCTCTTCCTCCTCCTCTTTCTTCTCTACTTCCTCCTCCTCCCCTCTTCTTCTTCCTCTTCCCCCTCCTCCTCTTCCTCTTCTTCCTTCTCTTCTTCTTCCCCCTCCTCCTCTTCCTCCTCCCCTCCCCTCCTCCTCCTCTCCCTCCTCTTCCTCTTCCTTCTCTTCTTCCTCCTCCTCCCCCCTCCTCCTCTCCCTTCTCCTCCTCTTCTTCCTTCTCGTCTTCCTCCCACCCTCCTCTCCTCCCTCTTGCTCTTCCTCCTCCTCCCCCCTCCTCCCCCTCCTCCTCCTCTCCCTCCTCCTCTTCTTCCTTCTCGTCTTCCTCCCACCCTCCTCCTCTCCTCCTCTTCCTCCTCCCCCTCCTCTTCCTCCTCCCCCTCCTCCTCTCCCTCCTCCTCCTCTTCTTCCTTCTCTTCTTCCTCCCCCTCCTCCTCTTCCTACTCCCCCTCCCCCTCCTCCTCCTCTCCCTCTTCCTCTTCCTTCTCTTCTTCCTCCTCCTCCCCCCTCATCCTCTCCCTTCTCTTCCTCTTCTTCCTTCTCCTCTTCCTCCCACCCTCCTCTCCTCCCTCTTGCTCTTCCTCCTCCTCTTCCTCTTCCTCCTCCCCCTCCTCCTCTCCCTCCTCTTCCTCTTCCTTCTCTTCTTCCTCCTCCTCCCCCCTCCTCCTCTTCTTCCTTCTCTTCTTCCTCCCACCCTCCTCTCCTCCCTCTTCCTCTTCCTCCTCCTCCCCCTCCTCCTCCTCTCCCTCCTATTCCTCCTCCTCCTCTTCTTCCTTCTCTTCTTCCTCCCACCCTCCTCTCCTCCCTCTTCCTCTTCCTCCTCCTTTTCCTCCTCCTCTCCCTCCTCCTCCTCTCTCTCCTCTTCCTCTTCCTTCTCTTCTTCCTCCTCCTTCCCCCTCCGCCTCCTCTCCCTCCTCCTCTTCTTCCTTCTCGTCTTCTTCCCACTCTCCTCTCCTCCTCTTCCTCCTCCCCCTCCTCCTCTCCCTCCTCCTCCTCTTCTTCCTTCTCTTCTTCCTCCTCCTCCCCCCTCCTCCTCTCCCTTCTCCTCCTCTTCTTCCTTCTCATCTTCCTCCCACCCTCCTCTCCTCCTCTCCCTCCTCTTCCTCCTCCTTCCCCCTCCTCCTCTTCCTCCTCCCCCTCCTCCTCCTCTCCCTCCTCCTCTTCTTCCTTCTTGTCTTCCTCCCACTCTCCTCTCCTCCTCTTCCTCCTCTCCCTCCTCCCCCTCCTCCTCTCCCTCCTCCTCCTCTTCTTCCTTCTCTTCTTCCTCCTCCTCCCCCCTCCTCCTCTCCCTTCTCCTCCTCTTCTTCCTTCTCATCTTCCTCCCACCCTCCTCTCCTCCCTCTTCCTCTTTCTCCTCTTCCTCCTCTCCCTCCTCTCCCTCCTCCTCCTCTTCTTCCTTCTCTTCTTCCTCCCCCCTCCTCCTCTCCCCCCCTCCTCCTCTTCCTCCTCCTCTCCCTCCTCCTCCTCTTCTTCCTTCTCTTCTTCCTCCCCCTCCTCCTCTCCCCCCCTCCTCCTCTTCCTCCTCCTCCCCCTCCTCCTCCTCCTCTTCCTCCTTCCCCCTCCTCTTCCTCTTCCTCCTCCCCCTCCTCTCCCTCCTCCTCCTCTTCTTCCTTCTCTTCTTCCTCCCCCCTCCTCCTCCCCCTCCTCCCCTTCCTCCTCCTCCCCCTCCTCTTCCTCTTTCTTCTCTTCCTCCTCCTCCTTCCCCCTCCTCCTCCTCTTCCTCCTCCCCCTCCTCTCCCTCCTCCTCCTCTTCTTCCTTCTCTTCTTCCTCCCCCCTCCTCCTCTCCCCCTCTTGCTCCTCCTCCTCCTCTCCCTCCTCCCCCCTCCTCGGCGGCGGTCACAGCGAGTCTCCGCTTCTCCCCGCTGACCTCCTGTCACGTCACAATCGGGCCTACCTCCTCTGGCGCTATGGTGTTTCCCAAGCAGCTCGGTTCGCTCGCGGGCCGGTGCCCGAGGCTTTGAAGTCGAGCCAGCTGGATTTTAGGATGGGCGGGAGAGAAGGACTGCTAACCGCTGTGCGTTCCTCCGGCGACACAGGAGTTCTCGGATTCCCTTCAAGCGAATTCCTGAGGGTGGGAAGGCCTTTTCGCACAGAGAAATGGAGCGAGGAGAATCGGGGAACCGATCTGGCCTCGGGGTTTGTTCGGCAGGCGGTCCCTGTCCTTTCTGTCCCTTGTTTCTCGATCCCAGCGACTTCAACACGAAACGGGTCCTCACTTCAGGACCACGATGCAGGCCCAGGCACCAGCGAGGGTCCGGACTCCTAATTGTGCGTCAAGACCTGTCCAGTCTCTTTTAGACATAACCCCCCCGCCCCCCCCCACCAAAGAAAGGAGACGCTTTCTTGTTTTCTTGCCTTTTCTTCTTCTTGTCCTAAAAGATTGAACAATTAGCTGAGTGTGGTGGGTATGACCATAATCACAGCACTTGGAGGCCGGGACTGGAGGATTCCAGGTGCAAGACCAGCCTCAGCAATTTAGCGAGACTAACTTAGTGAGACTCTGTTTCAAAAAAAAAAAAACAATTAAAATGGGCAGAGGGTGCAGCTCAGAGGTAGAATGCCCTTGGGTTCAATCTCCAGTACCACCAAATAAAAAGTTTTTGTTTTTATATGAGTAGGTGTCCTTGGTCAATTTCAAGTGGAGGCTGCAGAAGTATCTCCCACGTGTAGGGCACATTTGCTTCAAAGCTGGGCTGCTCTAGAGCGGAAAAGACATTTCTGTCTCATTTTGAGGCTTCTGGGATTGGAGCTTTTTTTTTTTTTTTTTTTTTTTTCAGGTGTGGGGATGGAACCGAGGGCCATTCGACCTCCGAGCTACACCCTCAGCCCTATTTTTTATTCATTTTGAAACAGGGTCTCACTACGTTGCTGAGAGCCTCACTAAGTAGCTGAGGCTGGCTTCGAACCTGTGCGATCCTCCTGTCTCAGCCTCCCAAGCGCGGGGATTACAAGCATGTGCCACCACACCCGGGTCTTTGTTCTTTTCTTTCTTTCTTTCTTTCTTTCTTTCTTTCTTTCTTTCTTTCTTTCTTTCTTTCTTTCTTATACTTTTATTAATGTATTGTAGTTTTACATCATAATGTAGTTCAGAGTGATACTGGCATATATACACACAGCACTTGGTGAGCGCGCGCACACACACACACACACACACACACACACACACACACACACACACACACACACAGGGCAGCTGTCCTGGCTCAGGAGTTTCAAATGGTAATTAAACATAGCGGACCTCACCCTACCGAGGCCTAGAGCGCCACCTTTAGACAATAACACAGACATGTAGTGCAGCGCCTTGGAGATGGGGCCCTGTGCAAGGGGGTATAGCTCAGTGGTAGAGTGCGTGCTTAGCATGCACGAGGCCCTGGGTTCGATCCCCAGTACCTCCATCTCGTTGGTCTCTCTTTTTCCCCCAGTCCTAGTTTCTCCTAACCCGTTAAAGATTGACAATTTTGTTTCAGAATACTCATTTTTATTTTTGTGCATACCCCAAACCAGCAGAGACAGTAAATTGTTATCCACTTGTGCAGTGGGACTCCACGTTCCTTGGACGTCCCAACTTGATTGCTTCTGCACACTAAAGTCTTTTCCTGAAATAAGAGTGCTTGCTTTGTGGTGTGATGGTGTACGCCTCTGGTCCCAGTACTTGAGAGGCTGAGATAGGAGGCTCGAGACCAGTGAACAGCAACTTGGAGAGACTTTTTTTTTTTTTAATGGGGTCAACGGGGCGTGGTGGTGCACGCTTGTAATCCCAGCATCTGGGAGGCTGAGACAGGAAGATCGCAGTTTTCAGACAGCCTCAGCTACTTAGTGAGGCCCTTTGCAAATCAGTGAGATCCTATTTCAAAATATTCTTTATTTTTTAAGCCGGGCGTGGTGGTGAGGTGGTGCACGCTTGTAATCCCCGTGCTTGGGAGGCAGAGACAGGAGGATCGCGCAGGTTCGAAGCCAGCCACGTGTGCTGGCTTAGGAGACCCTGTTTCCAAATAAAAATGTAAAAATAGGTCTGGGGGTGTAGCCCGAAGGTAGAAGGGCTTCCAGGAACCCCAGTATCACCAAAAAAAATTATTTATTTTTTCAAAATAAAGAATAAAAATAGGGCTGGGAATGTAGCTCAGGGGAAGAATGCCCCTGGGTACCATCACCAGTACCGAAAAAAAAGGGGGGGGGGGATGAGGTCAGCAGTAGAAGCCCATTGTCATTGCTAACAAGCAGGGAAGCAGGGAAGAAAAAGAAAGGTTAGAAAGCTCGTAGAAAATTTCCCTTAGATTCCCTCCCCTCCATCTCCTCTTGCCCTGGCTGTGCCCGTGGTCAGACTGCAGACTCAAGAACAACCTCCTTCTTTCTCCTTTCCCCAGTTCCTGTCCTTCTGCCGCACGGCAGACTCTTTCTTGGTGGGCGTTGGCAGGTCAGTCCAATCGCCAGTCACGGAGCGCTTTGGGGTCAGTCTCTCAAAGAGTGTTTCGGACCCTAGCCAAGGGCGGGTGGGGAAAAAGATTATCCAGCCGAACAACCCTCCAGTTGAGAAATCTATTTTGCAGAAATAAAAAGAGCAGCTAATCCCCGTGCTTGGGAGGCAGAGACAGGAGGATTGCGCAGGTTCGAAGCCAGCCGCGCGAGCTGGCTTAGGAGACCCTGTTTCAAAATAAATAAATAAATAAATAAAATAGGTCTGGGAGTGTAGCTCGGAGGTAGAAGGGCTTCCAGGAACCCACGTACCACAAAAAAAAAAAAAAAAAAAAAAAAAAGCAGCTAATTACTCTCAAAGTCTTGCCAGTTGAGCAAAAATAATTACGTTTTCTTCTAGGACCAAAGGTTTTAGGACACATCCCTTGGACTGAAGGGACCTGCTGGCTTCCTGTTCCTTGAAGCCCAAACCAAGGGGACTAGGTAACGGCGCCTTCTGAGGAGAAACCAAGCTCCGAGCTCTCCTCCATTCCCTTCCAGGTAACGGCGCCTCCTCCATTCCCTTCGCCTTCCTCCTCCGCGACCACCTGGTTTCTCCTATCACCCCCCTCCCCGACCCAGTTTGCTTTGCCATCTGTGATGTATCCTTTATTTCTATTCCCCAACCCACAGCGACCTCTCCCTGGGTCCCCATCCATCGCTCCTTCCCAAGGAAAATGTGCCCACGGGCTCCCGAGTTCCTGCAGCTGCACCGCACGGGTTAGCATTCTGACACCTGATCAGGTATGGTTATCAGCTGGGTGTAAGAGTGATTATTGCCCAGAAATAATGTAAACAAGGGCACACCACACCATTCTGGACAGGGAGAGCCCAGGTGTGGCCCAGGGAGAGGGCTCTAGTTGAAGCTACACTCCCAGCCCTATTTTATTTATTTATTTATTATTTTTATTTTTTATTTTTGCAGTACTAGGGATTGAACCCAGGGGCATTCTACCTTTGAGTAACACTCCTCAGCTCTATTTTTAGTCTTTATTTATTTATTTATTTATTTATTTATTTATTTATTTATTTTGGTGGTACTGGGGTTCCTGGAAGCCCTTCTACCTCTGGGCTACACTCCCAGACCTATTTTATACTTTTTATTTGAAAACATGGCCTCTTAAACCAGCGCGGCTGGCTTCAAATCTGCGTGCTCCTCCTGTCTCCGCCTCCCAAGCGCGGGGATTACAAGCGTGCGCCACCACGCCCGGCTTATTTTTTATTTTAAAACAGGGTCTCACTGAGTTGCAAAGGGCCTCACTAAGTAGCGAGGCTGTCCATGAACCACGGTCTCCTGTTTCAGCCTCCCAAATGCTGGGATTACAAGCGGGCCCTATTTTATTTTTTATCTGGAAATGGTTTTAGTTGCAGGGAGCCTTACTAAGTTGCTGAGGGTGGCCACAAACCAGCTATCCTGTCTCAGCCTCCTAAGTACTGGGATTACAAGCGTGCACTGCCTTGCCAAGCCATATGTATATGCTTTCATCCCCTCTTCAAACACTTTGACTGCACCTGCCTTTGGAACTTTTGTCGGGGTGGGTTAATTTATTTAAACATTTAAGAACAAATAAACTGATGTTGGACAAGGTATTTTGGAAGGTAAGGAAGCAACTGAAATCTATTTGCCAATGCTCCTGAGATTTGACTTCAGCTAGAGTTTGAGATTGGAGGGCCCTGGGTTAGTAGATGATGTCTCCTCTAGTACAGATTTTGAAGTGTCGATTTTCTGCAAAAGTCTATTCAATATGGAATTGAAATCGCTGCTGCCCAAATTCAGGATTTAATTATGAAAATCCATCTGTAGATCATTGGATATTAGCTGTAAACTATTTTGGCCCATGAGAACTAGCTCTGTTTACTCTTCCAAATTATGCTTTAAGCCGGGCGTGGCGGCGCACGCTTGTAATCCCCGCGCTTGGGAGGCAGAGACAGGAGGATCACGCAGGTTCGAAGCCAGCCGCGCATGCTGGCTTAGGAGACCCTGTTTCCAAACAAAAATGTAAAAGTAGGTCTGGGAGTGTAGCCTGGAGGTAGAAGGGCTTCCAGGAACCCCAGTACCACCAAAAAAAAAAAAAAAAAAAAAAAAAAAATGCTTTAAATGTCCCCCACGTTTTAAACGTTGCCCTGGGCTTCAAATGTTGCCAACTTCCATTTGACCAACCTTCACTCTGTCACCCAGAAAAACCTGGGACCTAATGTTCAGCACCTCTGCCGCTTACATCCAATTCTTGGCGGCTGAGGTGGAGCGGAGGGCGGTCGGGAGAAGGACGGTGTGAAAATCCTTGGGTAGAACCAGCATTGGGGAGGCTGAGACAGGGGGATCCCGGTTCGCGGCCAGCCTCAGCTACTTAGTGAGGCCCTTGCAACTCAGTGAGACCCTGTTTCAAAATAAAGAATAAAAAAATAGGGCTGGGGGTGTAGCTCGGAGGTAGAGTGCCCCTGGGTCCCATCCCCAGTACCACAATACATACATAAATACATAGGGGTGGGAGTGTAGCAGAGAGGTAGAATGCCCCTGGGTTTAATCCCCAGTAACACACACACACACACACACACACACACACACACACACACACACAGAACCAACGAAAAAGAGGCCGCCTTCCTGCTCCTATGCCTTAGACAATTTGTGCTCATAAAATTGAGACTCAAGGAAAATTTTCGCGGGGTGCTTGCCATCATCATCATTATTATTAATTATTATCATTATTATCATCATCATCATCGTCATCATCACTTTCCTTCTTTTTCTGTTCTGTTTGTTAGTGATATTGCCAAATAGAAACCAGATCTTTTGCTGTGGCTGCGAACTTTGTGAACTCTCCTGGGAAAGAGATACTGATAGACGGTGCGATTTTTTTCCTTTTTTTTTCCCCTTCCCTCCCCTTCCATGAAGTCCCGTGTCTTCGATGGCATTAAGGTCCATGGAGTAGAAAGCAATTAAATACAATTTACTGGTGTCTCTCCTCCTTAAACAGAAGTTAATATAGCAAAAATGGCTAAGGATAAAGGAATAAAAACTGGTGGAGGAGCCGGGGTTTGAACCCGGGACCTCGTACATGCGAAGCACGCGCTCTACCACTGAGCTACACCCCCTCCCTGCTGAAAAAGCTGAGTGGGAGATCATCTATAACATATCTGTTATTTTCGGTTGGTTCAGTGTTGTTGAAAGCTTACCGGGTTAATATCTGCTACTTGGGAAATGACTAAACTGGGTACTATCTGGTGGTTTTACTCTAAGAGGATGGTCGCAATTGCACCGTCTCTGATTTTAGGATTTTTCTATTCTTGTTAGCGGGCCCACAGTCCACTCGGCAACCCGCGTGAAAGTTATTTCCCTCCACCAGGAAAAAGCTCAACTTCCCAACTCAAATCTTGGGAGATACCGACCCCCAAGAAGTAAGTGCTCCTGGGGTGGGAAGCAGCCGCGGGCGGGCCTTGCTCGCGCTGGGAACTTCGACCTCACGCCGTCTGGGTGGGGTGGGGGTGGGCTGGGCCCGCAGCACCGAGCCCGCTCCGCGCCCACCGCCCAAGTTCTGGGATGGTGCTGAACGCCGGCTCCGGACGCCGCCTCCGCTGTGCCCTCCGATGGTGCCCACAAAGGATCTCAGAAACAGACAAAACCAGACGAACCCACGCGGCTGCTCCCGCGGTGCTGGGGGTGGAACTGCGGGGAGGGGGGCTTCGGGCGAGCCCCGGGCCCCGAGCTGGGAATCGCAGACGTGCTGCAGATTTGCTCAGCAGAAACTGCAGGACTCGGGGGATGGACAGGCCCTCAGCCAAAGCCGGACCGAGGAGACGCAGCCGCTCTGGCACAATGGGAAGGCCTGCTGGACACAGACCGCAGATATTTGAAAGAAGAGGCGTCCTGGAAAACTTCAGAGTCCTCGAGAGCAGGCGGGAAAGACAGAGGTGATGGACGGAACACACACACACACACACACACACACACACACGCACGCACACGGCCTCACTAAGTAGCTGAGGCTGACATCTGCAGTCCTAGTACTTGGGAGGCTGAGATAGGAGGATCTCTGATTCGAGGACAGCCTAGGCAAGTACTGAGACTCATTAACCCAGAAAGACCCTGTTTCAAAATAAAAATAAAAATGCCTCTACTGGGTTCAATCTCTAGTAACACACACACAATGACAAAAATGTAACACAAGTTTCTTTAGGAGGCAAGGACACCCTGTATTTCAAAAGGAAAGGTGTGTGTGTGTGTGTGTGTGTGTGTGTGTGTGTGTGTGTGTTACTGGAGACTGAACTCAGCAGAGGCATTCAACGTCAGCTACATCTCCAATCCTGTTTTATTTTTATTTTGAAACAGGATCTCTCTAGGTTGATGGGTCTCACTACTTGCTGAGGCTGTCCTTGAACCAGAGATCCTCCTGTCTCAGCCTCCCAAGTACTAGGATTGCAGAGTCAGCCTCAGCTACTTTGTGAGGCCCTTTGCTACTCAGTGAGACCCTGCTTCAAAATAAAGAAGAAAAAATAGGGCCGGGAAGTCGGGCGTGGTGGTGCAGGCTTGCAATCCCAGCATTCAGGAGGCGGAGACAGGAGGGTCGCTGGCTGTTCCGGGACAGCCGTTTCAATCCTGTTTCAAAATAAGAAAAAAATAGGGCTGGGGGTGTATCTTGTAATATAATGCCCCCGGGTTCCATCCCCAGTACAAAAAAAAAAAAAATTAAATTAAGGGAGGTTAATGGTGGGGTTTTTCTTTTTAGGCTTTTACAGAGAAATAAGAGCCTCTGTTCACATCCATGTATGCTATTCCAATTATGTAATAACGTTTCATGAATAGTTGTGTGTCCACAGTGTTCTGTTCGCCGCCCAGAGGGTTTTTCCAGGGACCCCTGGAATCCTCCCTGTGGCACCCTCATTCTTCCTATCTCCAGTGTCTTTAGGATTGGTTCTTATGGCTACAGAAACTACACAGTTTTTGAATTGTTTTCCTCCTTGCTCTCTTAAATAGTTATACGGTACCGTTTCACGTGGTCTAGTGGGGAAAAAATTGGTTAATTTGAGGGCCTTCATGATGCCAAGTAATCGTAGTTTTTGTGGCACTGGGGATTGACCCTCCAAGCATTCTACCTCTGACTTACACCTCCAGCACTATTTTATTTTTATTTGAAAATATGGTTTTGCTAGATTAATGAGTCTCACTACTTGCTGAGACTGTCCTCAAACCTGTAATTTTCCTGTCTCAGCCTCTCAAGTGGTGGAGAAACGACATTTACCACCGCGCCCAGCTTTATTATTATTCTCTTCTTTCTTCTTTTTTGGTACTGGGGTTCCTGGAAGCCCTTCTACCTCCGGGCTACACTCCCAGACCTGTTTTTACATTTTTATTTGGAAACAGGGTCTCCTAAGCCAGCGCGCGCTGCTGGCTTCGAACCTGCGCGATCCTCCTGTCTCTGCCTCCCAAGCGCGGGGATGACAAGCGTGCGCCACCACGCCTGGCCTCTTATTTCTTCTTTTTTTCTATTACAGCAACCATGTTTTACTTTGTTTAGGATGTAAAGGGAAATTAAAGAAGGCAGAAAAGCAGGAGAGCTGTTTCTCTGTAACTGAAGGCATGGGTGGTATAGCGCATATTGGGGAATGAATAAAATGTCAGATAGAAAAAAACACAATATTCCTGGAGGTGCTGGGTATCCAACCCAGGACCTCATACATGCGAAGCATGTGCTCTCCCACTGAGCTACACCCCCACAAAAAGAGCTCCTTTTTAAAATTTGTAATGTGTTAGATACTTTGACAGCCTTTAAAAATATATATTTTAAAAGCCTTTTTGCTTTTTTAATTTCTTTTCTTCCTTTCTTTTTTTGCAGCTATGCTCAGAGGGTCACTGAACTGTACACCAAATTGGCTTTCTCAACAGCAATCTACAAACAAACAAACAAAAAAGACAAAAAACAAGATGTCATTCTATGAAAATCCAGGAGGTATCTTGATGTCCTCTATGCAAAATGAAAATCATGTTTCCTTATGTTTCTCTCAATTTCATATCATGTCTTTACATTAGCAAGTCGAGGGGGGGGGTTCAACTTCTTTCTTTTTGGTGGTAGTGGGGATTGAAGGATTGAACAACCCAGGGACATTCTACCTCTGAACTACACCCTCAGCCCTTTTTATCTTTTGTTCTGAAGCAGGGTCTCGCTAGGTTGACGAGAGGCTCATTACTTGCCGAGGCTGGCCTCGAACCTGTGATCTTTAGCCTCTCTAAGACTAGGATTGCATGCCTCTGTTCCCACACCCCGCTCAATTCCTTTCTCATTCCTTCCTGCTTCTCCATTTCCAGGCCACTAGGGGTCTACTTCCGTCACTATAGATTAGATTGCACTTTTAAGAGGTCTTTGATGTTTTAGTAGATGTGTACACTTTTGTTGGACTGGGATTGTCCTAGGAGAAAATGGACCATTGGTGTCCAGTTCAGTCATCTCCCTCTTGGCGTAGCAATTACCCAGGTCCAGTTTAGTGATCGCAGATTTATCTCAGTTGGCTTTCTTTGTGTCGGCATTCTCGTGCCTTCTAAAGTTAGTTACTAGCCAGGTGTGGTGGCACACGCTTGTAATCCCTGTACTTGGGAGGCTGAGACAGGAGGATGGCTGGTTTAAGGCCAGCTCCAGCTACTTGGACCCTGTTTCAAAATAAATAATAAAAAAGGCTATCTATCTATATCTATCTATCTATCTATCTATCTATCTATCTATCTATCTGGGAGCCGGGTGTAGTAATCCCAGTATTCGGGAGGTTGAGACAGGAGGACCATAGTTTGCTGACAGCCTCAGCTACTACTTAGTGAGGCCCTTTGCAATTCAGTGAGACCCTGTTTCAAAATAAAGAATAAATAATAGGGCTGGGGGTATGGCTCGGAGGTACAGTGCCCCTGGTTCCACCCCCAGTACCGCAAAAAATTAAAATAAATAAATGAATAAATAAACTTAGAGATACTGACAATGTTTCAAGATGTATCCCCAAGGCTGCTCGGCGACCCTTGCTCGGTGGTAGAGTGAATACTTTGTATTTTCTATTTCATCGCCGGAATCTCTGTATCTCTGCTCTGCAGCTACGCGCCGAAACCTCTGCTTTTCTCCCGCGCCCCTACTCACACGAGGGCGTCCCTTGGGTCACCCTTTAGCGCCGCCGCAGTTGCCTCTTGAGCCCCCTCCTCTTCGGGGTCTCCCTCCTCCATCGCTCCATCCCCCACTGCCAGGACTTGGTCCAGCCAGCTCTGTCGGAGAGGATGGATTCCAGACCTTTCTGGGTGAGCGAATGCACTGGGTGATTAGCAACCTTTAACAAAGCAGAGACATTTCTGAAAACAAACATTGGACACAAAGTGTTGAAAAAGAAGTGGAAAACAAGACAATAAAGAAAAAAGAAAACGAAGTGGAAGAGAAGAACTTCTTCAGGTGGCCGAGATAGCTCAGTTGGGAGAGCGTTAGACTGAAGATCTAAAGGTCCCTGGTTCGATCCCGGGTCTCGGCAAAGTGTACTTTTAGTCTATTCGAAAAAAATAAGCAACGCTACCAATCCATCTGCCCTGAATATTTCAACACTAGAAATCCTGGAACTTGTGACTTTACAAGCACCTTCGATGGAACTCTTGAGACTGGCTCCATCTGTTTCTCCGAATGCGTGCCCAGCGGTGTCAGAATCCCAATTTTATATGCAAAATAAAGATGAGCCAGGCGCTATGGTTCATAACTGTAATCTTGGGCTCTGGGAGGCTCAGCTAGGAGTATCACCGGTGGAGGCCAGCCGCAGCAATTTAGTGAGCTCTTGTTTCAAAATAAAAAAGACCGGGTCGGCTTTCTGGTAGGACGCCTTTGGACTCAACCCCCAGCACCATGATAAGCAAACTCTAAGATTTGTGCTGAGAATTTACACTTTTAGTTTTTCTTATCAGAGTGACATTTAATAGCAAATTTTAAAAGTGCCACAAAAGGCCGAGGGAAAGACAAAAAGGGCCGGGAAGAAAGAAAAAGCTGTAATTTTTATTATCTTTAATGGCACCTTATTATCTTTAATGCCCACTTTTTTATTTTGTGGTACTGGAGTTGCTGGAAGCCCTTCTACCTCCGGGCTACACTCCCAGACCTATTTTATATATTTTTAAAATTTATTTGGAAACAGGGTCTCTTACACCAGCGCAGCTGATTACGAACTTGCACGATCCTCCTGTCTCCGCCTCCCAAGCGCGGGGATTACAAGCGTGCGCCGGCTGGGGACCCCATATTTTGATTTTACGCTGGATTCTGACCAGCATTAAGTTGACATTTACTGTATGCGTTCACAGATTTCATGAAGACATCCAAGACTGCTCACACCTCCAGTGGACATAATTTCAGGAGCCCTGATGGGTATTGTATTGAAACGAAGGCCCACAACCTTTCAGAAATCTGAGATATTTCTGAAAACGAAAACTGAAAACAAACTGTGGAAAAACAAATTGAAGAACGTGGTCTCTGAACTTTATTTCGTCCTTTTGAGCTCTTTATATGAAATCAAGGTTGGAGTACTTGAGATAACACTGTGTGTGTGTGTGTGGGGGGGGGAATCCCAATGGAAGATGCCTTTTGGAAAAGAAATAAAATAGGATTCTATAATCAAAGACCAGTTGCTTGCATTGCTTTTTAATTATTTAATTATTATTTGTTTATTTTGCGGTACTGGGGATGAAACCCAGGGGCAGTCTGAGTGGCAACCCCAGCCCTATTTTTTTTTTCTTTATTTTGAAACAGGGTCTCACTGAGTTGCCAAGGGCCTCACTAAGTAGCTGAGGCTGGCGGCAAATCGTGGTCCTCCTGTCTCAGCCTCCTGAATGCTGGGATTACAAGCGTGCGCCACCGCGCTCGGCTTTGTGTTGCTTTTTTTAAATTAATGTTTTAAATCGAGTCTTCTGTTGAGCAAATGTGCCGTTTCGTTTGCAAACCTTTGGATGCTACTCGGTATATGCAATCTTGAGTGGAATCTTCAGTAGATAAAAACAACATTGTGAGGAAAAACTCTCCCCAACCCCATCCACAGGCCCTGCTGGGATTTGAACCCAGGATCTCCTGTTTACTAGACAGGCGCTTTAACCAACTAAGCCACAGAGCCCACAGGATGGTGTTCTTTTTCACTTTTATTAGAGACTATAGGTACATAATGCTGTTGAATATATCAAAACCTGAAAAATAACTTGCAAACTTTTATAAAGATGTCTACCACATAGCTCCTGAATTAACTTAAAATAAAAGGAAAGAGGAGAAATCTGATGGTCAGCCAGGTTTGGGAACCCGGAGACTAGGAAGTCTTGGGGCTTTCAAAACACTTGGCATTTGAATGCTCAAGTTCCCCACCTCTCCTGTACTTCCTCACCTCTAAGACCAGTGGAATGAGTCCTCTCCACCCCCAGTTCTGGCGTGCTGCAAACATCTTCACGATCATTTCGTTGTGAATGGAAAGGCTGGACACTTCGAGGTTTATTTTGATTTATTTTTTATTATTGGTTTATAAATAAACTCATTGGTTTATTTATTATTATTATTATTATTATCATCATTATTATTATTTTGGTGGTACTGGGGGTGGAACCCAGGTGCTTTCTACCTCCGGGCTCCCAGACCTATTTTATATTTTATTTGGAAACAGGGTCTCACTAAGTTGCTGAGAGCCTCACTAAGTAGCTGAGGCTGGTTTCGAACCTGCGCGATCCTCCTGTCTCAGCCTTCCAAGCGTGGGGCTCACAAGCGTGCGCCACTATGCTTGGCCCTCACTCACTGGTTTAATTAAATCATGGATTTGAGTCACTCATGGGATTTAGTTTTTTTTTTTTTTTCCTTATAGATTGGTCATTCGTTTTTTTTTGTTTTGTTTTTGTTTTTTGTTTTTACACAGTGGTCATCAGTCATCTAGTCATCAGCCTGATTCTCATGATGGTGCATCTGTGGCTGAAGCCAAAGTGGCGTGAGACAGAAGGACACTCGGCCAGCAGCCCTGGCTTTGAGCAGACTACTGCCTACGTGAAGCCTCGTGGTTGGGATGCAAAGCTTGGGTTTTCCTCGTTATTAAGAAAAACGGAATCCCTGTGCCTGTCTGCCTCAGGTGGCCGAGGACCAGATTTTGAATTTGAGGATCTACCTCAAATGATCTCTCTTCTACTATTCCTTGAAACTTTTAACTAGCCGTCTACTACAAGCCAATGTTCGTCTGGGCAATTGCAATGGTGTCTTCTGCTTTTAGCTCAGCAGAAGTCCAAAGTGCAGAACTGTGGGTGGAAGAAGCCAGAGTTGCCCTAAACTTCGTAGTAACTGGTGATGTAGACACCCGACTCTGTTTCAGAGACAACATAAAGAAGACCACTAACCCCAAGGGAGGCCGCCTACGGTGGGTCCAGGAACAAATAAGCCCAAGTAGAGTTTTAAGGATGAAGAGGAAGAGGCTGAAGGCGATCAGGAAGTTTAAAGACAGAGGGTTAGGAACGTGCAGGTTTGGGGCAGGCAGAGGTAGGGATGGTTATTTCCAAAGCCCCAGGGAAGGGAAGCCTGGCTTCTGTGGGCGGTGGTGCCTTTCAGAGATACTTACTAGTAAAGGTAAAAAGAAGAGTGGGATTTTCTGCTTGTTGTTTGGTTCTTGGTCACAGGCATGTGGCTTGGGAATTTGGGCTGAGGCTAAAAAAAAAAAAAAAGGAGATGAATTGGGTCTGAAGATGATGAGAATGACTTTATTAAAGTGTCTGTAGGCTGCCGGGCACGGTGTGTGCTTGGAATTCCCGTGCTTGGGAGGCTGAGACAGGAGGGTCACAGGTTGGAGGATAGCATCAGCAATTTAGTGAGGCTGTGTTTCAAAATAAAAAATAAAATAAGGCTGGGGGTGTGGCTAAGCGTTGGAATGTTCCTGGGTTCAATTTCCAGCACCCCCCAAAAATGTTGCTAGGCATCTGATGCCTGGGTCTAGACTGGTGGTTTTTTACATACCTGTGGTGCAGAGGGACCTGGAGTGCTGGTATCCTGAGGACTGAGTAATTAAGCTTGGGAGACCAAGAGCTCCTACTAGATAGGAAAACGGTAAGCTTGCAGATCACTCATGGGGAGCGTCTAATGGTTGCCCCCGGGAGTGGCACGTGCTTTCTTGGTTTGGCTCTCGAATTTCTATTCCCCTCCTCCAGTTTACTATGGAGGGAACGTTTACATCTTTCACATTCGGAATTTGGTGTACTAGAAAACGGATTGTATGCCGTGGTCTGGCACCTTGGCAGAGCACTTCCGAGTGTGATCTCTGATCGTTATCACAACCCTGACATACAGTTATTGGCTCCTACCCATTTGGCCAAATTAAAACTAGTAAATAGCCAGGCGTGGTGATGCCTTCAGTCTCGGTACTTAGGAGGCTGAGTCCGGAAGATGGAAGATATGAAAACCACCTCTATAACATACCGAAACTCTCAGCAACTTTGTGAGAACCTGTTTTATATGAATATTTGTGTGTGTGTGTTTGTGTGTGTGTGTGTGGTATTGGGGATTGAACCCAGGAGCGTTCTACCTTGGAGCCACTCCCCCAGCCTTATTTTATTTTTTATTTTGAAAAGGGGCGCTCACCAATTTGCCGAGGCTGTCCTCGAACTTGCGAGATCCTACTGTCTCAGCTCCCAGAGTACTGAGATTACAGGTGAAATACTCAAGTCTCTTTCTAGATAGAAATTTCCCATTAATGCTGCTAGTATCTTTCAGAACCCAGGTAAATAAATAATAAGTAAATAAGTAAATAAATAGGTGTGGGGATCTAACTCAGAGATAGAATGTCCCTGGGTTTAATCCCCAGCACTAAAAAGTATCTCAAACGAACTGCTGTGTTGCAAGCTTATTACATTAATTAAGGTAGCCATTTTGCAGGGTGAGTACTATATATATGTATATATAAGCAGGATCCTCAGAGGATGTACACTACTCACCACTAAGGGGTTAAAATAAACCTCTCTTGCCGAGACCCGGGATTGAACCAGGGACCTTTAAGATCTTCAGTCTAACGCTCTCCCAACTGAGCTATCTCGGCCACACACAAACAGTTTTCTCCCCTTACTCCTCCTCCAATTCTTTGTTTTCATCATTAGTTCTCAGAATGTCTCAGATTCTTTGCCAATCGATGGTTGCATTTGCCCGCTCAGAAAAACTCCCCCGTCCATCCATTGTCTGTGACGCACGCTGCTCGCTGCTCGGATCTGGTTCCTGACGTTGTGGGATGCAGGGATGGACCAGGGAGACCCCAAAAGAAGTGACGAGGCTGAAAATGCCCTTCTGCTCTTCCGTAGACACACTCAGAAAATTTAGAAAATTAAAGATTTTCTTGGGTTCCTTATTTTTCTCTAATTTCAATTTCTTGTCTTTCACAATCTGTAAAGATGACATAAAACAAAACATAATGCAATACACGTGGCCCAAGCACTCACCTCAGTATTCTCAACTTACAGGAGCCTACCTGTCAGAAGATCTGACAAGTCTACAGTGGCTTTCTCTGGCTATTTAGAAGTCAAACAACAATAAATGTTGAGGAGGATGTGGGGAAATAGGAACTCTTCTACACTGTTGGTGGGATTTCAAATTAGTACGGCTGCCATGGAGATTAGTGTGGAGATTCCTCAGGAAAATGGAAATAGAGCTACCATCTGCTCCAGCTATGACCCGCCCTGGAAGTCACTACGTTGTACAGGTCCTCGCTAAGTAACTGAACCGGCTCTGACAAAAATTTAGTATACTCATGAAAGGGACTGTTTTGCTGGGTATTATAGTACAGAATACCTGTAATAGAGGAGTGTCACTAAACCAGGTGTTCCACTCATCATTCCCAGGGGTGTAACACACTAGTGAAGGAGACTAAAAAGCTAGTGTCACCGAGACCCCCAGGGACCCTCAGATCTTCACTCTGACCCTTCTCAACTGAGCTGTCTCAGCTACTGCAGAGAGGAAGAGGCTTTCACTAACTTCTCTCTCAACCCTTTGTTTTCAGAGTTCCTTTTCAGAATGTCTCAGGTTCTTAACAGTGGTTAACTGTCCAACGCACTTGCCCACCCAGAAAAACTTCCCCTCCACTGTCTCCGACACTGCTTGGATGAGAATGCAGGCTGCGTGGGATGGAGAGATGGATGAGGAAGACTCAAGAGAGGCGACAGCGTTTCTAAAGGCCTTTCTGCTCTTCGCAGACACACTCAGAAAATTAAAGAAATTAAAAAAAAATAATGTCTTGGATTTTTTTTCCCGGTACTGGGGATGGAACCCAAGGGCATTCTACCTCCAAGCTACACCCCCAGCCCTATTTTTTATTCTTTATTTTGAAACAGGGTCTCACTGAGTTACAAAGGGCCTCACTAAGTAGGGGAGGCAGCCCAGAAACCTCCATCCTCCTGTCTCAGCCTCCCGAATGCTGGGATCATGATGGGGTGTGTCTATACAGCGCCTAAGGAGATTCGGCCTAAGGCAAAACTTTAAGTAAAGTGATTCAGCAAAAAAGGGGCAAAGATGGCGCCTGGAGGAAGCTAGGAAGGCGTGGTTTCCCCATTCACTATGGGTGGGGAGACTGAGCGGGTTTTTCCCTTTCTACCTTTAAAGGAGCTTTCTGCACACATGAATGGCTCATGTACTGGCCTGGGATTGGCTGTAAACTACGTGCTAGTGATCTTTATCCCGGATAGGCTAGGCTATTTCTCATGGGAATTCCCCTCGTGGCTTGGTACTATATAAAGGATGGCTTGGAGGGAGATAGATGAGATCTCGCTTGTGTTGGAGGCGTAGGTACTCATCATCTCTCCAGCCCCGCCAGCTGTCGGGCTGGATTCCCTACAGGATCACAAGTGTGAGCCGCCTTGCCCAGCTGTCTTAGATTTCGTGTTTTTCTCCTATTTCACATTTT
The DNA here is from genome assembly GCF_963383645.1 of Muscardinus avellanarius. Lineage (NCBI taxonomy): Eukaryota > Metazoa > Chordata > Mammalia > Rodentia > Gliridae > Muscardinus > Muscardinus avellanarius. The sequence continues at coordinate 86,133,383 of NC_137800.1, read as the reverse complement.
TGTTTTACACAATCTCTAAAGATGGGGAGAAATGAAACTCAAGGTTGCTCTAACTTTGCTACAAGAAGGCACATGACCCCAGCACTCTCCTCAATATTCCCGATTTAGAGGAACATAACTATCCGGTAGAAGAAGGAAGATAACCTGTCATAAAAATATGAGCCGGGCGTGGTGACACCACAGGCTTGTAATCCCAGTACTTGGGGAGGCTGACACAGGAGGATCACAGTTTGTGGCCAGCCTCAACTACTTAGTGAGGCCTTCCGTAACTTAGCGAGACTCTGTTTTAAAATAAAAACTAATAAAATAGGGCTGGGGGCCGGAGGTGGTGGTGCACGATTGTAATCCCAGCATTCGGGAGGTGGAGACTGGAGGATCGCAGTTTGCAGCCAGCCTCAGCTATTTAGTGAGGTCCTTCGCAACTCAGTGAGACCCTGTTTCAAAAAATAAAAATACCGAAAAATAGGGGGTGTAGCACGGAGGTAGAATGTCTCCGAGTTCCATCCGCGGTAACCGCAATAAATAAATAAACAAATAAACATGAGATATCTCGTATGTGCATTAGCTGTATGAAGTGTAGCGGGAGGTGGTAGCCCACTCCTGTACTCCCAGTACTTAGGAGGCTGAGACAGGAGGATCGCAGGTTGGAGGCCCGCCTCAGCAACCCAGTGAGGTCCCTCAGCAACTTACCAAGTCCGTGTTTCAAAAAACAAATAAGCCGGGCGTGGTGGCGCACGCTTGTAATCCCCGCTCTTGGGAGGCGGAGACAGGAGGATCACGCTGGTTGGGAGCCAGCCTTGCGGGCTTAAGAGACCCTGTTTCCAACTAAAAATATATATAAAATAGGTCTGGGAGTGTAGCCCAGAGGTAGAAGGGCTTCCAGGAACCCCAGTACCACCAATAAATAAATAAATAAATAAACAAATAAATAAGATAAAACGGGGTTGGTGGTGTAGCTCAGAGATAGAATGCCTCTGGGTTCAACTTCAACCTCTAAAAGGGGGGGGGGGAGTACCTAAGAATTTTGTTAATTAAAACAAAAGCCTCCAAATACTGGGACTACGAGTGTGCGCCACCAGAGCCTAGCAGGAAGCGAGTCCTTTTGCACCCCATTAACACAAAGGGTTTGGAGACCTGTCCAGGCAGAGAGGTCTGATAAGCAGCGAATTCGTCTCTCTGGTTTCTTTGGTGTCCGCCTCATTGGGAATAGGGCTCTGTCTCCTAGGGGCGCAGAATCCACCACTGAGCTTTTTCAAATCTTCCAGCATTAATAGGAAAATTTCATCCAGAATGAGACTTGATTAGTTTCAGAAAACACAGGGATGACGAGCAGAAGGTACCAGTTTAGCTGGGAATTTTGGCAAGTAATGGTGGTGTCCAGTGGTTAAGATATGCCATGATAAGCCGGCAGGGGGTGTAGCTCAGTGGTAGAGCGCATGCTTAGCATGCATGAGGCCCTGGGTTCGATCCCCAGCACCTCCACGTGTGGTCCTAGTGTCATTTTAACTCAAGGGATCCATTTAAGTCTTACCAACGTTGAATTATCTAAATATTTCTACTGGGTTAAAGTTTCCAATTTGGGAGCCCTTGGAAGGCAAATTAATTAGTATTAAATAAATGCTCAGATTAGAAGAGACCGACAAGCCAAACAGAGGGGAGAACTCATCCACTACTTTTAGACCTGCTCCACCCAGCCACACCCCTGTCAATAGACTGGGAAGGACAGATCATATTTTCTTTTTCCTTCTAAGGATGAAGAGATTAATTTTTCTTAAAAAATATATATTTTAGCCGGACGTGGTGGCGCACGCTTGTAATCCCCGCGCTTGGGAGGCAGAGACAGGAGGATTGCACAGGTTCAAAGCCAGCCGCCCGCGCTGGCTTAGGAGACCCTGTTTCCAAATAAAAATAAAAATGTAAAAATAGGTCTGGGAGTGTAGCCCGGAGATAGAAGGGCTTCCAGGAACCCCAGTACCACCAAAAAAAAAAAAAAAAAAAAAAAAAAAAAAAAAATATATATATATATATATATATATATATATATATACACACACACACATATATATAAATATTGTGTATATATATATATATATATATTATTTTTTTTTTTTTGCACTGGGGGTTGAACCCAGGGGCATTCTTTCTCTGAGCTACACCCCCAGCCCTAGCTTATTTTTTATTTTGAAATAAAATTTCACTAAATTGCTGAGGGCCTTGGTAAATTCCTGAGGCCGGCTTTCAACCTGTGATCCTCCTGTCTCAGTCTCCCAAGTACTAGAATTACAGGGGTGCACCACCATACCCAGATCTCACCTTTTCCTTCTCTTTCCTATTCTTTTACTTAAATCCACTCATGCCTGGCATGAGAAAGCCCATCTGTGGCCCCGGTCTTGGCGAGCTGGGGTTCCAGTCCTTCCTAGGCTAGGGAGCAGGTGAGCACACCAGGGGGCAACTTCTCTCAAGCAGCCTTAAGACATCAAACTGCATAGTTGAGAAAACCCTTCGTATATATATTCTGGTTTGCTACAAAACCTCAGGGGGAAAGTTTTCCAGGGTTGAAGTCAAGCTCCCATTGAGTTCCCAGCATCCAGTGACAGTTTGGTGGTTGGGTCAGAGCGAACGGCTGGCTTGTGGGTCATCAGCGTGAGTCCACAGACACCCACTATTGGTGTCTGGCACCCACTATTCCAAATACTTTTGGTCATTCTTATTTTGAGAGAGAGAGAGAGAGAGAGAGAGAGAGAGAGAGAGAGAGAGGTTGTAAATATTCTATTTGTCAAATTTTAAGTCTAGTGATATTAAGTATAGCTTGTTGACATTACATACATTCATATTGTTGTACAATCATGACAGCCATCAGACTCAAAAACTCTTTTCCTCTTGCAAAACTGAAACTCTACATCCATTAAATAGTTCCCTCCTTTCCCCCCTCAGATGTGCCTTTTCTGCAGTGTTTAATCTGTTGGGCCACCATTGCTTTAGATGCCATCGCAAAGCCGTGTCTTGAGTTTGCTGGCATCCTTAATTCAGCAAGTTCCATCTGCAATGCACCCCACTTCTTACGTTGCCATTCTGACTCTCCAAGAAAAATAACTTAGCAGTCTACTCACCGCAAGCAGAAACGTCTGCTCCTCTTGGTGAAAATCAAAATCATTGTACTGACATAAGACAGAAAACCTGAATAAGGCCAGGCGTGGTGGCCCACAGTGGTAACGAGACGGGAGGATCATAGGCTCACGGCCGGCTTCAGCTACTTGTGAGGCCCTCTGGGGGTATAGCTCGGAGGTAGAATGCCCCTGAGTTCAATCCCTAGAAGAAACACACACACACACACACACACACACACACACACACACACACCATCTAATTTGGAAAGGGGTAAAAGCCTAATCTTGCTGAGACCTGGGATCAAACCAGGGACCATAAAATCTTTCATTCATGTCCTCCCAATTGCGCTATCTTGGCTAGTTAAGAGCAGTGGTGGTGGAGGACTTTCAACCACTTCCCTTTCAATACTAGGTTTTCAATTTTCTTTTTTAGAACTCTGGATCTGCAGAGTCCTTTGCTTCGGCACCCATGCCAGTCAGAGACATGGACAGAAGTTTATTTGGGGAAAAAGGGAAAAATACACACTCAAGGGGCGGATGTGAGCGGGGCGTGGTGGCGCACGCTTGTAATCCACGCGCTTGGGAGGCTGAGACAGGAGGATCGTGCAGGTTCGAAGCCAGCCTCAGCTACTTAGTGAGGCTCTCAGCAACTTAGTGAGACCCTGTTTCTAATAAAAGATAATTGGGTCTGGGAGTATAGCCCAGAGGTAGAAAGCCCCTGGGTTCCACCCCCAGTACCACCAAAAAAAAAAGGGGGGGGGAGGATGTGGGCTACCTCGAGATGAGGAAGGAGAAGTGGGGGAACTCAGGGCTCTCTTCTTATAGGGGAGTCTTGGGGGGGGGCTAGAGGAGGTGTGTGAGGATGATCTCGGTCCTGGAGTCCCCGAGGGAGGTTCTGGCGGTCTGGTAGTCCAGTCAACTTTAGGGGGGATGATCTAGTGTGATAGTCCTGAGGTGCTTCCTCGTGGTCTGGTCAACCTTAGGGTCCTCAGGCTGATTGGGTCCTCATAAACTGATTGACAGATAAGCTGGAGTATCCTAAGTTATAGTTTCCTCAAAATATTGTACCTATCTTGTTATCAAGAAGCAGGGAAATTATAGTTTCTTTTAGTTAACTCTAAGATCTACAGATTTCCCAGGAATTCGGGAGACTCAAGCCTGGGAACGAGAACTGGTTTATGGAGTGAGGCTGAAGCACTTCAGCTCTAGGTTCTTAGATTAAAGTTATATTTTACTTTTCCTTGCTGTTTCCATTCTACCTACTTATTTCTTTTATCCGACATCGCCCTCCCCCAGACTTTGATCTCTTAATCTTAAGAGGTGCTAAGGGCCGACAGTCCATCTTCCGTAGCTTCTTCAAGCTTATGAGGGGTTGTTGTCCCTGCCCAGCCAGGGATCAAAAGTCTCTTTCTAACTGAACTAAAGAAGACATAGGAAGGTCAGGGCTTGTTGGTTGTAGAATTATTGCTCTTTGGTATCTTGGAATTGAGAAGGCAAGGGCATGAAAGGTATTCCTATGCAAAGTCTACTGGCTAATGAAATAAGGATCCTTTTCAACCAAGATGTTCCAGAAAGCCAGGAGGTTGGTAAGTCTTTGAAACTTGGGTCAGAATCAGATATATTATTAATTTGAGGTCTTGTAATGCAGAAGACACATTTTTAGAATCATCAGGAATATAAGCAGAACACTTTGCTTTAATAATTGCACAGCCCGCCCACCCTGTGCTGCCGTTAATCTGTCAGGGGCCACTCAATTTTGTAAGATGACCTTTCTCATTTTATTTCATCATTTATTAGTGAAATGCTCTCAGCCGTGTCACTGGGAGCCTTTTGTGTAGACTTACTAAAGGACTGTATGCCAGATTATGTCTTAGAGTTCAGCTGAGGGAAACAGAATAGAAGCTAGGTGATCAGACCAGTGGAAAACTGACTATGTCCACTGATGTAAATCTGGAAGGTCAGCTGGTCCATCTACGATCTCAGTTCAGTGTCCTTGTACCCTGTTCTGTAAGATGGGCATAACGACACACACTTGGAATCCCAGTACTTGGAAGGTTGGAACAGGAGAATTGCAGGCTCAAGGCCAGCCTCAGCAAGAGCGAGACTCAGCAGTCTGTTTCAAAACAGAAAATAAGCCGGATGTGGTGGAGCGTGCTTGTAATCCCAGCATTCGGGAGGCTGAAACGGGAGGATCGCAGTTAGTGAGACTCTCTGCAGATCGGGGAGACCCTGTTTCAAAATAAAGAATTTGGGCTAAGAGTGTAGCTAGGAGGTAGAATGACCCTGGGATCCACCCCCAGTACCACAAAAATAAATAAATAAATAAGCAAATAAAAAACAGAAAATAAAAGAGAATTGGGGGTATAGTTCAGACGTAGAATGCAATGCCTCTGGGTTTAATTCCTAGTCACACACACACACACACACACACACACACACACACACACACAGGTGTATGTACTCCACCATTTTAGAGTTTCTGCTACACAAACTTCTGCACGTTAGAAGGCCTCCTAACTTTCTTGCTATTTCATCATAGGTCAAAGATTTCATATAAGCAGGGGCTCGCTCTTTCCAGAGATCAAATAGAAAGTTTTGCTGTATTTGGAGGATTTATTTATTTATTTTTGTGGTACCGGGGGTGGATCCCAGAGGCCTTCTACCTTCGGGCTATACTCCAGACCTGTTTGGAATCAGGGTGTCACTAAGTTGCTAAGGGCCTCACTAAACTGCTGAGGCTGGCTTCCAACCTGCGCTCCTCCTGTCTCAGCCTCCCAGGCACTGGGATTACAAGTGTGCACCGCCACGCCCGGCTCTCGACTGTAAATTCTGAAGAGGGAGAGGTTTAATCCTAGACACATGAATTCAGGAACTGAATCCCTATAGTTTAACAGCTGTAGGAGTACCGAAAAGAGCCTGCAAAGGACCTTTCCATTTTGAGAAGAGTTGATCTAAAGGTGAATTCTTTTTCCAGGTCATAAATAAGACACAGTCACTTGGTTATACTGTTGCTATACAGGTAAGATCATCGGGAGTTGGAAGGAGCTTATTGCCATAGTCCAATAGGGCTTTGTGTACTTGGCCCAAATTAATTGTGTATTTAATAATTTCCTCGGTTTCAGGATCAACAACAGGTTCTGAAGTTAGGAAAGATCTTCTATAAAGTGTTTTATGAGGGCTCAACTGGAGAAAAGTTTTAGGAGCAATGCTGATTCTCAATAAAGCAATAGGCAATAAGCGTAACCAGGACTCGGAGGTCTCCCGGCATAGCTTTGCCAAAGTGGTCTAGACATGTGAGTTAGCCCTTTCAGCCTTTCCTGATGATTGGGGGTGCCAGAGCCATGAAGGTAGTAAGTTATACCCAGAGCTTGTGAGACCTCCGGTGTTATCTTTGAGACAAAGGAAAGTCCATTGTCGCTTAGAAGTGACTGAGGAAGTCCAAATCGAGAAATAATATCCTCTAATAGGGCTTTAACAACCTCTTGAGCCTTTACAGTTCAGGTAAGATAAGCTTCTATTCATCCCCCAAAGATGTCAGCAAACCCCAAAGATATTTATATCCCGGGCATAGGGGCATCTGGGTAAATTCTAGTTGCCAATCACCCCCAGGGAATGTGCCTCTTATTGTATAGGGTTAAGTGAAGGTGGTGGCTTGGTCCACCCCACCCCTGATTATTCCAGAGGCAAAAGGGGTCAAAGCCTTGTGACCTCTCGTATAGTAGTCTCAAGACCTTTTCCTCTAAAAGGATGCGTAACCAAAGCGGTCAGTGCTTTTCCCCCCCAGGTGACATGAGTTGTGGATCCCCTTAGTAATTTTCCTCTGGTCAGCCTGGGTAATAGAACTTTATGATTTTTATCTCTATCACCAACCATTTTCCCCACTGATTTGCCCATTCCCTTTCAGCTTCTGTATAAGATGGGCTAATATCTAAGCTTGGAGTGAGAGGAATAAGATCTATTTCTTTTACTTTTCTATTTATTTATTTATTTATTTATTTAGTACTGAGGATTGAGCCCAGGGAAAATTCTATCTTCCAGCTACATCCCAGCCCTATTTAAAAAAATTTTCTTTTTGTGGTACTGGAGATGGAACTCAGGGACATTCTACCTCCGAGCTACACTCCTAGCTTTATTTTTTTTCTTTATCTTGAAACAGGGTCTCACTGAGTTGCAAAGGGCCTCACTAAGTAGCTGAGGCTGTCCAGGAACCGAGATCCTCCTGTCTCAGTCCCCCAAATGCTAGGATGACAGGTGTGCACCACCACGCCTGGCCAGTACGCTCCTTTTGGTGAGCATCACTGGGATCGTGGGAACACGCGGGAGCTGGTCCTAGAGTTATAAAAGATGCTGGCAGAATTAATGGGAAATTTCTATTGAGAATGAAACTCTGAAGGTTTGAGAAAGAGCAGAGCTGAAGAACAGAAATTTCCACTTTAGCTGGAAATATTGGCAGATAAGGGTGATGTACAGTTATGTAACATAGAAAAAAGAAACTATGCAAGGGGGTGTAGCTCAGTGGTAGAGCGCATGCTTAGCATGCATGAGGCCCTGGGTTCGATCCCCAGCACCTCCACTTGGGATTCTAGTAGCTTTTTAAACAATCTTGGAATGGAGGTCTTTGGAAGGCCAATGAATTAGAACTAAATAAAGGTTTGCTAAGAAAAGAAAGAGACCAAGAGTCCCTCCCAAGGACTAAGAAGGCCCTGGGGCAACCTCCTTTAGACGTTTTTTATTTTGTACTGGGGGTTGAACCCAGGGGCATTCTACCTCTGAGCTACATCCCCAGCCCTAGTTTATTTTTTATTTTGAAATAGGGTCTCACTAAGTTGCTGAGGGCCTTGGTAAATTCCTGGGGCCGGCTTTCAACCTGTGACCCTCCTGTCTCAGTCTCCCAAGTACTAGGATCACAGGGGTGCACACCCCATGCCTGCCGCTCACTTTTCTTTCTTTCCTATTATTTCACGTTCATCCATCCACTTATACCTGGCATAAGAAAGCCCGTTTGGCGAGCTGTGCTTCTGGTCCTTCCTAGGCTAGGAGCAGGTGAACACATCAGGAGGCAACCTCTCTCAAGCTGCCTTAAGACATCCAAACTGCATAGTTGAGAAAACCATATATACACAATTTCTGGCATGGGAGAGTTTTCCAGGGATGAAGTAAAGATTCCCATTGAATTCCCAGCGCTCAGTGACAGGCTGGTGGTTTGGGTTAAAATAAATAACTGGCAACCTGGGCGTGGTGGCACACGTTTGTAATCTCAGCCTTTGGGAGACTGAGACAGGAGGATTACAGTTTGCAGCCAGCCTCAGCTGCTTAGTGAGGCCCTCTGCAACTTAGTAAGACCCTGTTTCAAATTAAAGAATAAAAAATAGGGTTGGGGGTGTAGCTTGGAGGTAGAACGCCCCTGGATTCAATCCCTAGTACTGAAAATAAATAAATAAATAAATAAATAAATAAATAAATAAATAAATGACTGGCTGTGGGTCATCTACATGAGTCTATAGACACCGTCTTCCATCCACTTCTCAAAGGCACTATGCCAAATACAGACACAGAATTCAGAAACAGAATTCAGTGCTCTGGATTAGTCCTGGCTTCTTCACAAAATACTTTGGGTCATGAGAGAAAGAGAGAGAGAGAGAGAGAGAGAGAGAGAGAGAGAGAGAGAGAGAGAGAGAGAGAGAGTGTGTTTGCACAAAGAAGCATATTACAAAATGTACTATCGTATCCATTTTTAAGTTCAGTGCCATTAAGTGCCTTCATACTGTTGTGTAATCGTGACAGAAGGGAGGTGATGACTTCAGAGAGTATTCCCTCCTGGACTCCCCAACTTCCCACTAGGGTAGTTTGGGGGAAGCCGCCTTTGCTGAGGCTGGTTCTAGAGTTGGGAAAGATGCTGGCAGCATTAATAGGAATTTTCTATTTGGAATGAAACTTTGAAGGCTTGAGAAATTGCAGAGGTAAAGAACAGAAGCTACCACTTCAGCTGGAAATATTGGCAGGTGAGGGTCCTGTCCAGTTGTGTAAGATAGCAGAGAGGGTTCTACAAGGGGGTGTAGCTCAGTGGTAGAGCGCATGCTTAGCATGCATGAGGCCCTGGGTTCGATCCCCAGCACCTCCACTTTTAATTTGTCAGGGGTCTACTTTGTGTCACCAACACCTTTGAATGGTCTGGTTTCTGCTGGATTAGAGGAATGAGGCCCTTGGAAGGCAAATTAATTTGTTCTAAGTACTCAGCATATGGGGCGGGGTGGGGGGTGGGGAATCACAAAGTCCCGGGCCACTTCTTTTACACCTGCTCCACCCCCAGCCACGCCTATGTCAATAAATTGCAAAGGACAAAGATTCCACTTTTAGCCGGTCCTGGTGACTCACGCTTGTAATCTCAGTATTTAGGAGGCTGAGCCTGTTAGATCCCAGGTCAGAGACCAGCCTCAGCAACCTAGTGAGACCCTGTATCAAAATAAAAAATAAAACGGACTGGGGGGTGTAGCCCGGAAGTACAACTCCCCTGGGTTCACTCTCCAGTACCTCAAAAGATTGCACTGTTTCTTTGAAAAGATCACTTTTTAAATTTGAATCCAGCCTGGGCGTGGTGGCCCACTCAGGCTTGTAATCCCAATACTTGCAAGGCTGAGACTGGAGGATCGCACGTTTGTGGCCAGCCTCAGCTACTTAGTGAGGCTTTCTGTAATTTAATACGATGGTGTTTCAAAATAAAGAATAAAAATAGGGCTGGGGGACATAGCTCAGAGATAGAATGCCCCTGGGTTCAATTCCCGGTAGAAAGAAGGAAAGAAAGAAAGAAAGAGAGAGAGAGAGAGAGAGAGAGAGAGAGAGAGAGAGAGAGAGAGAGAGAGAGAGAGAGAAAGGGAAAGAAAGAAAGAGAAAAAAAACAAAGCCAGGCTTGGTGGCACATGCCTGTAATCCCATTACTTGGGAGGGTGAGACAGGAGAATCACAGGTTTGAGGACAGCCTCAACTATCAACAACCTAGGGAGACCCTGTTTCAAAATAAAAATGAAATAGAACTGGGAATGTAGCTCGAAGGTAGAATGCTCCTGGGTTCAATAACCAGTCTTAAAAAAAAAATTTAATTATGGAGTGAGCCGGGAGTAGTGGTGCACGCTTGTAATCCCAGCATTCGGGAGGCTGAGACAGGAGGCTTGCGGTTCGCGGACAGCCTCAGCTACTCAGTGAGGTGCTCCACAATTTAGTGAGACCCTGTTTCAAAATAAAGAATATAAAATAGGGCAGGGGGTGTAGTTCGGAGGTAGGATGCCCCTGCGTTCAACCCCCAGACTCGAAAAAGAAATCCAGGGGTGTTCTACAGGTTACAGGGTTACAACTCCATCCATCCTATTTTATTTTTTTACTTTGAAATAGGACCTAAGTTAATGAAGGCCTCATTACTGGGATTACAAGCGTGCACAACCACCCTTTGCTGAGAAAATTATTAGTAGACTTATTCTGGGGTGCTTAAAATCTCAGGTGGCCAGGTGTGGTGGCACACTACTGTAATCCCAGTATTTGGCAGATTGAAACAGGAAGATCACAGGTTTGAAGCTAGCCTCAGCAATTTAGTGAGGTTCTCAGCAATTTAGCAAGACCCTGTTCCCAAATTAAAACAAATAAAGAAATCAAATAAGGCTGGGGGTGTAGATCAGCGCTAGGGTTCGATCCCTCAGCACCACAAAGCAAAAGCAAAGACGAACAAACAAACCTCTCACGCTTGTAACCCCAGCATTTGGGAGGCTGAGACAGGAGAATAGTGGTTTGCAGCCAGCCTCAGCTACTTAGGTATTTTGCAACCCAGTGAGACCCTGAATGAAAAAATAAAAAATAGGGATGGGGGTGTAGCTCAGAGGTAGAATGCCTCTGGGTTCCATCCCTAGTACCGCAAAACCAAACCAAACCAAACCAAAAAACCTCTCTGGAGGGGGTTTTCCACCGATGAATTAAAGGTTTTCAGTAATCAATGAAAGGCTGTCGCTTGGGTCACATCTTCTGGCATCCGTTTCCCAAAGGCAGGGCTCCAAATACTGTCCCAGATTGCAACTAGTCCTGGCTTCTCCACACAATACTCGGGGTCATACTTCTTTCGCCTGATTTGCGTGTGTGTGTGTGTGGAAGAGAACGGGAATAAACATACCAGAATGTCCCCGGGCATTCTACCTTTGAGCTGCACCCCCAGGCCTATCTAATTTTTATTTGAAACCAAGTCTCAAGTATTGGGATTACAAATCTGGTGCCAGCAAGACCGGTTTGATGGGATTATTTTGAAGTCAGAAGTTACACCATAAATTCCAAGTCAGAGAGGACTTCGTGGGAGTCCTGTGAATTCGTCTCTCTGGTTTCCTCGGGGCCGGCCTCACTGGGAATAGAGTTCTGTCTCCTAGAGGCGTTAAGTCCAGCGCAGTGATTTTTGGAATCCACTACTTAGGCTCTTAGCCCAGTGTCCGGAGAACCAGTGGTGCGCAGGAGGCTGGACTGACCTGCTCTTCTCTCCGATGTGTGAATTAATTCTGCCCCAGTTGTCGTTCTCAGAAGCTCTCCTGGCCCTCGTCTGCAGGTAATGGTGGTATCCAGTGGTATAAGATAGAAGACAGCAGATTAGTAGGGGGTGTAGCTCAGTGGTAGAGCGCATGCTTAGCATGCATGAGGCCCTGGGTTCGATCCCCAGCACCTCCAGTTGCAATTTGGGTTGTGTTTTTGGCTCTGCGAGGATTTGACTTCGAAGCCCTTGGGAGGAAAATGAATTACTGCTAAATATTCAGTGATCTTAGGAAAAGAGATCAACAGAACGGTAGGAAGAGAAAGGGGAGGAGTAGGAAGCCCAGGCCCCTCCATTTCAGACCTACCCCAACCCAGCCTCCTCTGTGCCAATAACCTGGGAAGGACGAATACTTTACCTTTTTTCTTTTTTTAGTTATACTTCCCCCCCACCCCCAAGGAAAGAGATCAGTTTTTCTTTAAAAATATTTATTTAGGAGATTGAACCCAGAGTTTTCCACCTCTGAGCTGTACACCCAGGACAGCTATTTATTTATTTATTTATTTATTTATTTATTTATTTATTTATTTATTTATTTATTTATTGGTACTGGGAATTGAATGCAGGGGCATTCTACCTCTGAGCTACATCCCCACGTCTATTGTTTTTATTTTACTTTTTATTTTTATTTTACTTAGTTATTTTTGCGGGTCTGGGGATGGAAGCCAGGGGCAATCAACCTCCAGACTATACCCCCTGCCCTATTTTTTTATTCTTTATTTTGAAACTGGGTCTCACTGAGTTGCGGAGGGCCTCACTAAGTAGCTGAGGCTGTCCACGAACCACGATCCTCCGGTCTCAGCCTCCCGAATGCTGGGATTTCAAGCGTGTGCCACCACGCCCGGCTTATTCTTTATTTTTAAATAGGGTCTCACTAAGTTCCAGAGGGGCTTACTCAGTAGCTGAAGCTGACCACAAACCTGCAATCCTCCTGTCTCAGCCTCCCAAGTAATTCCAGGCCCCTCCATTTCAGACCTACCCCAACCCAGCCTCCCCTGTGCCAATAACCTGGGAAGGACGAATACTTCCTGGAATTACAAGGGTGCGCCACCACACTCGGCTTATTTTTTATTTTTTTTGAAACAGGATCTCACTAAGCTGTTGAGGGCCCCGTTAAGCTGTGGAAGCTGAAATTCTCCTGCCCCAGCCTTCCAAGTACTTTGCTTACAGGGGTGCACCACCGCGCCTGGATCTCACTATTTTTTTTTTTTTTTAAATCTTTCTCCTTCCTATTCTTTTACTTAAATCCACTCATGCCTGGCATGAGAAAGCCCATCTGTGGCCCCGGTCTTGGCGAGCTGGGGTTCCAGTCCTTCCTAGGCTAGGGAGCAGGTGAGCACACCAGGGGGCAACTTCTCTCAAGCAGCCTTAAGACATCAAACTGCATAGTTGAGAAACCCCTTCGTATACATATTCTGATGTGCTACAAAAGCTCAGGGGAGAGTTTTCCAGGGGTGAAGTAAAAGGTTCTCGTTGAGATCCCAGCGTCCAGTGAGTTTGGTTGGGTCAGTGAGCGGCAGGCTTGCGGCTCATGGGCTGAGTCCACAGGCACCTCTGGCACCCACTACTCCAAATACTGACACAGAGAACAGAATTCAGTGCTCTGGGTTAGTCCTGGGTTCTCCACAAAATACTTTTGGTTATTCTTTTTTTTTAAACCCCAATTTTGGGTGTTTGTGTTTGGGGGAGTAATAAACAATTACAAAATGTACTATGTAGATGGATAACCATTTTTAAGTTCAGTGGCTTAATACAATTTGTGGTATTGAGGTTCTCAGAAATGTAGTGACCCTGTTTTTCCTCCTTCCCCTTCCCCTTCCCCTTCCTCTTCTTCTTCTTCCTCTTCTCCTTCTCCTTCTCCTTCCTCTTCCTCTTCCCCTCCTCCTCCTCCTCCTCCTCCTCCTCCTCCTCCTCCTCCTCCTCCTCCTCCTCCTCCTCCTCCTTCTTCTTCTTCTTCTTCTTCTTCTTCTTCTTCTGTAATGGGGATGGGACCCAGGGGCATTCTACCTCCGAGAGACAGCCCCAGCCCTATTTTTTAATTATTTATTTAGAAACAGGGTCTCACTAAGTTGCAAAGGGCCCCACTAAGTAGTAGCTGAGGCTGTCTGCGAACCACAATCCTCCAGTCTCAGCCTCCCAAATGCTGGGATTACAAGTGTGTGCCACCACGCCCGGCTTCCTGTTTTAAAATAAATAAATAAAATTGGGCTAGAGGTGGAGCTTGGAGGCAGAATGCCTTTGGTTTTTATCCTCAGTACCAAAAAAAGAAAAAGAAAAAAAGTAAAGAAAATAAAAGTACACTGATTGTCAGGGGTGGTGGTGCGTGCCCATAATCACAAGCCTTTAGGAAGAAGGAAAAAGAAATTTATTGATTTGCTAGCAAATTAGAGAAGCCAGTGAATTTAGGAGTTCAGAACTAAACCCTGGAATCTCTCCAAACTAAAGAATCAAGCCCCCACTTTTTTTCCTTAGTACTGAGCATTGAATCCATGGGCATTCTACCGCCAAGCTATAGCTACAACCCTATTTTTTCAATTCTTTCTTTTGAAACGGTGTAAGTTGTGAAAGGCCTCGCTAAGTGGCCGAGTTTGGTGGCAAACCTGTGACCCTCCTGTCTCAGCCTCCCAAGTACTGGAACTGTCAGGCCAATGCTGCCGTGCCTGGCTGGTATTTTATATTTGGTGGCCTACTCTTAATCAGGTTGTTTTGTTATTGTTTTATTACAAGAGGGTTTTTTTGGGAGGGTATGTTTTGGTTTCCAGTTCTTTATCAGATAAGTGTTTTGAAAATATTTTCTGCTAGTCTGTGGCTTCTCCTAAGAGTGTCTTCCCAGGGCCTCTAGTTTTAATTTCTGCATGTATGCTGGAGTCTTCTACCTCTGAGCGGTGCCCCCAGCCCCATTTTAATTTGAAAAGGAGTATTCACCCAGAAGCTAAGACAAAAGGTTTTTTTTTGTTTGTTCTTAGCTTATTTTTTTTTAAAGGGGTTCTTTTTTTTGTCTTTTTTGGAACCGGGGATCAAACCCAGAGCGCTACACCTGCAAAGCAGGCGCTTTGCCACTGAGCTACATCCCAGCCCCAAGATACACCTAAATAAAATCTAACTTGCCAGTGATGTCTCTCATGGTTTCTGCGCTCGGTATCACCACTCTTTTGAAGAGTCGTTATCATCTGCTGTAGAATTTCTGAACCAAGAGACTAAATCCTTTTTGTAAGAAGGAGGAGAGGTTTCTGCGGGCCCAAGCCCGGCATCTTCAGCGTGGCGGAGACTCAGAACCACCCAGGATCCTCCATGTAGACACAGTCCACAGATACCCACTCTGATGGCAGGGTGGGGGCTGAATGGCCGGTGTGGGCTGAGCCGTTGCCTGATGAGATAGAAAATAGGACAGGATTTCTATGTTTTTATCTGTCGGGGCAGTTTCTTCTCGGAGAGGGGCTGGGCGGGGAGCGAGGTGCCAAGGATGCTTTGGCATTCCACCCAATCAGGTGCAAGGAATTTGGGTCGCATTTTCTATGAACCTTGGACTAGCAGAAGGTTCTGCGAGGGGCAGGGGGCGGGTGAGCATCCCTTTATAATTTAAGCCTGGCGTTCGACTTTGTCAATAAAAGGACCAATTGTGCCAAAGCTTCTACGATTGTACTTTGCGCTCGCTAAAGGATTTTAAATAATTTTTTTAAAAATAAAAATGGTGAGCTGAGTAGGTCTAGGCGCGGCCGGGAGAGCTATTTAGTGCAAGCTGGATGGAGCTGCAGGTGGAATTCGTCATTAGAATCGACCACTCCCCAGCTGGACACAAAATAGCACCAATAATTATGCAAAATGCTTCGGATTTCTTAACAGCACAGGAAGTTCGCTCGACCACCGGCCCCTGTCAGGGGATGTAGCTCAGTGGTAGAGCGCATGCTTCGCATGTATGAGGCCCCGGGTTCGATCCCCGGCATCTCCAAGGTAGCTTTCTTTCTTGTTTCATTTACTTTGTCTTTAACCTAAAACTATTAGGTAAAATAGTCTAGTCCTTTCTTATTTTTCTCATTACCATTTTTCTTTAAGTAAAAGTACTTTCTCTCTTTCTGAGAGAAAGTTACTGGGGGTTGAACCCTGGAGCATTTTACCTGCAGGCTCCACCCCAACCCTATTTTGTGTTGATTTTTGAAACAGGATCTCCCTAGGTTGATGAGAGTCTCACTACTTGCTAAGGCTGTTCTCCAACTTGCGATCCTCCCGTCTCAGCTTCCCAAGTACTGGGACTACCGATGTGTACTCCATTCAAGATTTTTGTGAAGATTTTTGTTGGTTATACCCAGCACAGGAGAACTGGGAACGTATTAAAGGTTGCCTGGCAGCACTGAGAACCCAGGGAAGGCTGCATTTGGGGCCAGGGATTGGATGGATTTTCCAGGCTTCTGTGATTCCTGCATTGCTCTTAGGTTTATTCTGTGAGTCAACTGGGTGCATTGGAATATAAACAGCAAAATTTCTTTGTTTCTTCACATGAAAAAACACACTGAAAATGGCAACATGTATCTCGCTGCCACTTAAGAGGAAACCCATCTTTTATTTACCAAGAATTTATTGGTTCCACTATGTTAGTGTGTAGCTGAGCTACTGGGAGATGCAAGCGAGGGGCAGACAGAGCTTGTGAACTTTGGTTACAAGGATAACCCCAAAGTTCGCGCCCCATCTCCAGGGCTTTGCACTTAATAATGGAATTACTTTGTAAACTGGGGAAATGCCATGCTTTGGAACTTTACCAAGACTTGTTTGCTACCATTTTTGCTCTGTGTGTGTGTGTGTGTGTGTGTGTGTGTGTGTGTGTGTGTGAGCGAGAGAGAAAGAGAGAGAGAGAGAGAGAGAGAGAGAGAGAGAGAGAAGAGAGAAGAGAGAAGAGAGAAGAGAGAAGAGAGAAGAGAGAAGAGAGAAGAGAGAAGAGAGAAAGGAGAAATACACTGGAACTGAACCAGAGGGCGTTCTATCTCTAAGCTCCCAGCCTTTGTTTTGTTTTGAAACAGGGTCTCACTAGGTTGCTGAGAGTCTGGTCTTCAAATCTGTGATCCTCCTATTTCAATCAACCTTCCAAGTGCTAGGATTACAGGTGTGTGCCACCAGGCCCAGCTCTGACTCAATTTTTATTTTTTATTTTATTTATTTAGTGGTACTGGGGATGGAACCCAGGGACATTCTACCTCTGAACCCAGGGGCATTCTACCTCAACACCCCCAGCCCTATTATTTATTTATTTATTTATTTATTTATTTATTTATTTATTTATTTGTTTGTTTATCAGGTCTGGGGATGGAACCCAGGGGCATTTGACCTCTGAGCTACAGTACCTGCCCTATTTTTTTATTCTTTATTTTGAAACCAGGTCTCACTCAGTTGCAGAGGTCCTCACTAAGTAGCTGAGGCTGTCCAGGAACTGCGCCCCTCTGGTCTCAACCTCCCGAATCCCGGGATTACAAGCGTGTTGCGCCCGGCTATTCTTTTATTTTTGAAATAGGGTCTGAATTGCAAAGGGCCTCGCTAAGGCTGTCTGCGAACGGGATCCTCCGGTCTCCTCCTCCGGAATGCTGGGATTACAAGCATGCACCACCACGCCTGGCTCTCTGACTCAATTTTTAAATGAATATCACATCAGATTTTCTATAACTTTGTGTGTGTATGGTTCTGGGGATTGAATCCAGGAGCATTTTACCTCTGAGCTACACCCCGAGCCCTATATTTATTTATTTATTTTTTTACATTTGGAAGTGTGGTTTCACTAAATTGCTGAGGTTGGTTTTGAACCTGTGATCTTCCTGTCTCAGAGTCCCAAGTGCTGGGACTGGAGGAGTGCACCACTATGCTGGGTTTAGATATTCTATATCTCCTTAGATTGTGTTGATCATTCATATTTTTATAAATATTTTATTTCTTCTTATAAATTGAGAAAATTCAAGGCAAATCTCATAATTCCTTTTTTCCCCTTTCGTTTTTCTTTTGGTACTGGGGGTTGAACCCAAGTTTATTCTACTTCTGGCATTCATCACCAGCCCTTTTCATTTCTTGTTTTGGAAACAGGTTGATGAGCGTCTCGCTATGTTACCGAGGCTGTCCTTTGCATCTGCAACCCTCCTGTTTCAGCCTCGCGAGTATTGGGATTACAGACGTGGACCACCATTTCTGACCATCTTGTCATTTCTGACTTAGAAGATTTCTTAAATCAACTGGGCAGGGTGACACACACCTGTAATCTCATACTTGGGAGGCTGAGACAGGAGGAGCACAGGTTCCCAGCTAGCCTCAGAAACTTAGTGAGGCCCCTTCCAAGAGTAGTGAGACCTTCTTTTAAAATAAAAAAATAAAAAAATAAAAAAAAAAAAACCAGGGCTGGGGATGTACCTCAGAGGTAGAACGCGCTGTGTTCAATACCCAGTACCACTTTTTTTTTTTTTTCTCCCCAAACTGTCTACTTCTAAGCGCAGGTTCTCTTAGCAAGGAAAGGGATGGGAAAACAAAAACAAAAGCAAAAACAAAAACAAAAAAACAACTAGGGTCGTCTTGCAAGACACTGTTCGCGGCTTCATTTCCACCTCGCCTTCGCATCCTGAACACTGCTTAGCCCTTGTGGACCGGTATCCCTAGCTCCGCCCCCTTTTCTGGGCGTTCCTAACCATCCTTCCGGATTCGCTCACCTGTCCCTGTATCCCAGGACATCCTGCACTCTCTCGACAGGGACCACACCTTACTTCTCAAGGAAGAGGTCTGAATAGCTGGAGAACCACTTCCTCCGTGCAAAACGAAGCCCCGCCGAAGCAGAGAGTTCGCCTGCGTCTCAGAAGCAGCGCGTTTCTTGTTTCATTCCTGACGCTTGGTTCCGAAGGATCCGAGCGAGGTCGGAGGATTCGCATTCTCCGGATGCGATTTGTCTTTTCTGGATAAAATGCTGAGGGTGGGCAGGGGGCGGCGCGAAGCTGGCTACCATCTCTACCCCGTAATCCTCCTCGTTGCTTAAAAAAGTGGCAGAGTGGCAAAAGTTTATTTTTGTAGCAGAAATCCCTCCTCCACCGGCTCATTTTCTAAGAAAAACCCTCAAAAAGTCAGGGTCCGGGAGAACCTTTCTTATTGGGATTTCCGACCCTAGGCTGGTCTTAGCTACAGAATATCGGTCCCCAAACGCGGGCTAGTTAGAATTCCTTTTTGAAACAGTGCATTGGAGTAAAATTTTTTTCTTCTTTCATGAAGATAGTTCGAAGATATTGGTCAGTCAGCGTGGGGATGTAGCTCAGTGGTAGAGCGCATGCTTAGCATGCATGAGGTCCCGGGTTCGATCCCCAGCATCTCCAGCTTTTTCTTGTGTTCCTTCATGGTGGAAAACATTTCTTGGACACAGTAGTCACTAGTCACGTAGGGCCTGAAAAGTCTTCGCCATGCCCCAGTGCTTATATGGTGATGTGGCGATTTTTAATTTTATTCCTTTCCATACTCAGTAGCGTTTACATGACGTGATTCACAAAGCAAAAATAAGGAGCTCTTGGACCGTGTTCCAGGAAAAAACAAAAACAAAAAAACGACAGCAACAATTAATTAGCATTTACTCATGCAGCCCCGACGTTAGAAGATTTTGCGAATGCACTTGCCCTTGGTTTGGTCGCAGGGGCTGGGGCGGGAGTCTGCGCACCTGTCTCGAGTTGCACATTTTGAGACCCAAAGAGATGCTGATTTCTCCGGAAACTCGCTGGAAGGATAAAATTCTATTCCCAGGCCTGAGGCGGTGAAACTTTTGGGTAAATGAAGCTGCTCCAGACGCGGCAGTTCTCTCGGAAACCAAACCCAAGGGGCTCGCCTAGAAGCCAGGGAGGAAATACACATTCAAGAGAGAATGCAGGGCGCCTCACGATGAGGCAGTTTATGGTGGTCTGGTAACCTGGACAGCTTTAGGGTGGATGATCTCATTCCGGGAGCCCCTAGGCCTTCCTGGGGGTGTGTGGTGGTCTGGTCAATCTTAGGGTCCTCAGGCTAATTGGGGTCCTTGTTAGTTGGTAGACAAATCAGCTGGAGAGTCCTAAATTATAGGTTTCTCAAAGTATCATATCTGTCTTGTTATCAATGCACAGGCCAGTCCTCTGCTTTTTTTTTTTTTTTTTTTTTTTTTTTTTGTGATGCTGTGCTTTCTGGAAGCCCTTCTACCTCCGGGCTACACTCCCAGACCTATTTTATATTTTTATTTGGAAACAGGGTCTCTTAAACCAGCGCGGCTGGCTTCGAACCTGCGCGATCCTCCTGTCTCCGCCTCCCAAGCGCGGGGATGACAAGCCTGCCCCACCACGCCTGGCTAAGGTCATGTTTTATTAATTACTTTATATCATTTATATCTCGTACCCATTCTGGGTGCCCAGTGTTCCTGTAATAAAGGTCAATTTGTCTAATATGAGTACGTTTTTAACCTTTAGTTAATACCAAGGAAGTCCTGATGTCTTTCTTCTTTCCCGTGATCTTAATGTGTGACCTGGAGCCCACCTATTATTGACTGCTACCAATTTATTACCGTCTTTGTCCCAGAACACTTTATCAGGCATATCTGGTGCAATAGCTTGTTCTGCTTTTACCAAGGGATAGTTTATATCAGTCACCTGATACATTTTGCTTTTGTAACATTTTTCCAGAATTCACTTTAGTTAATATCAAACAGGTTATAAATGCGATTCCCGAGAAGTCCGCAATATAAACTATTCCCCAGAAGGAAAGGCCACATCACGTTTCCTGGAATCTTGTGCCTTGCAGGGAGCCACCAGACAGAGCCTTGCCCATGTCCAGACTGGAAAAGAGCTGTGCAAAAGCGGAAGCACTTCAGCTCCAAGTTCTTATATTAAAGTCAAGTTGAGCCCAGTGTGATGGCACAGGCTTGTAATCCCGGCGCTTGGGAGGCTGAGACAGGAGGATCACACAGGTTCAAAGCCAGCCTCAGCTACTTGGTGAAGCTCTCATCTTAGTGAGAGCCTGTTTCCAAATAAAATATAAAATTGGTCTGGGAGTACAGCCCTGAGGTAGAAAGGCTCTGGGTTCTACCCCCAGTACCACATAATAAAATAAAGTTAAGCTGTATTTACTTTTCTTTCCTGTCTCCTTCCTACCTACTTATTTTGTCTTCTTTCTTTCTTTCCTTTTTTTTGGGGGGGGGTACAGAGGCATTCTATCTCTGAGCTACACCCCAACCCTAATTTTTCTTCTTTATTTTGAAACAGGGTCTCACTGAGTTGCAAAGGGCCTCACTAAGTAGCTGAGGCTGGCCGAGAACCTGCGATCCTCCTGTCTCAGCCTCCCAATGCTGGGATTAGAAGCATGTGCCACCATGCCGGACTCCTACTTATTTCTTCTATCCTACATAAAATTTAGGGGCAGTCTACCTGTGAGCTATCCCCCACCCTCTTAGCATTCATTTATTTATTTAGACACTGATGCTTAAACCTGGGGTGCTCTACTTTGAGCCATAACCCCCCTCCCGCCCCAGTCCTCTACTTTTTAACTTTTGCCAAAAGTCTCACTACTTGCTGAGACTGTCCTCAAGCCTCCAACCCCACTGTCTTGGCCTCCAAAAGACATGCTTGTAATCCATCATGCCCAGAATTTTTTTTTTTAATGAGCAACAAAACTTTAAGAGTTTCCAATGATTTTTCCTCTCTCATTCATTTTCTATTTTTATCTACAACAAAAATGCCTTGCTTTTGGAAGTGAAAAAAATGAGAAAATATAAAATCATCCATTCTTCCCCTGGGAAAATGGCTCAAAGTCGGAATGGAGAACATCCATAAACAAAGGAAAAGGGGAAATTGGAGGCCACAGAACTAATGTATGAAACTTCCTGCATGGCATCCCAGGTGGTCAACTTCAGGGAAGTTACAGATGCCCAGAGAAAGGGCAGTCCTGTCTCTCAAGTGCAACCTACACTCAGCAGGCATGCCCAGGGCTTTAGTGAAGGCCAGGAGAGGACAGTAATTTCACCACGTGCTTCTCGGGGCTCCCACACTGTTGAGATGGAGCTGTCCATTTGTTCTCATGGTTTTTCCTCTGCTTTTCCATGAGGCAGTCAGGTATCTACACGAAGAGTTGGTCCAGGATGCCACACTAGCTGCGGTCAGGAGAGTCCCGGTGTCCCAACTTCATGAGATAGCGGGGCAACAGGTCCCAAAGCTGAGACCGGACAAGCTGGGTCTGGGGTCTCTTCATCTCCCAAGACCCACGAGGCTCAGTCCCCCGCCATGGGACACCTATGTCTCCAGCAGAGTTCAGACACCCCAAAGGTGGAACTGCACTCCCCCAGGTTGTTGTTGTTGTTATTATTATTATTATTGTTGTTGTTATTGTTATTATTTTAGCTTTGAAATCGGATCTTGCAAGATTGCTGAGACTGGCCTCCTGGACCCTGAGATCATCCTATCCCAGCCTCCCAAGTACTAGGACTACAGGAGTGACCACCACACCTGGATGATTCTGCTTCTTTACAGCCTTGGGACAATTTCATTTAAAATGCTTTGCTGACCTTCCTATGATTGTGACTTGGTCAGATTTATTTCACTATACCTTGGCAGATATTCCTTATTTTGGCTAAATATCTGGGATTGACTTGAGAGTATTCCAGACATATTTGAGGTAAGATAGAAGAAATAAAAGAAATAGCTAGAAAGAAAACATAAGGGAAGTGTGTGTGTGTGTGTGTGTGTGTGTGTGTGTGTGTGTTACTGGAGATTGAACCCAGGGGTATTCTACCTCTAAGCCATAGGCTCTCACTAGGCTACTGAGGCTGTCCTCAAACCTGTGATCCTCCTGTCTCAGCCGCCCAGTTACTGGGATTACATGCGTGGAATACCACCCCGAAGAACAGCTTCTTAATTTTGGGACATTTCAATCAATGGATGCTTACTGTAGGTGCTCCGTATCTGTGAGTCCCGTGTGTGCTCATTCATCCAACCCCAGGTCCAAAATATTCGGTAATAAAAGAAAATGCGTCTGTGCTAAACATTTATAGATTTTTTTCTTCTCATCTTTCCCTAAACCATCCAGTATAACGACGATTTCCTTAGAAGTTACATTCTATTCGGTATTAGCAGTGATCGAGAGTTGATGGAAAGTTTTCAGTGGGATGTGCAGCCGCTTACGTGCAAATACCATGCCACTGTGATGTCAGGGCCTTGAACACCCGCGGATTAGTGGCATCCACGGGAGTCCTGGAGCAAATCCCCAAGAACAGCCAGGGATGTCTTAAGCTTCACAAGCGCGGGTCCAAGAAGCGGCATAGGGAACATCTCCCGAAGAACCGAGATGGGGACCGTGGCGCCAGCCTCTCCGAGGCCAGAGGTTTCGGTTCCCACCTGTGGCCCGCAGGACCAGGGCGGAGAAAGGCCCTGGGGTTTTGAATCCTAAAGCCTCCGCGAGCTCGGACCCTGCAGCTCTCCTCTGTCTCCTACTTCTTCAGAGTAAGCTCGGACAGCTGTTTGGGGGAGTCCAGATTTTCAGGAATGTTTGTTTTGCACCGTGTAGGCCCGTCGTTCTTTTGATCAAAGTTTTAGCTGGTGTATTTTACTAGAAAAGCCTGTCATTCCACATTTTTAGGCTATCCAGTCCCAGGGCTATTCTGAAGGACCACAGCCGGGTGGAAAGGAGCCGCGGCTCGGCCGCCCCCAGAGACGCCGCCCCTTGGGGTGAGCGCTCGGCTCGCCCGCCCCTCCCCCGCCGCGAGCCTGTATCTGTCCTCGGGGACACGCTTATTACGTTTTCTAAGTGATGTCCTGAGTGTGGTTATGTGCTTTGTTGGGCGTGAATGGAGCGATTTTGCTTTTATTACAAAATCGATCTGTTTAAAAGGTGCATGCATGATAATTCGAATCGACCACACAGCTTTTCACCTTAAGTATCATCTGGTCAGGAGAGGGGGTCAGCCAGCCACAGGGCTCTGTGGCTTAGTTGGCTAAAGCGCCTGTCTCGTAAACAGGAGATCCTGGGTTCGAATCCCAGCGGGGCCTTCCTTTTAGGCGGGTTTGTTCATTTTGGAGATTTAAATCCAATGTTTAGTTTGACATAATCAAGTAATTACATCACAGCCGCTATTCGGAGGTCCAGTCTCTCCGTCATCTCTTCTTCCATCTGTAAGCTCAAATATCACCAGATTCTTTTATGATCTATCACAGGGTTAAATTGGAATTTATTTGTACTTGGGGGGGGTCTCAAAATCCATCAAGGCTAGGGGACTTCAATACAATTAAAAAAATTTAATTCAAATCGCTTAAAATATATTCTGTTGATTTCTAAAACTCCAAACAATCTTACTTACAGTCTACATAAATTTAAATAATTGCAACTCCTCAAATACTTATTATACTTCATCTTGTTAACCATTACCACACACATTTTATGGACAAAGAAACCGAGGATGCGAATGAAGTAATTTTGTCCAAATATCACTGCCAATAAATAAATAATCTGGCTAGGATCCAAACCTTGTATTTCTCATGCTCTTAAATATAAAAAGTTAAAAGATCACAAATGGGTGCTAAGAAGGTGGTGGATGTTTTAGGACCATCATGCATCCTTTGCTAGGTAGATTTTGTGTGAGTGTGTGGGATTGTGCTTGTGTGCGCTTTGGAGATGGAACCTGGTTCCTGCACATGCGTGGCAAGCACTCTACCACTAAGCCATACCCCCAATTCATCCTTCCTTCCTTCCTTCCTTCCTTCCTTCCTTCCTTCCTTCCTTCCTTCCTCCTTCTTCCCTCCCTCCCTCCCTCCCTCCCTCCCTCCCTCCCTTCCTTCCTTCTTTCCTTTCTCCTTCCTTCCTTCCTTCCTTCCTTCCTTCCTTCCTTCCTTCCTCCTTCCTTCTTTCCTTTCTCCTTCCTCCTTCCTTCCTTCCTTCCTTCCTTCCTTCCTTCCTTCCTCCTTCCTCCCTCCCTCCCTCCCTTCCTTCCTCCTTCCTTCCTTCTTTCCTTTCTCCTTCCTTCCTTCCTTCCGTCCTCCTTCCTCCCTCCCTCTCTTCCTTCCTTCCTTCTTTCCTTTCTCTTCCTTCCTTCCTTCCTTCCTTCCTTCCTTCCTTCCTTCCTTCGGATGGAACCCAGAGGCATTCTACCTCCAAGCCACACCCTCCAGCCCAATTCTGTTTCTTATTTGAAAACAGGATCTCACTAGGTTGCTGAGAACCTCTCTAAATTGCAGAAGATGGTTTTGAACCCGCCATCCTCCTGCCTCAGCCTCCCAAGTACTGGGATGACAAGTATGCACCACCACTACCAGCCTCACTTGATTTTTAAATCAAGCCATTAAGCGGCAGGAAGGATGAGACAGGAGGATGGCACAGGTTCGAAGCCAGCCTCAGTTACTTCGTGAGGCTCTCAACAACTAGTGAGACCCTGTTTCTAAATAAAGTATAAAATAGGTCTGGGAGTATAGCTCGGAGGTAGAAAAGCCCCTGGGTTCCATCCCCAGTACCACACAAAAAGTAAAAATAAAATAAAATAAAATAAAGCCATTAGGGGCAGAAGTCTGATGGAGGCTGTTGGGCCTCTGGACCAGCCTGCTAATTCCACAAAGTTACATTTCTGGCTGTGAGAACACTGAAATGAATCCTGGATGGAAGGAACTGTGAGTGACCTAGGCAGTGAAAGCAAACTAAAACATTTCCCCCCAGAAGTATATTTGTCTCTCAAAATGCAAGAAGATGAAATCTAATTTAGATACTCAAAGTTTAAATTGCTTAGAGTTTATTTATTTATTTATTTATTTATTTATTTATTTATTGGTAATAGGGACTGAACCCAGGGTTATCTACCTCGGAACTGCACCAGCAGCCCTATTTTTAAACTCTTCTTCCCATCTTTCTCTCTTTCTTCTTTCTTCTTTTTTTCTTTCTTCAGTACTGGGGATGGAACCCAGGGCCATTGTACCTCCAAGCCACACCACAGTCTTACTTTTTTAGTCTTTTTAATTTTGAAACAGGGTCTCACTGAGTTGTAAAGGGCCTCGCTAAGTAGCTGAGGCTAGCCTTGAACCTGCAATCCTCCTGTCTCATCCTCTGTACTGGGATTCTAAGTATGAGCCACTTAATGCCTAGAAATATTGGGACTGCTAAAACTCAAGGATGTGGTTATCAAGAGTCAGTAAAATAGGGTAGAGAGATAAGAACAGGTTAACAAGAAAGTGGAGATGCTGGGGATTGAACCCAGGACCTCATACGTGCAAAGCATGCGCTCTACCACTGAACTACATCCCCAACCCCAAAGGCTTTTCTTAAGCAGAAAGACTATGCCTTATGTACATTTGACCACATTTTTTCTCTAAAGTATGTTTTGCATAATTCAATGTGCAAGACTTGTGTGAATTTTATAGATCTTTAAAAGCATCCTGATTTGTACAAATTGATGTCCTAAAGGGTTTTGATTAACCAGAAACTGACCAGACCTGGTTCAGAAAGTGTGATTACAAAATCGAGTTTTATTTGAGCGGGATCATAAATATCAGGTCAAGAGTCATTTGGAAAGACTGACATCAGAAAAAGTAGATCTATAGATGAGAAATGTCCAGATACATAATATGAAGTCTAACATAAACAGAAGCCAATCCAGTTGGGTGAAAGATACTGTGAGGTTCATCTTATTAGGTACACTCAACCTTGGGTTTGGGGCTTAGAAGGATCACAGTCAATGATACCTCACCCTCAGCCTGGTATAAAAAGAAAAACTGGACTCAGTAGGTTGAGTTTGTAAGTCTATGTCTGGAATAAAAAGTCTAGGAGAGATGTTACAGATGCAAATAAAAATCTGAGAAAGCTGGGTGTAGTGATGCGTGCTTATAATCCCAGTACTTGGGAGGCTGAGACAGGAGGATCCAGGTTCACGGCCAGCCTCAGCTATTTAGGCCCTCCATAACTCAATGAGACCTTGTTTCCAAGTAAAGAATAAAAAAATAGGGCTGGGGGTATAGCTCAGAGGTAGAATGTCCCTGGGGTGTCCCTCGGAGGTAGAATGTCCTGAGCCAGGTGTGGTGTCACACACCTGTAATCCCAGCATTTGAAAGGCTGAGACAGGAGGATCTCCGTTTGTGGACAGCCTCAGCTACTTAGAGAGGCCCTTCGCAACTCAGTGAGACCCCGTTTCAAAATTAGAATATAAAGTAGGGCTGGGGTATAGCTCAGAGGTAGAATGCCCCTGGGTTTCATCCCCAGTACACCACACACACACACACACACACACACACACACACACACACCAGAAGCAGAGGCTTTCCTAAGCAGGACAGCAACTACATTAGGAATAAACAAATATCCATGTTTTTTAATAAATAAATATCTTCTGTATTGTACGAGGCCATCTTTAAATTCAGTCATCTAATTTCAGATTTATGCACAACAAAAAAGCAAGTTGAGTTGTCCTCTCTCCAAGCTCAGGAACCCATTAAGCCATAAATATTTCATTAGCTCATACCATGAATTACTATTGTTTACACAGAGAATCTGCAACAAGTTGAGTTTACCATACTTATGAGTCATCAAACGGATTGCTTTAGTTCCTATTAGAGGTGCTTAATTGTACTTCCATTTATGTGGTCTGTGGTTTAATTGCAGAGGGAAACAGCATTTTTTCTTGTGATGTTGCTTTAGAAGCGGTCCTGCTTTCTTTCCACTTTGTGAAGGCCACTGTGGTGGGGTCTCACACAAAGTAGTGTCCCGACACCCTCCAGCCCTATTTTTTTTATAGTATGCAGCTGAGGCTGGCCACAAACTTGGGATCCTCCTGTCAGCCTCCTAAGTACTGGGGTTACAAGTGTGCACCAGCACATCCGGCTTAAGGCACTACACTCTCTGGTTTCAAAATATATTACAAAGGGCTTGTAATCAAAACAGACACATTAATCAACGGAACAGGATAGAAAGCCCAGAAATAAACCCCTATATTTACGGTCAGTTGGTTTTCAGTAAAGGTACTAAGAACACACATTCTTTTCAACAAATAGTGTTGGGAAAACTGGTTAACCACATTCAGAAGACTAAAACTGAATCCTTTTTAAACATAATTTTCAAAAATTAAAACGGATTAAAGATGTATATAAGACCCCCAAACTGTGAATCTACTAGAAGAAAACATGTGTGTGTGTGTGGGGGGCAACTCCAGGACATTGTTCTGGGGGCTGATTTTGGACGGGGCCCTTGCTCCCGGCTCCCTGGGTTTCATCTCACACTTTGCCCGCGGGTCGGGCAGACTAAGATTCCTGGCCGACTGGTCTGGCCCTGGGGCTCAGCCTGGGGTGGTCCGTGTTTGGGTTAGCGTGGTACCCCCACCCTTGAGTCTAATGGCTACTCGAGTGTCCATCCTCAGCTTCTGATCAGTTCCCTCTCCAGCTCACGCCTAGTCGACACAGGAGACTCTGGGAAAACATTTCCTGTCCCCGAGAGAAACTGTCTCCGGGTTGGTTTAGAGGCGGGCATTGGACAGTTTTTAGGGAAGACAGATCGGAGGTTTTCCCCATTTCACCCTGGTACCCCCGGCCGGTGCAAAGAGGTAGGCAGGGGGCGCTCTACCCCAGCGCCCTCCCTCGCACTTCGGCCACTCTGCTAGGGGTGTCGTCCTGAATTAGGAAGGCCAGCTCCGGGAGCTGCGGGGCCCCATCCCTTCCCAGGGGGTCCGGGGTCGTTGTTGAGGGAGCTTTGTAGGGACAAGACAAAAAAAGGCAGACGAGGCCGGGCGTGGTGGCTCACGCTTGAATTCCCCGCGCTTGGGAGGCAGAGACAGGAGGATCGCGCAGGTTCGAAGCCAGCCGCGCGCGCTGGTTTAGAAGACCCTGTTTCTAAAATGAAAATGTAAAAAATAGGTCTGGGAGTGTAGCCCGGAGGTAGAAGGGCTTCCAGGAACCCCAGTACCACCAAAAAAGAAGGGCTTCCAGGAACCCCAGTACCACCAAAAAAAAAAAAAAAAAAAAAAAAAAAAAAAAAAAAAAAGGCAGACGAGCAGGGAAAGGGAAGTGGACCGAGACGTGAGGTCGCAGATACAGGTGCAGGTCCAGGGCGGAGGCTCCTCCTGCCACCTGTGGGGCCGGGAATTCGGTTTCCACGGGGCAGCAGGAGCTTCTCTCCCTGGCCGCTGAGAAGTTGATGGATTCGGGCCTTGGAGGTATTGAACTTGGAGCTCTTTGGAAGTTCTGCTTGGAACTTTATTTATTTATATTTATTTATTTGCGGGTCTGGGGATAGAACCCAGGGGCATTTGACCTCCAAACTATCCCTCCAATTTTTTATTCTTTATTTTGAAACAGGGTCCAAGGACTCCTGCTTTTGTCAGAAACAGAACGAGGTTTTCTCACGTCCTATGCAGACCAGGCAACTATAAAAGGTTCCTCTTTGTGAGGTCCCACCGAGATTTGAACTCGGATCGCTGGATTCAAAGTCCAGAGTGCTAACCATTACACCATGGGACCGACGGTCAAGAGCAGCATCTATATTTTCAGTCGTGGTTAAATATATCTTTGATAATCAACTCGATAGTAGCTCCAAACTGGAAGAGTCAGGTCCGGCTTCCGGGAGCTCATGCCGACAAAGAAAGCGAATGTTTTGTTGCAGGAGAAGAGGCTCCTGCAAAATAACATGTAGGTTGACTGCAGTCCTCTCTTGAGCTTCTTGTTGGAGCATACATTACTCTGGCCAGACAAGGTGGTCAGATCTAGATTTGGCGAGGTTTAAAGTCTACACAATTGAAGGGAGCTCTCTTTAAAAAAAAGAATAGACATTATCAAAAAATGTCTATACACAAAAGTAGATGGAGTCACTCTAAGGGCTAGACGATGTGACTGAGGGTTCAATCGAGTAAAAAGAGGCAGCTGTTCTAACTAATTTCCTTTAGAACAGCACAATTTTGCAATTTGACAAAGACACATTTTTCTAGGGTGGACCCTTTCTAGGTCATGGAGGGGCTTTACAAATGAGAGGGTTTGATATACCTAACAAGACTCATAATAAATACCATTCTGCGTGAGGTTTGGTGACATCTATCAAAATAATCTCTATTCCAACAGTTTTTCTTTAAAACAGCCACCTTACAAAAATATGAAAAAAATCAAAATATATTTCTAAGACTATTTACTGCAATATTTTTGCAATATCAAAAATGTGAAAATGCCCAATCTATTTAATTGAAATAATAGGCAGCCTCTAAAAAGAAGATGAATGTACTCATATGTTGGCTTGGCAGTTTTGGGGGAGGGTTTATGCTTAATAAGTTTAAAGCAAAACACAGCCATTTGCAGAATTGTAATGTAAACTATAATTTGTTTCTTTTCTTTTTTTTCTTGGTACTGGGGATGGAACCCAGCGATATTCTACCTCTGAGCTACAACCCCAGCCCTATTCTTTCTTAATTTTGAAACAGGGTCTCACTGAGTTGTCAAGGGCCTCACTAAGTAGCTGAGGCTGGAAGAGAACCCAGATCCTCCTGTCTCAGCCTCCCGAATGCCGGAATTACAAGCCTGCGCCACCACACCAGGCTTTATTACTCATTTTTGTAAGTCAAAGTTTGTGAGTTTACACATTAATTTTTAAATAAGTTGGAGGAAAATACACCACTCTTAGCATAAACTTTTCCAAGAAATTTAATTGGGAACAAGGGAAGTTTTCAATTTTTGCTGTATTGAATTTTACGATATTTGACTTTTTCTGTGTAAGTGTATATCAATTTAGTAATTAAGAATGCAAATCAGCCGGGCGTGGTGGCGCACGCTTGTAATCCCCGCGCTTGGGAGGCAGAGACAGGAGGATCGCGCAGGTTCGAAGCCAGCCGCGTGCGCTGGCTTAGGAGACTCTGTTTCCAAATAAAAATGTAAAAATAGGTCTGGGAGTGTAGCCCGGAGATAGATGGGCTTCCAGGAACCCCAGTACCACCAAAAAAAAAAAAAAAAAAAAAGAAAAAAAGAAAAAAAGAATGCAAATCTACAACTATTAATGCCATTCCGTAGAGGACTCTTTTAGAAGTCACATTTACCCCATGTCATTGCCTACTCTATGTAACATAGCTGTGATTATACCACGAAGAATAAAAAGAGAGGTAGACAGAAATCCTGACTGCAAAGGATTAAGAGTTGGTTAGGGGACCCGGGATGGTGGCTCACGTCTGTAACCGCAGCATTCATGAGGCGGAAACCGGAGGATCACAGTTGGTGGACAACATCAGCTATTTAGTGAGGCCCTTCGCAACTCCGTGAGTCCCTGTATCAAAATAAAGAATAAAAAAATAGGGCTTGAGGTGTAGCTCGGAGATAGAATGCCCCTGGGTTCCATCCCCAGTACTGGAAAAAAAAAAAAAAAAAAAGAGTTGTTTAGGGGGAAAACAAAGACGATAAGTGCCACATCTTAATAGTGTCTACACCAAGAAATGGGGAGGCTCCATCCTGATCTTTTGAAAATTTGATGGCTCAAATACTTATAAAAAAGTTTATATACAGCGTCACTGGATTTGGTGACTAAAGACCATCCAGACACCCTATGTATAAAACGTTTTTATTTAGAGATTTCCAAAGGAGATATTCTGATTACTAAAAGCTTCTGGAATTAGACATGTCAAAATGTGAATAATCAGTAGAGAGACCAAAGAGGGAGAGAGGAGAGAAAGGGGTAGGGGCCACTTAATATTCTATGGACATTTGTTATTTACTGGGGACCCTTAAGAAGGCTAGGGGCAGGCTGCGTGGAGGAGAAAGAGGACTCCAAGGCTGGCCCGTGCGAAGATCCCCGCGCTCCCAGTTTCTGGCTGAATCGGATCTCTGCAGCCTTTCCCTCTTGACGCAGAGTTACAGCTTTAGTTAAACGCATCCATTCTAGAACCACAGGCCCCTTGCATCTTCATACGCCTTACCAGGCAGCGCACGCTGCTGGACGAGGCAGGAGCCCGGGTGGGAATTTTCTAGTAACTCCACATCGTGATTCATCGGGTTCTGAAAATACGTCCAGATTTCGTTAGTTTTCTGGAGGCGGAGTTGTTTAGTCCCGGCTCCTAGAGACCGAAGCGACACATGTGGCTGTTGCTACCCATTGGGGAGAAGCTCTCCCTATGGGTCTTGGTTTACCCATCCGTCAGCAGAAAGAAGGGACTAGCTCTCAATTCTTTTTCAAGTCCGATTTACAGTGACTGGAGAGAGTGACTCAAAACTAGCGAGACAGGGCGAGGGAGGAGGATACGGAGAGCAGGGATGCCCTTGACGTTGGTTTTAGGTTCTAGGTGTGTGCACCAAGGGTGTGAAGACCAGAGATGGTTCATCAAGGTGATGGGAAACCCAGAGCAGCCTCTACACGAGCACAACTCACACCATGAAACTCTTTTCTCTAGGATGACAGATTATTGTGCGACTCCAGATTTAATTCCCAGCAGCTGCCAGAACCCTAGCCTTCGGTTCACTAGTATTGGTGGCCACGACCACTGAGATGGCCGCACCACCTGGAATCCTAGAGCGGACCGGAAGTGAGCGCGGCTCGCGGTCCGGCGGGGATTGCGGACCCCGGACCGCTGAGTGCGTGGGCCCATGGCTTCAGCCCGGGACAATTTCGCCGGCGCACTCCCCCAAGTTTGCGAATGTCTGAGCATCTTCAGGGCGGAAGCTGTGGCAGAGCGAAGGTGCCCAAGCGTGGCGACCTTGGGCAGCCGGTGGGGCGGAGGAGCCCTTGTCCTTCTCCCAGGCCCAGGGTTTTCAGCGCGAGTCTCCTTTCTAGTTTTCTCCCTAGGTTTTGTTTAGGGTCCAATTGTCCCTTGATAAATCCCCCCTTTCCTTCTTGCAAGTGTCCTGTGGCCCAAGTCAGGACCCTGCAGCTTTAGTGAGAATTTGTGCGCGCATCGTCCGCGGTCTGGCCGGAGGGTGGCTTCACTTTCCATGAAATTGGCCCAGAACCTGTCCTGTTGTGACGTAAACAAAGCCTTTTGAACGTCTGTGGTGGTTGCTGGGTGAAGCGTTTTTCTTAAATCGAAAACATTTCGTGGCCAGAGAGATAAAGAGCCTAGACCACAACTGGAGAGAGAGAGGAGAGAGGAGAGAGGAGAGAGGAGAGAGGAGAGCGCGCCTTTCCCTCAGTGGTCCAAGATAAGGATGGAGGCAGCCTCCAGCGTCCTCCCAGTCTTGGCTGGTCAAGCTCCAGGGGAAGGGGGGGGATTATCAAAGTAAAGGTTAAAGGTTAAAGAAGACCATATTTGGGAGAAGGAGTCCTACCAACAGAGGGATTTGTCTTATACCAGGGAGCTCTCTCGTCAGCGCTTCAGGCAGTTCTGCATCAGGAGACACCTGGGCCCAGGGAGGCTGTGTGCCAACTGAGAGAACTTTGCTTGCAGTGGCTGAGCCCAGAGATACACCCCAAGGAGCAGATCCTGGAATTGCTGGTGCTGGAGCATTCCTGACCATCCTGCCCGAGGAGCTCCAGGCCTGCGTGCAGGAGCATAATCCTGAGAGCGGAGAGGAGGTAGTTACTGTTACAGTGAAATATGTTCAGTGTGTGAGGGGAGGAATAATTCCCCCAATACAAGCACACAAACAGAAAAACTGCGGGTTCTTGTCCTGAGCTAAAGATAAGTATACATAGCTTGGACACTTGCTAAAGATTTAAAGAAGTTTATTAAAAAGATAGAAATACAGAAGACAGTTAAAGCCCCATGCCATTCAGAAATGGCATAGGGGGGTGATTCCAACGAATTCACCAAAAGTCCCTGCAAGCTGAGTGTTCTTATCCTGACCACATCCTTTGATATGTAGATAGGCAGCTCTGTGTCTGGCAGCTCTGTCTCCTGCACAGACCACACACCTTTTGTTATACTCCCCAAATGTGTTAAGTTGCTTATCCGGGATCTGGGATTTCCTCCCATCCTTGAGGCAGTTTGTCTCTCTTTAGAAATGTAAAGAGGCCCTTTTCCCTGGTGCTCCTGGCTTTCTTTACTTCTCTTTAGAAATGTAAAAAGGCCCTTTTTCCTGACACTCCTGGATTTCTTCACTACCAAAGATATATTTTTAAAATTGGAGGTCTTTGAGATCAGGCTGTAGAGAGCACTATCCTACAACAAACTGACTTATGCTCTGGGTAGATCAATACTTAAAGTTTAAATGTTTTGACTTCTGGGAAGATGACGACCGAGAAAAGCAGCGTTTACAAGCCTTGCTAAAACTAGATCTCTATTGCCACAAAATCAGCACTTTTCATAGCCAGAAAATGCCATCAGCAGTGAAATAAAAAAATGTAAGCACAAGGGACAGAGGAAAAAAAGACTAGAAGAACAACCAGAGACCAGAAATCAAGCCTGCAATGCAGCAGCGGAGCCTCGCCAGTGCCATCTTTCCTCACAGCACCAGGATCCAGAGAGGAAAGGTAAACAAGGTGCTGAAGTGAGAAGCTGCAGATCATTTGGGTGTAATTCAGCAGTTCTTTCAGCACAAAGAATGTCTAAAACTCCCAGTGGTCAAGCTCATCACGCCTTCCAGGGACTCAGAACGGAGCTCTAAACCAGAAAAGAAAAATGCCAGCCTCACGGCCGAGGGCTTAGCAGTGGCGCCATATTGCCAGCAGCTCCAGCCTCATGGCTGAGGGCGTGGCAGCAATGCCACGCAGCGACAGTGAGTTCACCGTGCCCTGGATAGCTCCTGATCAACACGCACAATAACCGTGAGTGAAATTGCGGCCCTTAAAGGAGAAATCCCTGTATTGCACTCCCAGGGACTTTGATAATCTCTCTGGGTTTGAGATTTTGCAGTCCAACCCAGTGAAGGAGTAGCAGTGGCAGAGATACCACACCTTAGTCGCAGTTCCCCATGGGAAAATGCCCAGCCCGGCACCCCCACGGTCTCGCACAGCCTTGATTAACTCCCTGGGTCTGACACTTTGCAATACAACCCAGTAAAGGAGTAGTGGCGGCTGAGAGTATCACAGACTCCAGATACAGAGCAATCTAATTGAAGTCTTAGTAATCCAGGGAAGGCACAAACTTCTGAAATCATGGGAAAGAGGAACAACAATAGAGCAATGCATGTCCCAAACCCCATATTATCAGAACCTGATAACACAGAAATTCAGAGATCTCCAGAAGATCAAATCAGGAATATAACTGTAGAAATAATACAGGAACTTCAAAACAATTTAGAGAGAGTCTAAAAGAAATAAAGGAAGCAATCATTGAGGTAAAGGCCTCAATTCAAAGTATAAACAATCGATTAGACCACATGGAGAATAGAATCTCGCTCCTAGAAGAGGATCACTTCAAAAACAAATGCATAATTTATAACAGAAAAAAAATCAGACAGCAGGAATCTGACATTGGAGAAATATGGGCCCATTTTAAGAGAGTTAACCTAAGAATAATTAGAATAGAGGAGGGAAAAGAAGGTGAAACCAAAGGGATCAATAATCTCTTCAAAGAAATAATAGCAAGCCGGGCGTGGTGGCGCACGCTTGTAATCCCTGCGCTTGGGAGGCAGAGACAGGAGGATTGTGCAGGTTTGAAGCCAGCCGCGCACGCTGGCTTAGGAGACTCTGTTTCCAAATAAAAATGTAAAAATAGGTCTGGGAGTGTAGCCCGGAAATAGAAGGGCTTCCAGGAATCCCAGTACCACCAGGAAAAAAAAAAGAAATAATAGAAGAAAAATTTTCAAACATAGAACAAGAGATTGATACACAGGTCCAGGAAACTTATAGAACTCCCTTTAGACGGGATCAGAGAAAAGGTTCCCCATGCCACATAATTGACAAAATGACCAATGTGGAAGCCAAGCAGAGAATATTAAAGGCAACAAAAACAAAAGGCCAAGTGACATTCAGAGGCAAACCAATTAGAATCACTCCAGACTTCCCAAACCAAGTTATGAAAGCCAGAAGGGCTTGGAGTAACATATTCCAAACTCTGAAAGAAAACAATTTCCAGCCGAAAATTTCCTACCCAACAAAACTATCTTTCAAATTAGATGGGGGAAATAAGAAGCTTCCATGACAAACAGAAACTGAAGGAATTTATGTCTTCAAAACCAGCACTAGAGAAAATACTCAAAGAGATTAACTACAAAGAATAGGTAATACACACCAGAACCAGAGAAACAAGATTTTCCATCCAGCAGACAACTAAGCAAAGAAGAATATATTCACGTGTTTATTGGTTAAAATCTTTGGAGATACATTATTTATCTTAGTCTTTTACCTATTTCTAAGTTGTATTGTTTGCTTTTATTGTTGCTAATTTTTAGGATTTATATTTGGAATATTAATATACCTTCAGATATAGCATTTGGAAATATTTTATCCTATTCTATCAGTAACTTAACTCTGTTTACATTGTCTTTGGATGTACAATATTTTTTTATTTTTTAGGAAGTTTGTTTGTCCTGTTGTTGCCTGTGCCTTTGAAATCATATCCAAAAAATCACTGCCATTTTCAATGTTGTGAAGTGTTATGACCCAGGTTTTCTTCTAAAAGTTTATAGTCTTAAGATTTATATTTAAGTATTTTATTTATTTTGAGTTAATATTTATATATGGTGTTAGGTAAGGGTCCAATTTTATTCTTTTTCATATAATTATTATTTTTCAACAATATTTAAAGGATCATTATTTCCTTCACCAAATGTTCTTGGAAATCTTGTCAAAAATAACTTGACTATATATGGAAGAATTTATTTCTAGGCTTTTTATTTTACTCCCCTGGTTTATATAACTGCCTTTATAGCAGTACTACACTGTTTCAGTTAATGTAGCTTTATAAGGTTTGAAATCAGAAAATGTACATCTTCTAGCTTTGTTCTTTTTCGAGATTGTTTTTGGTATTTAGAGTTCATATTTCATATTAGAATAGATTTTTTTCTGAAAAAAGTATGATAGTTTCACTTTATTAAAAAAAGAAAAAAATATCATCTGGTAAGAAAGAAAGCAAAAAGAAATATTGAAATGTTATCTCTAAGTGATCAAAAGTTTGATATCAGATAAACGAATCTGTTATGTGAGATTATCATTGTTAATTTTGGATAAATTGCTATAATATTAGATGTCAATTATTAAGCCAAGCATGGGAAGGAGGGAGGGGGAGGGAGTGGTGTGGGGGTAGGGGCTAACTGGGCGATATGTGCATGTATGTCTACACAAGTTTTTTTTAATCCCATTATTATGTTTGAATACAGTGCACCAATAAAAATATTAAAATAAAATAAATATTTCTTATAAATAAATAAAATTGGAAATCTTTCCCAATACTGGTACATTAATACATTTTGAAACCTTTTCCCAATACTGGTACAGTAACTGTGCTGGAGGATTTGGAGGCGGAGCTTGATGAACCTAGACAACAGGTGAGAAATTGGAGGTGTCATCTTCTGTGGAGAATCTGGGAGCAAGGCTGAAGGTAGTAAGTGGGATTATGACTGGTGTATATGACTTTCGTGGATGCTGTAACCGTTTTGGTGTAAGTGATAGCTGATCCAAATAAGTTGATGACTTAGCCAAATGGGAAGTCTGGATCTGTTGCTTCTCAGTAGAAAATTTATTGAGTGATTCTGAGATTAAGTAAATATATTGGGCAAAGCTGGGTGTAGTAGTACATGCCTGTAAACCCAGTGCTTGGGAGGCTGAGATAGGAGGATTGCAGGTTTCCAGACAGCCTCAGCTACTTTAGTTCTCCACAACTGTTTCAAAATAAAGAATAAAAAAACAGAGCTGGGGGTGTAGCTTAGAGGTAAAATGCTCCTGGGTTCAATCCCCAGTACAAAAAAAGAAAGAAAGAAAAACCAGCCCAAAGTGCCGTGGCTGCCACGGCGCAGAGCAGCCGGAGCGGCACGGAGCAGCCGGAGCCGCGGTGCGTATTGGCCGGAGCCGCAGCGCGGCCTACATCTTCCCTAGCAGCACCAGGCTCCAGAGAGAAGGGAAACTCAGAATGGAGCTCAAATCTAGAGAGGAGGTACACCGGCCTCGCAGCCTAGGACGCAGCAGCAGTGCCTTACTGCTGGCGGCAGTGGTGAGTTCACGGGATGGCCCTAGACCAACGCACTCAACCAGTCACCAGGCGCCAGAGAGGAGGGGTGGACAGCGAGCCGAGGTGAGCCGCTGCTGAACAGCCAGATGGCGGTCAGCAGTTTTTTTGGCACAAGGAGCGTCTAAAGCTCCCAAGGGCCAGGATCAGCACACCCTGCAGGGACTCAGCGGAGCTCAAAACCAGAGAAGAACTACGCCAACCTCACGGCTGAGGACGCGACAGCAGCGCCTTACTGCCGGCAGCAGCGGCGAGTTCACCGGACAGCTGAAGACCAACGCACTCAACCAGCCACCAGGCTCCAGAGAGGAGGGGCAGACAGCTAGCCGAAGTGAGCAGGTGCTGAACAGCCGGGCAGTAGTCAGCAGTTTTGTCAGCACAGAGAACATCTAAAGCTCACAAGGGCCAAGCACAGCACACCTGGCAGGGACTCAGAGCGGAGCTCAAAACCAGAGAAGAAATACGCTGCATCACGGCCGAGGGTGTGGCAGTGGTGCCATATGGCCAGTGGCGGCAGCAGCGAATCCACCAAGTTCACTACAGCTCCATCAGCGCACTAAACAACCATGAGTCAAATTGCAGTCCCTAGGGGAGAAATCCCAGTACTGTACTCCCAGGGACTTGCGCAGATAGTCTCCCTGGGTTGGAGATTTTAGCAGTGCAACCCAGTGGGGGAGTGGCGGTGGCAGAGATATCACACCATAGTCACAACTCCCTGGGGGAGAATGCCCAACTTGGCACCCCCCACAGTCTGGGCAGCCTCGATTGACTCCCTGGGTCTGAGAGTTTGTGATATAACCCAGTAAAGGAGTAGTGGTGACTGAGATACCACAGACTCGAGATCCAGAGCATCTTAAGTGAACTCGTAGTGATTCAGGGAAGAACCCAGAGAAGGCACAAACTTCCAAAATCATGGGAAAGAGAAATAACAATGGAGCAGTGAATGCCCACAACCCCACAACATCAGAATCTGATAACACAGAAATCCAAAGATCTCTAGATCAAATCAGGAAAATAACTGTAGAAATAATAGAGGACTTTCTAAAAGAATTCAGAGAGAGTCAAAAAGAGATAAAGGATGCAATCATTGAAATAAAGGCCTCAATTCAAAGTATAAACAACAGATTAGACCACATGGAGAATATAATCTCACTTCTTGAAGATGATCATTCCAAAAATGAACGCATAGTTTCTAGTTTAGAAAAAAAAATCCGACAGCAGGAATCTGACATTGAAGAAATATGGGCCCATTTTAAGAGAGCTAACCTAAGAATAATTGGAATAGAGGAGGGAAAAGAAGGTGAAACCAAAGGGATCAATAATCTCTTTAAGGAAGTAATAGCAGAAAATTTTCCAAACATAGAGCAAGAGGTCGATACACAAGTCCAGGAAACTTATAGAACTACCTTTAGACAGGATCAGAGAAGAGGATCCCCATGCCACATAATTGTCAAAATGACTAATGTGGAAGCCAAGGAGAGAATCTTAAATGCAACAAAAACAAAAGGCCAAGTGACATTCAGAGGCAAACCAATTAGAATCACTCCAGACTTCCCAAACCAAGTTATGAAAGCCAGAAGGGCATGGAGTAACATATTCCAAACTCTGGAAGAAAACAACTTCCAGCCAAAAATTTCCTACCCAGCAAAACTATTCATCAAATTAGATGGGGGAAATAAGAAGCTTCCATGACAGAAACTGAAGGAATTTATGTCTTCAAAACCAGCGCTAGAGAAAATACTCAAGAGGATTAACTGCAAAGAGAAAATGGGTAATACACGCCAGAACCAAAGAAACAAGAATTCCCATCCAGCAGACAACTAAGCAAAGAAGAATAAAGAGTATCTCAAACAGAAATAAGATCTTAACATGTTGGGAATTAAAAATTATCTCTCTATAATCACATACTGTTTTCCAAAGTGCAACCACTTTGGAATTTATGTCTTCAAAACCAGCGCTAGAGATTTATGTCTTCAAAACCAGCGCTAGAGAAAATACTCAGGATTAACTGCAAAGAGAAAATGGGTAATACACGCCAGAACCAAAGAAACAAGAATTCCCATCCAGCAGACAACTAAGCAAAGAAGAATAAAGAGTATCTCAAACAGAAATAAGATCTTAACATGTTGGGAATTAAAAATTATCTCTCTATAATCACATACTGTTTTCCAAAGTGCAACCGTGCAACCACTTTGGAAAACAGTATGGAGAATCCTCAGAAAATGGGAACAAATCTACCATTTGATCCAGCAATACCACTGTTGGGTATCTACCCAAAAGAAAAGAAACCAAACTACCAAACTAATGCATGTGTATCTATGTTCATAGCTGCACAATTCACCATAGCCAAACTATGGAACCAGCCAAGATGTTCATCAACAGATGAATGGATTACAAAACTGTGGGATTTGTACTCAATGGAATTTTACTCAACCATTAAAAAAAAAAAAACCTCAATTACATCATTTTCAGGGAAATGGATGGAACCAGAGGACATTATGCTAAGTGAGATTAGTCAGGCACAAAAAATAAGAAATCAGATGCTTTCCCTAATATGTGAGAGTTATGGAGAAATGGGTCATAGGAGGAACTCTTGAAAGAGGAAATCCTATAGAGGAGCAAACAAGACAATCTAAAGGAGGAGAAAAGAGGGGGGAAAGAGGAAAATCTCTAAAACAACAATGTACTTAAACATATAGAAGTCAATCACTAAGCCAAGCAAGGGAGGGAGGAACGGGGAGGGAATGGGGTGGGAATTGGGTAGGGGTTAAATCAGCGATGAGTACATGTTTGTACACACAAGTTTTTTACCCCAATATGTTGTATGAATTTAATGCACCAATAAAAAATTAAAAAAAAAGAAAATGTATTACTGTGTTGCTGAGGTTTTTCTAGCTAAAAAAGTATTTTCATGTAGTAAGTAAATAAATACAAACATATACATGAAGCGGTGCTTTACTTTAAGGCCAACTTTGGATACTGTCCTAGGAGGTCACATCCTGGCTTTCTACTCTTTACTATAACAGAATTTTTTGTTCGTGACCAAAATTTTTCATTCATCCTCTCTTAATTCCACCAAGATTAGACTCCCTGACCAAAATTGTATCCCTCTTTGTGTGTCCATAGTACCTCTTTTCACCCCATGCTCTTTTGGCTAGCTGGGCAACATATATATTTTAGATGATATTTCCAAATGTTATATTCTAATTGATTTTTCCCTTTATATTACAGGGTCATTTTTGTGGCTTTCCATGATGTCTCAGAGCATGGGGAATGATAACTTCAGTGACTTAGATACTAATGAAACAGAAATGGAACCGGACAGCAGGAGAGAAAAGTTCTTCAGAAGCTTAGCAGTGTTACTGGAAAACAAAAGTAATAATACTAAGATATTTTCTAAAGCAAAGTACTATCAATTGATAGGAGAGGTGAAAGAGGCTAAAGCCAAGGGGAAGGAGGAGTCAGTTGGCCACCGGCGCTTGGCTAGACTTGATGCGATCCTAGTACAAGGAGATGAAAGGCTGATGGAGGCTGTAAGTGGGGAAGCAGATAAAATATGGTACTACCTACACAGTGAGGACTTGACATCCTCCATGTTACACATCTCAGCATCGGACATGGAGGGCGTACTTTCATAGAAAAAGAATTACAAGCAAAATACAAGAACATCACAAAAGAAGTTATAATGCTATACCTGGCACTCTGTAAACCATGCCAACAGAAAAACTCAAAACTCAAGAAAGTTCTAACATCAAAACCCAGTAAAGAAGTCAACTCAAGATGCCAAGTGGATCTCATAGACATGCAATTAAATCCTGATGGGGAGTATAGATTTATTATATATTATCAAGACATGCATACAAAGTTAAGTTTTTTGCAGTCCCTAAAATCTAAAAGGCCTGAGGAAGTGGCACACGCTCTTAGATATTTTTGCAATTATTGGGGCACCCAGCATCTTACAATCTAACAAGGGGAGGGAATTTTCAAGCCAAATTATAAATGAACTCAATAATATTTGGCCAGAACTGAAAATTGTCCATGGGAAGCCTCAGGCCTGCCAAAGCAAGAGTTCTACAGAACAAATTAATGAGATACAAAAGAAGGTCTTTTCCTGGATGCAAACCAACCACTCGCCACACTGGGCCGAATTTTTGAGCTTCATTCAGATGACCCAAAACCAACCCTATCACAAAAGCGTCCAGCAAACTCCGTATGAAGGTACATTTAGCTCTGAAGCTAAACTGGACCTGTCCCATTCTCGGTTAACTGAAGAACTTGTTGCCGGATTGCACAGAGAAAATGAATCGGAGCAGGCTAACAACGAAGGAGAACATACTTCAAGAGCTGAGGATGAAGGAAACCCTGAGACTGGAACAGATAGTGGTGACATTGAAGAGAACCTTTGTGTTACCCTTTGGGTGGCGGCAGGAAAGACCCTCTGAAAGCAGGCTTAGATTCTTATCCTGGGTAGTTTGTGAAAAAGAACGCACAGGTGCCCTTAGTTGTATCTCATGCCTGGGACATGTCCACGCCGTCTGTGGAGTGTCTTCCCAGCACGGGCTAAGGGCTGTGGTCGCCAGACAATGTGTAGTGTTTGTTTTTAGACCTGTAGAGTGAAAAGGAAACATGATGAGGTTCGAGGCAATTTCCCCATTCAACCTTCCAAAAGGCTAAAGCCTTCGGGAACACCATTTTCACCGGAAGCAGCAGGAGACTGGGTAAGAGTCTGAGGAGCTGCTGTGTGTGAAGGCAGGGACAGAGCCTCCTTACACCTGACTGTGGTCACGAGAACAGAGAATTGGCAAAGGATGAAGAAACACTTTTATTTTATTTATTTTTTATTTTTTGGTGGTACTGGGGTTCCTGGAAGCCCTTCTTCCTCCGGGCTACACTCCCAGACCTACTTTATATTTATTTATTTATTTATTTATTTATTTATTATTTATTTATTTATTTATTTATTTATTTATTTATTTATTTATTTTTGGTGGTACTGGGGTTCCTGGAAGCCCTTCTTCCTCCGGGCTGCACTCCCAGACCTACTTTATATTTTTTTTATTATTTTATTTATTTATTTATTTATTTTTGGTGGTACTGGGGTTCCTGGAAGCCCTTCTTCCTCCGGGCTGCACTCCCAGACCTATTTTTACATTTTATATTTGGAAACAGGGTCTCCTAAGCCAGCACATGCGGCTGGCTTCGAACCTGCGCGATCCTCCTGTCTCTGCCTCCCAAGCGCGGGGATTACAAGCGTGCGCCACCACGCCCGGCTTCTACTTTATATTTT
This sequence comes from Muscardinus avellanarius, assembly GCF_963383645.1. Taxonomy (NCBI): domain Eukaryota; kingdom Metazoa; phylum Chordata; class Mammalia; order Rodentia; family Gliridae; genus Muscardinus; species Muscardinus avellanarius. The sequence continues at coordinate 86,090,457 of NC_137800.1, read as the reverse complement.
TTTAAATTTGGGAACAGGGTCTCTTAAGCCAGCGAGGCTGGCTCTGAACCAGCGCGATCCTCCTGTCTCTGCCTCCCAAGCATGGGGATTACAAGCGTGCGCCACCACGCCCGGCAAAGCACATTTTGACAACCGTAAATGTATCCCCCCCCCCCAAAGAAAAGGCTATTTATTTGTTTATTTATTTATTTGCAGTACTGGGAATCGAACCTGGTGGCATTCTACCTCCGAGCTACCCCCCATCCCTATTTTTTATTCTTTATTTTGAAACAGGGCCTCACTGAGTTGCAGAGGGCCTCACTAAGTAATTGAGGCTGTCCACAAATTGCTATCCTCCTGCCTCAGCCTCCCGAATGCTGGGATTACAAGCGTTTGCCACCATGCCTGGCTAAAGGCTAATTATTTTTAATGCCTCTTCTGTTTTTTCACATTGGAAGTTATAACCTTGAACGCTGCCTTATATTTTGTTCCGAGGTGACGGGCAGCATCTCTTACTGCTTTCTGATGTCAGGCATTTCTTGTGGGAACGAGAAAACTAAGATTGAGAGGATAAATAGTATATATGATGTTTTTACAGAATGAATTTGGGGATAAATGAATATTCATTTCAATTATGTGAGTTTGGGTGGGGAGGTAACCTAAGAAAGGACATTTCAGGTCAAAAAATAATTTATGAGGATGAAGGATGATAAATTATGTTGAGAAAGAATCCTATAATTTATGAGATTTAAATGGAGAGCATGAGATAAGTGACTTTAAATCAGTAGGTTTTCTGAGGTAGAGGTAATGGGATACACGATTCAGGCCAGTGGTACTCAAAAGTGTCATCTACAGACCAATGATGGCCTGTGAACTTTTTGTCACTTCATAATGAGATTAAATATAAAAATGTAGAGTGGGTATTTAGAAACATAACAATTTGACATTGCTCCAACATCCAAGCACATGATTAATGGACTCGTCTTACTGAATAGAGACCAGTTTGGATGTTATTAAGCTCTACGGGTAAGTCACAGGTGGTGAGAGTCGCACACTAGTCAAACACAATTAACTTTGTACTGCAGTATGTACCATTTCACAGTATACCACCTGAAATACGAAAAATAGACAAAGCTCAGAAAATGTAAGCACTTTTTTGTTTGTTTATTTATTTATTTATTATTTTTTATTTTTGCAATACTGGGGGTTGAACCCAGGGGAATTTACCTCCAAGCTACACCCACAGCCCTATAGTTTGGTCTTTGTTTTTGAAACAGAGTCTCACTCAGTTGTGGAGGGTCTTATTGGTAGCTGAGGCTGACCTCGACCTGAGATCCTACTGTCTCAGCCTCCCAAGTACTGGGATTACAAGGGTGTGCCGCCACGCCTGGTTCACTTGTTTATGTTTGTAACTTTTTTATTTTGTGGTACTGGGGGTTGAGCCTAGTGACTCAGGCATGCTAGGCAGGTGCTTTACCACTGAATTACATACCCGACCCTTATAACTTATTTACAAAACATCTTTTTAATCAAATCTAGTTTTGAATTTATATTTTATTAGCTAAAGGAGGGAAGTAAAATTTACACTATTTATTTTTCATCCTAATTTTCAGATGGTGAAACAAACTTCTCTGGACTTTTTTGTCAAGAAAAGGCAGACCTTTTCAGAATACAGCAGTATTAATACAGAATATAGCAGTAATAAAAGAAATGTTAATAATAGAAGGCACCCTGAAGAAGTAAAAGCTAAGAGAGTTCACAGTATTTTTACTTGGAGATACGATCCTTCATATATTGAATTTGGTTTTGTAGCTGTAATTGAGGGTGAAGTTCTGAAACCACAGTGTATTATTTGCGGAGATGTATTGGCTAATGAGGCAACGAAACCATCAAAACTTAAGCGGCATTTATGTTCAAGACACAAAGAAATGAGTTCACAGCCGAAATAATTCTTTGAAAAAAAGATCAGTGAACTAAAAAGTCCACCAAAGCAGGTATTCAACGTTTCTCATATAAACATTAGTGCTTTGTGGGCTTCATATAAAGTCGCACTCCCTGTTGCTCAATCTAAAACACTGTACACAATTGCTGAGACCCTGGTGAAAGATTCCATCAGAGAAGTTTGCTTGGAAATGTTGGGGGAATCTTCAGCAAAGAAGGTGGACCAGGTGCCACTATCCAACGACACCATAGCTCGACGTATTCAAGAATTGGCTAATGATATGGAAGACCAACTCATAGAACAAATAAAGCTCGCAAAGTATTTTTCATTGCAACTTGACGAGAATGCAGAGATATCGCTAACATGACAGTTCTTTTAGTCTATGTGAGGTCTGAACACGATAATGATATAAAGGAAGAATTCTTTTTTTCGGCCTCTTTGCCTACAAACACAACTAGCTCAGAGCTCTGTGAAGCCGTGAAGAATTAACATTATTGAATGTGGCTTGGAATTTCGGTTTTGTGTAGGAGTATGTTCTGATGGTGCAGCTTCAGTGACAGGAAGACATTCCACAGTGGTTACCCACATTAAGGAACTTGCACCAGAATATAAAATAACACATTGCTTCATTCATCAAGACAGTCTTGCTATGAAAAAGGTATCGGCTGAACTACACAGTGTGCCCACTGACATGGTAAAAATTGTGAATTATGTAAAATCTGATTCATTAAATTCAAGGTTATTCTCTTTATTATGTGATAATCTGGAAGTTGACCATAAGCAGCTGCTGCTGCATACTGAGATGCGGTGGTGGTCACGGGGGAAAGTTCTATCAAGAGTATTTGAAATACGAAACGAGCTCTTCGTGTTCTTGCAAGGCAAGAAACCTGTTTGGTCTCAACTTTTTTAAGATGTGAACCGGATAGCCAGACTTGCTTATTTGTCTGATACCTTCAGTATTTTTTAATGATCTTAACGCTTCTCGGCAAGGAAAGAATGCAACCTGTTTTTCAATGCAGATAAAACAAAAGGACAAAAAACAAAAATTAGAAAGTTGGGAAAACAGAGTTTCTACAGATTGCTATGACGTGTTCCATAGTTTAACAATGATGAATGGGGTAGGTAATGGACTTGATACTGCACATCTGCGAAAAGTGATCGGTGAACATCTTGGAAATTCGTTAGAGGGTCTTCAATTATATTTTCCACCAAAAGAAGATCCACTGATAGGAAACTCATGGATCAAAAATCCATTTATTTTATCAAAAGATAACTTAGCCGGGCGTGGTGGCGCACGCTTGGAATCCCCGTGCTTGGGAGGCAGAGACAGGAGGATCCCGCAGGTTCAAAGCCAGCCGTGCGCGCTGGTTTAGGAGACCCTGTTTCCAAATAAAAATGTAAAAATAGGTCTGGGAGTGTAGCCCAGAGGTAGAAGGGCTTCCAGGAACCCCAGTACCACCAAAAAAAAAAAAAAAAAAGATAACTTAAATTTAACTCTGACCCTACAGGATAAATTGTTGGAGCAAGGATCGAGAATTTTGAAAATACAGTCGGGTATGGTGGCGCACGCTTGTAATCCCAGCATTCGGGAGGCTGAGACCGGAGGATCGTGGTTTGTGGACAGCCTCAGCTACTTAGTGAAGCCCTCTGCAACTTAGTGAGACCCTGTTTCAAATGAAGAATAAAAAATAGGGCAGGGGATGTAGCTCGGAGGCCAAATGCCTCTGGGTTCCAGCCCCAGACCCAACAAACAAACAAACAAACAAAACAAAGCATCACTTGCTTTATTTTGGGTAACAGTAAAAAATGAATATCCCAAGCTTGCTGAAATTGCTTTGAAATTTCTTCTATTCCCCTCAACATACCTTTGTGAGACAGGATTCTCTACTTTAAGTGTTACTAAAACAAAACATAAATTAATAAGCAAGAATCAAGCTCACTTATCACATTAAAAACTTTAGTTGCCGGGCGTGATGGTGCACGCTTGTAATCCCAGCGCTTGTAATCCCAGCATTAGGGAGGCTGAGACAGGAGAATCCTGGTTCGCGGCCAGCCTCAGCTACTTAGTGAGGCCCGTTGCAACTCAGTGACACCCTGTTTCAAAATAAAGAATAAAGCTGGGTGTGGTGGCACAGGCTTATCATCCCAGCATTGGGGAGGCTGAGACCTGGAAGATAGCGGTTCGCGAACAGCCTCAGTTACTTAGTGAGGCCCTCTGCAACTCAGTGAGACCCGGTTTCAATATAAAGAATAAAAAATAGGGCAGGGGGTGTAGCTTGGAGGTCAAATGCCCCCTGTGTTCCATCCTCAGACCCGCAAAAAAAAAAAAAAAAAAAAAAAAGGAATAAAAAAATAGGGCTGAAGGTGTAGCTCAGAGGTAGAATGCCTCTGGTTCCATCCCCAGCACTACAAAAAAAAAAAAAGTTTTAATGATTTAAGGTTATAGTTCAAAGAATGATGAGGCATTTAGTGTGAAGAATTTGCTACTTCACACTTTAAATTTTCTGTTCAGCCAGGTGTGGTGCCACACGCTTGAATCTCAGTGCTTGGGAGGCTGAGACAGGAGGATCACACAGGTTCAAAGTCAGCCTCAGTAACTTAGTGAGGCTCTTAGCAACTTGGTGAGATCCTGTTTCAAAATAAAGTATAGCTTGGCATGGTGGCGCACACTTGTAATGTCAGCATTCAGGAGGAGAGGACAGGAGGATCAAAAATAGAGACTGAAAATATAGGGCTGGGGCTTGTAGCTCGGAGGTACAATGCCCCTGGGTTCCATCCCTGGTACTGCAAAAAAAAAAAAAAAAAAGTAATAATAAATAAAATAAAAATAAATAAATAAAAAATAAAGTATAAAATAAGTCTGGGAGTGCAGCCCAGAGGTAGAAGGCCCCTGGGTTACACCCCTACTACCAACAACAACAACAAAAAATTTTTTTCTGTTCAGTTAAAATTATGAAGTACGAAGTTCTGAATAAAATAGCAATTTTCTATATGAGTTGCCTACATGCACACTTTCAATGAGGAATTTGTAGAAGATGTGGTAAGAACGATGATTCTTGCTTACCCACCCGTAAGCTAGCTTCAGTCACCCATAAATTGGTCGGGAGTGAATTTATATCCAAGGTCAAATGTGATGGCCCGCCATGTGGATGAAGGTGTGCTTGCCCCTGACTTCATGGTTCCTTTTTGCAGGCTGAGTGGTAGCTCGTCATGCCATTGCGTTGAGTAGTATCAGTCTGTGGATTTGGGGAGAACACCAACATTCAGACCTCTGTACACACTAGAGTCGGGGAGCAGAAAGTTCTAGAGTGGAGCTTTCCCACCATCATGTGTGTATGAGTCGCCAGGGGTTATTAGAATGCAGATTGCAAGCCTGTTGGTCTAAATGGAGTTTAAGATTTCACGTTTCCAACAAGCTTCCAGAGGGTACCAGTGTCCCCTGCCCATAAATCATGCATTGAATAGCAAGAAAAGGATCTGGAGTGGGGAGGGCAGCACAGTAGGGTCGGTGACAAAATCTCTGCTCATCTGCCCCTGAGACAACCAATAATGATATGCAAAGCTGGGAAGCCAGGTCCAGCTGCGGGTGCATCTGATTGCACTGGGGGCCTAAGAATACCTTGTATTTATTCCTCTATTTTTTTTTTTTTTGGCACTGGGGATTGAACACAGGAGCATTCTATCTCTGAGCTACTCCTATTTTTTATTCTTTATTTTGAAACAGGGTCTCACTAAGTTGCGGAGGGCCTCACTAAATAGCTGAGGCTGTCCACGATCCTCAATCCTCCTGTCTCAGCCTCCCAAGTACTGGGATTACAAGTGTGCACCACTATGCCAGGCTGTTCCTCTTGGTTAACTGCAATTTCCTTCTTTGTTTCTTTCTCTCTTTTTTCTCTTTCATTCTTCTTTCTTCCTTCCTTCCTTCCTTCCTTTCTTCTCTGGTACTGGGGATTGAGCCTAGAGGCATTCTACCTCTGAGCTATACATCCAGCTCCTTTTTTTAGTTTTGTTTTGAAAAAGGGTCTCAATAGGTTGCTGCAAGTCTCCCTATGCTGCTGAGGCTGGCCTTGAACCTGTGGTCCTCTTGCCTCAGCCTCCCAAGTACTGGGATTGCAGGTGTACACCAAAATGCCCAGCTTGATTAACTGCAATTTCACTTTTCATTCTTTGACTTACTCCTCTTCCACACTAATAATTGATTATATCAATTGGATTCCCACAGTACCCACACTGGTCCAGTATAACTTTACAAAATTATCCTTATATTTTCAAAACTTACAAGCTTCACAAGTCATAAAGTTGCACACTTTTCAACACAGATAGGAAGGTATGCACATCAAAGAAAAATAAAAGCCACTCTGAGCTACACATGATGGGACGCACCTGTAATCCCAGTGACTTGGGAGGCTGAGTCTAGAGGATCACAAGTTTAAGGCCAGCTTGAGCACTTTACTGAGATCCTGTCAAAATAAAATAAAATAAAATAATCAAAGGGGCTGGGGAGAGCTGGGAGTGGTGGCTCATGCTTGTAATCTCAGTACTTGGGAGGCTGAGACAGGAGAATTGAAGATTCTAGACCAGCCTTAGCAATTTAACAAGACCACCAGCAATTTAGGGGGCCCGTGTTTCAGAATAAAAATGAATGGGGCTGAGGGTCTAGCTGAGAGGTAGAACCCCTCTCCCCCGTAATCCCAAGTGTCACTTAATAAATAAATGTATTTGTGTATGTGGGTTTGAAAGAAAACTTACTGTACAATTTTCCCCTAACACAGCAAACGTTGCCTTTTGGCGTGTTTGTTGACCTAGTTAAGGAGTTATTATTTTGGTGGTACTCGGGGTGGAACCCAGAATCCAGAGGCTTTCTACCTCTGGGCTATACTCCCAGACCTATTTTATATATATATTTTTTGGAAACAGGGTCTCACTAAGTTGCTGAGAGCCTCACTAAGTAGCTGAGGCTGCCTTGGAACTTGTGCGATCCTCCTGTCTCAGCCTCCCAAGCGCGGGGATTACAAGCATGCGCCACCACGCCCGGTTTAAGGAGTTATTTTGTAATCAGGATGATAAGTATGGAGAGATTTTAAAATGAAAACGATACATTAGGCTTTACATGTATAAACATCGGAGAATCCCCAAAGTTTAAAAAGAATGAAAAGATTTTAAAAACATCTACGTTCAAGAAAAAAAAAGTTGGAAACCGAGAGGAGGAGGGATGCTTCCCACAGCGGTTGCTACAAGCATCCACACATTTCTGGCCCCAAAGTCTTGCATGACCCGGGTTCAGAATTCAGAAAACCGGATTCACCGGCCAGCTGCGGCCGTCAGCAGCCCGAGGGGTGCTGTGCTTAGTCTCAGACCGTCAGTCTCTGGAGCCACGGGGCTCCCGGTGGGCGGAGGATCCCGAGAGCAGGAATCCTGGAAAGGAGGCTTGGGAAAAATGGAAGACCCCCGCGGCCCTCTTTTGATGGCCGCGAGAAAGGTTTGGGACGGTCTTCAGGGCTGCAGTGTCTCGGTGGACCGTTGGTTTCTTCAGTCTTTCCGAAATCTTTCCACGAAAATAATTCATGGTAAGTGAGAGGTTAAAAGCATAATTTAAAAATATATTTAAAAAATTTTAATACAAGCACAAAAATGATTTACTTGGCACAGAGTGTTTTTTTTTTTCTCCAAGATACAGCTATCAAATCTCAAAGAGAAGATCTAAATGTGAACAGTTTACTAACGCACTACTGAAGTTTAAATCTGTGGCACAAACATTGTAAACACGGAGTTATATCTGTTTCTCTAAATTGATTTCTGCCTTCTAATCTAATTACTGGAAAACTTCCCATTTTTACCAAACTTTCTGGGTTTTGGTATATAGCCATTATTCAAATTTAAAATATTTCTTAATTTTAATGCTAACAAAATGGACTGTAATCGAATTTCAAAGTAATAATAATAGTTCAGCCTTCCCCTTTTAAACTAAAATAAATAAATAAATACAAGCAACAAGACCTTGTTTATTAGAAATCCAGTAAAACTCTTTGAGCTCATACTTGTGCTTGGCTCCATGGCTTAGTTGGTTAAAGCGCCTGTCTTGTAAACAGGAGATCCTGGGTTCGAATCCCAGTGGGGCCTTTGCACAGTACGTTGCCTTTTGCAAACTTTAGTCTTCAGAAGAGACCAAGAAAATATCCCCAATGTACTAGTATCACTCTCCACCTAGGCTCAAATCCCCGCAAACATTCTTTCTATTAAAAAGAAGAAAGAAAGAAAAAAAAAAAAAAAAAAAAAAAAAAAGGAAAAAGCTAGTGACGAAGGCCGCTGCCCAAGGAGAGTACCCTGCCCTGCGGCCCCTGCCAGGGCAAGAAACCGCCCCAAACTCTGGCTAAACACAGGGGTAGAACCGTTGCTTCCGACTTTATAAGCCTGAGTAAGGACTATTATTATTATTTTTTGTTCTTCAAGCAGAGATTCCATCAGCTCCTGCGCCAGCGGTTGATTCTTAGAGACGTCTGGGTGATGGAGGTCATTCTAGCCCTTGGGTGTGGACGGGAGAGCTGGGGGTGCCTGGCCTCGCCCATCCCCGAGGGCGCTGGGCTTGGGTCGCGCCTGCGCGAGCGAGGTGGCTGAATACGTGGACGGATGCTTGGAGGAAAGCTGTCCTCACCTTTCCAGGGCAGGTCGCTCGCTCGCTTTTGCTACCCTTTCTCTCCGCATCTTTCTCCAGCGAATGGAAGGTCCTGGCCGTTCATTCAGACCCTTGGCGGCCTTCATCCTCGGGACTAGCCAATCCTGAGCCCTGGTTTGCAGAAGCGGCGTCGTCCATGGGTGGTGTTTAGTCTCTGCTCGGGTCTTACATAGTTATTGACAGACAAGCTGGATGTTTGGGAAAGAAGAGCGGGGAGTAGGAGTAGTGTGAACTGAAGAGACGAGGTCGCAAACTCCACCTTCGGGGATCTCCGGGAGCCCTCGGCTGCTCGGCTCCCCGCCGAGTCGCCACAGCGGTCTTTTTTTTTTTTCTTTTCTTTTTTTCTCCCTCCCTCTGGTTACCATGGCTACAGAGGCAGCGCGAGTCCGTGGCTGTCATTCAGCAGAATTGCTTTTTTTTTTTTTTTCCAAATAAGAACTCATCTTAAAAGAACTCATCTTATAAGAACGATAGCGCAATATTATAGTCACAACATAATGCAGTGCTTAAAATGTTTTCAATATGTTTCAGAAACAGCCTGCCGCAGAACTATGTATTCCAGTATGATTGCATTTCTGAACATTTAAAATAAAAAAAAAATTTTTTTTACTGTTTGTGGATATACCTGTATTCAGTAAATCAGAAATATGAACAAGAAGGATATGAAAAATCAGTAAATTTATGATCGGTAAATCAGAAAATATAGACAAGAAAGATACAAAACGATCACAGAATTAGTAACTTTCTCAAATTGAGATGGGAGCTGTCTCTCAAAGTCCAGGTCCTTGAACAAACTTTAATCAAATACAGACTTGTAGGGTATTTTTTTTTAAAAAATCTGTTCAGTATATAGTTAAAGATTATTGGTATTCTTCTCATTGACATTCCAAGCCTTTCTTTTTAATTTTTTTTTTTCTATCAAAAGATCCAGTGTCAGGATTGGAACCAAGGAACTTTAGTTAAGTATGAGGAGAGCAGAAAGCTGTGGATGATAAGACTCAAGGATTCTTTCATTTATTCTAGTAACTAACGATATTCAAACTAAAGAATGACCCCATGCAGCGAGGTTCAGAGGGGAGCATGACTGTGGGTACTGTCTTCAGGACTATAATCTGTTCCTGCCCCCTTTTCCCCTCCCTCCTCCTCCTCCTCCTCCTTCCTCTCTCTTCTCTCTCTCTCTCTCTCTCTCTCTCTCTCTCTCTCTCTCTCTCTCTCTCCTCTCCTCTCCTCTATTCTCTCTCCTCTCTCTCCTCTCTCTTCTCTCTTCTCTCTCTCCTCCTTCACCTCTCTCTCTCTCTCTCTCTCTCTCTCTCTCTCTCTCTCTCTCTCTCCTTATTTGCATGAGTGGAGCAGCTCTCCTTACTTCCTCTGCCTTACCCTGCCGCCATGATGTTTCTGCCTCGGAGCTGATCAACCTTGAATGGAACGGAACCTCTGAGACCCTGAGCCAGTTCAGCCTCTCTTTCTCTAAAGTTGTTCTTATCAGATATTTTGGTCACAGCAATGAAAAACCTGACTCATGCAATCCCACTCTTTCTTTTCTTCTTTTTTCCCCTTCATTTTATTGGTCTTTAATGAAAAGTTGTGAGATTGCTTTATTCCTGCATCTTCTCAATTGTTTCTTCCTTGTATTTGTTCTTTCCTGCTTGGCGAGATTTGACCTTCTGTTCCAGGATGGTTGTCCATTTTTAGCCTGCTGATAACCACTTTGCTGGGGTAAACACCAGCATGTACAGTCGTACCATTACCCTTTCCCCACTGCACTGGTCCAATGTAAATGGCATGTTTCTTTCTGTGAACCTGGACTACCTTGCCAATCTGTTGACCTTTGTAGTGTTCTGATATGATCTGAACTTCATTATCCTTTCTGATGGGCAGAGATGGAACATCGTACTTTCTGTCTCAGCTCTTTGGAAAGAGGAGAAAATGTAATCTTCCCGCAAATGTGGGATGGCGCATTGAAACGCCTTTTACGGTTTTTGCTTCAGTCAGAAGTCACAAAGGAATTGAACTTCATTTTGGCCGCTGCTGCTTCAGTAAAGGAAACCAAGAACCAATCCCACTCTTTCTGGCTTGCAAATTTCTGATGGAAAAAAAAAATCCACGGAAAGCTCAGAGGTTCCCTTTTAATGTGATAGATTTCTTTTCTTGTGTTGCTTTCAAGATTCTTTCTTTTAGCCTATCTTGGTGACGCACACTTGTAAGCCCAGTACTGAGATGGGAGGATCACAGGTTGGTTCCAGCCTCCGCTACTTAGTGAGGCCCTTTGCAACTCAGTGAGACCCTGTTTCAAAATAAAGACTAAAAATAGGGCTAGGGGTGTACCACGAAGGTAGAATGCCCCTGGGTTCCATCCCCAGTACCACAAAAACAAAGCTAAATAAGGAATTAAAAAAAAAATAGGGCTGAAGGATGTAGCTTGGAGGTAGAATGCTCCTGGGTTCAATTCCTAGTACCGAAAGCCCAGACTCAGTGGTACAAATCTGAAATCTTTTCCTATTAGAAGAAGGCGAGGTTGCTGTTGGTCAGTTTGCCTTGAAGGTCCCCCAAAAGCTCTGGTGTTGAATTCTTGGTCCCAGTGCAACTGGGCAATGCTGCTGGTTCATTTAAAATTTTAAATTAATTGGGCAAAATTCTTTATTCCATTGGACGTGCTGATCCATCTTGTGAGTTTTTGTTTGTTTGTTTGTTTGTTTAACTCATCATTTAGGTCTCAGAGTAAATTTGTATCCTGGGCATTGGCTGAAGCTTTTTGGTAAAAGACTCAGGCAGCAGGATTCTAGACCTGTCCCTCAACAAGGGAAAATCCCAAAGGGTCCTTTCCTGGAGGACCAAAGAAAAAGAGCGCAGCAGGATCCTCGGGGTGCAGTCCCTGATTAGCAGAGCTTTTCAGGAAATGGTGTTTTGCGAGGCTTGTAAAAAATAAAATTAAAAATCGGTGTAACAGACTTTGGGAGAGCCAGGATGTAGCGAGGAGGCAAATTCTTTGGACTCCAATCCTGCCCTCCAAGAGTTCCCAGAAATGGGCGTGAGACCCCAAATGCCAGCCGTGTTACTTTCACCCACTGCAGGCGAATCCTCCAAGGGGGTCAGTCTCCCGCGCGCCCTTCCCGCCCCCTGTGAGCTCCCCCCCACCCCGAGACCCGTGGGGGCTCCTGATCTGCAGTTGAGGGTGGATGGACAAAACAAAACAAAACCCAGAGCGAGGTGACACAGGCCCGCTGCAAAGCGATTCGAATTTTCTAACCCAAAGTCCGGCTCCTCCCTGCTGCGCCGCGCAGCCCACAGCCCGGGTGGCGCAGGGTGATGGACGCTTCCTAAGTGTCCTCCAAGTGTCCGGAGCGTTGCTGGGCATTTTACAAACGTCACACTGGGGGCCACCCAGCGGGGTCTGTTCCTGCTGGTTTCTAGGGGGGACATGCCCAGGGAGAGGCCTCGAGTTGATCCCAATTGAAGGCGCGGGCAGAGCCGAGAAGGTCTCAGGGGGGGGGGGTCTTCCTTTGTCCATCTTTTGGCGATCTGCACTTACTCCCAGAGGGTGTCGATTTTGGCGGCAAAAAGAACATTGAGAGCCATGGTTACAGAGGGGCGTTAAAGCCTTTTCATTATATTATTAATTATTATTATTATTATTAATTTTTACTTCTTCACAGCTTAATGTTACCGGCTGATTGAGGCACCCTGGAGCATTCCTCAGCTTTGGCTTAAAATTTGGTGTTAAGGGCAGGTATGTGGAGACAATCAGAATTCTTATCTCGCATTACCCCATTACTGTGACACTGGGGAAATATTTCGCTTTTAAGTGCCTTAAGGACACCACGTTCAAAACAAGGTTAGGAGAGTATTTCGTTCTGTTAAGATTACACAGAATGCATGAACGAACCTGCTAGCCCAGACTCCCCGCACTCGTTTTGGTTTTTTAACCAGCGCAAGGGAGTGGGACCACGTGGCCTAATGGATAAGGCGTCTGACTTCGGATCAGAAGATTGAGGGTTCGAATCCCTTCGTGGTTGTAAATCTTTTCTTAAGCTTTCTCTCAGCTACTCACTTCCAGGGATGAGAACTTGATTTCTCCTAGTGGAAAGTTAGCCGGCCCAGCTCCTTCCAGCTACTTGAACATGATTGCTTAAGAGGTCTCAAGTAACCTGAGTAGACTCTCTTTTTTCCTTTCTTTCTCTCTGCCTTCCTTTTCTCTTTCTACCCCACCCCTTTCTTTCCTCCTCTTTTTCTGGAATTGAACCCGGGGGGCATTCTACCTCCAAGCAAGACTTTCAGCCTTTTTTGTTTAGTTTTGTTTTGAAACAGGGCCTTCCTATATTGCTAACCAGCTCGCTAAATTGCTGAGGCTGGCTTCGAACCTGCGATCTTCCTGTTTCAGCCTCCCAAGTACTGGGATTACAGGAGGGCAGCACCACTCTCTGCTCTCCTCAGCCCTTTCTCTCTCTCTTTCTTTCCTCTTTCTCTTTCTTTCTTTCTTTCTTTCTTTCTTTCTTTCTTTCTTTCTTTCTTTTTCTTTCCTATTTTGAGACAGGGTCTTGTTAGGCTGTTGAGAGTCTCTCTATATTTCTAAGGCTGTCTTCTAAGGCTGTCCTGGAACCTGCGATCCTCCTGTCTCGGCCTCCCAAGTGTTGGGCTCCATAAGGGCATGGCCCCCAGCGGAGCACACAGATTTAAGGAACTCTACTTCAGCAGATTGACCACCCTCCATCTTTTAGGACTGCACAGTAAGTATTTGATTTACTATTATTATTATTATTATTATTATTAGTAGTAGTAGTAGTAGTAGTAGTAGTATACTGGGGATGGAACCGAGGGGCATTCTACCTCTGAGTTATTCCCCCCCCAGCCCTATTTTATATTTATTGTAAAACAGAGTCTCACTAGGTTGCTGAGAGTCTAAGTTGCTAAGGTTAGCCTCGAACCTGTGATCCTCCTGCCTCAGCCTTCCAAATACTGGTATGACAGGAGTCTGTTCAGCTCAACTTTTATGAGTCAATGTTCCTGCTCCCAGGATACCTCAGGGCTCTTACTGGATAACAACTGGTGTGTGTGTGTGTGTGTGTGTGTGTGTGTGTGTGTGTGTGTGTGAAGCATCGTGAATGAAGACTGATCCAAAAAGATTTGGAAACTGACAATCCATGTGCATCACAGGGGGAAATTTTAGGAAGAGGAGAGTAGATGGCGTAAGTCTAACCCATCACCACCGCTGCTGCTTCACGGCAGTGGGAAGAGGGGTCGGTGTGTAAGGATGCGCTCTTCTTCCTCAGGAGACGGCTGACGAGCCATTCTCATGGGGTGGTTTTCCCTGATAGATACCAAGTATTCAGCTGGTAACAGTGGACTGGGGATTTAGGATTTCCACTCTTTCACTCCTTTATTTATTTTATTTTATTATATATATATATTTTGTGGTACTGGGGATGGAACCCAGGGGCATTCTACCTCTGAGCTACACCCCCAGCCCTATATTTTATTCTTTATTTTGAAACAGGGTCTCACTGAGTAGCAAAGGGCGTCAATAAGTAGCTGAGGCTGCCCGGCAAACTGACATCCTCCGGTCTCAGCCTCCCAAATGCTGAGATTACAAGCGTGCGCCACCACGCCCCGCTTATTTATTTAATTTTTTCAGTACTGAGGATGGAACCCAGGGGCATTCTACCTCCGAGCTACACCCCCAGCCCTATTTTGTATTCTTTATTTTCAAATAGGGTCTCACTGCGTTGCAAAGGGCCTCATCAAGTAGCTGTCCGCTAACCGCGATCCTCCTGTCTCAGCCTCCCGAATGCTGGGATTACAAGCGAGCGCCACCACACAAGGCTCCTCTCTTATTCCTGATCCAAAGACTTTTCCCAGGAGAAATGGCAGTGGCCTTACAAAGGCAAATCTACTTTGGTAGAGAGTGGGGATTTTGCAGTATGGAGGTAACAGCCACGAGGAGGCCGTTAAGGAAGAGTGTGGTAAGAACACAGACTTTTCTAGAACAGGACTTTTTGTGAGACGACGCAAGATGGCCTTCCTATTTGTGTGTGTGTGTGTGTGTGTGTGTGTGTGTGTGTGTGTGTGTGTGTTACTAGGGATTGAACCCAGGGGCATTCTACGTCTGAGCCACACCTCCGGTTCTATTTTATTTTTTATTTTGAAACACGGTCTCACTAAGTTGTGGAGGGCCTTGTTAAGTTGCCGAGGCTGGACTTGAACCTGCGATCCTCCCGTCTCTGCCTCCCGGGTACTGGGATTACAGGCGCGCACCGCTGACCCTAGTTAGTCTTGAACTGCTTCAGGTACTCCAGAATGTCTGACTTGACCGTGCTGACGGAGGCCTGGTGCGCCCAGCGCATGACGGGGACTCCGTCAGGCCCCACCAGAAACTTCTCAAAGTTCCAGCGGATGTCGTGGACTTTGACGGGTTCCCAGGAGATGTGTTTGGATAAGCCCAAGATCTCCGAAGGGTGCGGACAGGAATGCTGGAGCAGAAAGGAGAAGAGAAGCATCACTTCCACTCCCAGATGGCCCCGGGGGCTTTCACCCACAGGGAACCCACTCCTTCCTACATCTGGACAGTTCGATTTTATGCGGGTCCTAGTAAACCCCATAACTTTCCCCCAAACGCCACAATGTCAACTACCAAGCACAGATCTGCTCTCTCTTCTATCACAGAGTCATGCTAGCAGGATAAAATCTCTCTCTTTCTTTCTCCCTCCTCCTCCTCCTCCTCCTCCTCCTCCTCCTCCTCCTCCTCCTCCTCCTCCTCCTCTTCTTCTCCTTCTTTCTTCTTCTTCTTCTCTCTCTCTCTGTCTCTGTCTGTCTGTCTGTCTGTCTGTCTGTCTGTCTGTCTGTCTGTCTCTCTCTCTCTCTCTCTCTCTCTCTCATACTTGGGATTGAACCCAGATGTGTTCTATCTCTGAGAAGATACAGTCCAACCCTATATTCTTTTCTTTTCTTTCTTTCTTTCTTTCTTTCTTTCTTTCTTTCTTTCTTTTTTTTTTTTTTTTTTTTTTGTAGTACTGGGGATGGAACCGAGGGACATTCGACCTCTGAGCTCCACCCCCAGCCCTATTTTGTATTCTTTATTTTGAAACAGGGTCTCGCTGAGTTGCAAAGGGCCTCCTCACTAAGTAGCTGAGGCTGGCCACGGACCGCAATTCTCCTGTTTCAGCTGCCCAAATGCTGGGATTACAAGCGTGTGCCACCACGCCCAGCTTATTCTTTATTTTGAAACAGGATCTCACTAAGTTTTGGAAGGCCTCACTAAGTAGCTGATGCTGGCTATGAACCTGTGATCCTCCTGTCTCAGCCTCCCAAGTACTGGGATCACAAACATGTGCTACCACACCTGACCTGATATGTTATCTCTTAACATAATTCAGTTTCCTTTACTGCAAAGTAAATGGCTTGGGTTAAAATATGGCTTCCCAGGTCTTAGGGTTCAATGCACCGATAACATTTCAATAAATACTTTTTGGGAGTAACTTCGAGTTATTAGCATTTTATAAAAAAAATGTAAACACCACATTTCATCATATTCAATTGGTGACTGAACCCAGGGGCATTCTACCTCTGAATTATACTCCCAATCTTTCTATTTTGAAACAGGATCTCCCTAAATTGCTGAACCTGCATTCCTCCTGTTTCAGCCTCCTGTGTGCAGTACCACGCCTGGCTCATCACTTCTTAAAAACACCATTCTATCTGGGTGTGGTGGTGCACACCTGTAATCCCAGTACTTGTGAGGCTGAGACAGGAGGATCGCAGGTTTGAGGCCAGCCTTAGCAAGTTTGCAAGGCCCCAAGACCCTCAACAACTTAGTGAAACTTAGATCCTGTCTTAAAATAAAGAGTAAAATAGGGTTGGGGGTGTGGCTCAGAGATACAGTGCCCTGAGTTCAATCCCCAGTAACAAAACGAAAAAGAAAAAAGAAAGAGAAAAGAAAAGAAAAAAGACCATCATAAGAATAAATGACCTGTGACTCATAATCTTGAAATAAAGGACAGCCCTGAAAATCTATAAGGACCAGTTGAGTTTATGAGACCCTCCTTAACCTATTTCCTCCCATTCACTTGGGCTGTCTATACATCTTAACATGGGACAGTCCAGCACCTAGGAACATTCACTCTGGTGTTCCTTAGGGTCCTTTCAGCTCTGCCATTTTCTATGTCTAAAACCAGTGTTTCAGCTGGGCATGGTGGCGCACGCTTGTCACCCCAGCATTTGGGAGGCTGAGACAGGAGGATCGCGGTTCGAGGACAGCCTCAGCTACTACTTAGGCTCTTTGCAACTCAGTGAGACCCTGTTCCAAAACAAAAAAATAAAAATAAAAAAAGACTAAATAATAGGGCTGGGGGTGCAGCTTGGAGGTAGAATGCCCCTGGGTTCAATCTCTAGTACTATAAATAAATAATTAAATAAATAATAAATAAATAAGGCCTGGGTTACAGCTCAGTGGCAAAGTGCTTTGCAGGTACAGCGCTCTGTACCAGTTCAAAAAAGCTAAGAAAAAAAAAAAAACCCATAACAAAACAAAACAAAAAACCCCAAAACCGGCTGTGGTGGTGCACGCTTGTAATCCCCGCACTTGGGAGGCTGAGACAGGAGGATCGCACAGGTTCAAAGTCAGCCTCAGCTACTTAGTGAGGCTCTCAGCAACTCAGTGAGACCGTTTCCAAATAAAATAGAAAATAGGTCGGAGAGTGTAACCAGGGGAAGAAAGTTTCTACGTTCCATCCCCAGTACCACAAATAAATAAATAAATGAATAAATAAATAAATAAATATGCATTTTGATGAATGAATGAATGTCCACGAGCAAGAGAGTGGCTCCAGTCAAACAGCCACCCCACACTACTCTCTCCACCCACAAAGCCAGCGCCCCAGAGATGCTTAGAAGTCAAGCCCGCACCCCTGTGCTGACCTGGAGATTTCTACCTCCAGCCATGGTCCGTGGGTCTGGTCCTCCGTACCAATTCTGGGCTAAGAACGCAAGGCTAGAGGCTGGGTGGAGGTTGGCAACGACTCACCTTCAGGAAGGTGAAGATTTTCTGTTCCCCATCACCATTCACATCTCCTTTCTCAAACAGCAGGAAATTAGGGACGAAGCCTCTCCCTGGACGGACATACCTGCAAAGAGCCAGGCGTTTCTGGGAAGCTCCGGGGCCTGAGAAAGTTAGGCTGGGGCGGCAGGATTTGAAGTCACAGGAAAGGGCGGGATCGTGCAGAGATATCATAGATCTCTCTATGATATCATAGACGGGAGAGGTAGGCCTTTTTTTTTTTTTTTTTTCAGGTCTGGGGATGGAACCCAGGGGCATTCGATCTCCGAGCTACACCCCCTGCCCAATTTTTTATTCTTTATTTTGAAACAGGGTCTCACTGAGTTGCCAAGGGCCTCACTAAGTAGCTGAGGCTGTCCGCGAACCGCGATCCTCCCGTCTCAGCCTCCCGAATGCCGGGATTACAAGCGTGCGCCACCGCGCCCGGCTAGGGCCATTTTTGCACTTTGGGCTTCGGGAGTCACCTTATTTTTTCTCGATTTCACAATCTGTCCTTTGCCCTTTTCTTGTTTCCGTGCCTGGCATCTCTGCCTGTGCTTCCGTAATCTACTCAGGTCGTAGCCAGTGGTAGAGAGAGAATCTCTGCACACTTGCAGACTCCTCGGAGCGACCAGAGTTAAAACCAGCTTGTAGCTGGGCTTGGTGGTGCAGGCCTATCAACCCAGGATTTAAGAGGCAGAGACAAGAGGATCACCGGTTCGAGGCCAGCCTCAGCCACTTAGTGAGGCTCTCAGCAATTTAGTGAGGCCCTGTTTCAAAACTAAAAAATATAAGCTGGGCATGGTGGCACACGCTTTTAGCATTTGGGAGGCTGAAGCAGGAGGATCCGGGTTCGAGGACAGCCTCAGCTACTTAGTGAGGCCCTTTGCAACTCAGTGAGACCCTGTTTCAAAATAAAGAATACAAAATAGGGCTGGGGATGACAAGCCCTGGGTTCCTCAGTACTGCAATAAATAAATAATAAATATAAAACTAAAAAACTAAAAAATAAAACTAAAACAGGGCTGGAGGTATAGCTCAGAGGTAGAAAGTCCCTGGGTTCGATCCCCAATACCACAATAAAAATTTTTAAAAACCAACTTGCAGATGCCCGTGAGTCTGTTACTTCACCCCCAACCCTTCGGAGATTCCTGGGATGGATGACCCTCCAGAGAGAGGAAAGGCAGAGTAGGTCTCCTCCTGGGTTTCGGCCAGGCACTTACTTGAGTCCAGGGAGAATCTCCGAGTTCTGTCCCGGTTCCTGCTTTCCAAACTGGTTGCAAGGAAAGCCCAGCACCACCAAACCGAAGGGCTTCAGCTCCTCCTGGAGCGCGTTCAGTTCTGTGGTTAGAAAAGGTGCAACATAAGCCAGGCATGATGGTGCACGCCTGGAATCCCAGTACTAGGGAGGCTGAGACAGGAGGACCGCAGGCTCAAGGACAGCCTCAGCAATCTAGTGAGACCCTGTTTCAAAATCAAAAACTAAAGAGGGCTGGGGGTGTAGGGAGAGAGAGGGATGACATGTTAGCCTAGAGACCTTAGGTGCAGAGAAGGATCATCCCTGGGCTCCTCATCTTACAGAGAAGGAAACAGAGCCGGGGAGAAACGTCTCTAGACCAGAGCGCCTGTGGGTGGCCCAGCTGAAGCTAGACACTGGGTCTTCACAGGGGCACCCTAAAGCTCGTGATTACGGTGCAGTATTTTCTAAACTTGCAGTAGATCCCAATCAGCAGAAGGCCCTACAGTCAAAATCCGGATTCTTGCAAATTTCTGATTCCACTTCTCTGAGATGGGGCCCGGCTATTCTTGTTATTCAGACAAAGTCAGGTTGGGACATCACTGCTCATAAGTTTGTGTTCCCTGGTGAATTAATAAAATGAACTAATCAATCAACTCTCTCTCTGTCTGTCTGTCTCTCTCTCTCTCTGTCTCTGTCTCTCTCTCTTTTTCTGGGAGTTGAACCCAGAGATATTCTACCTTTGAGTTACATCTCCAGTACTTTTAATTTTGTGTTTGGAAACAGGGTCTCCCCAAGTTGCCGAGAGTCTCACTATGCGGCTGAGGCTGTCCTTAAACCTGGGATCCTCCTGTCTCAGCCTCCCAAGTACTGGGAATACAGGCATGTGCCACCATGCCCAGCTATTAGTGGGTTTTTCACCAGTGGTCCTAAAATATGAGAAAGACAAAGTTCTTCCTTGAATAATGAACAAAGGAGGAGAAAACTATCCCCAGAGGCAGAGGTGAGGCTGGAGAGGAGGGATTTGCCTCTGTTACGCCCAGCTCCTCTACCAGCACTTAGCCTAGTCAAAAGCAGCCTCAGGTGTAGAACTCCTTTCTCCTTTTTCCCCTTTATCACTGTAAGTAAGTTACCCTGGAAAAGTCTCAGAAAAACATGGATCTCCTCTCCCATACTCGCCAAGGAGACTTCTAGAATCTTCTGAGAAACTACTAGTTCTTAGGTATATTTTGATTTTCTAGTAGAAACCTCAGATAAAATAGACATTGGGCCTAGAGAAGTGGCTAGCAAATATTTTTTTCTATAAAAAGTCAAATGGAAAATACTTCACAGGCTTGCAGTTCACACTGGTCTCCATCACAGAAACTCAAACAATGGCTGAACTCTGTCTTGGGGTACGGAAGCAGCCATAGATAGCATAGAAATGGATGGGCACAAATCGTTGTGTTCCAATAAAACTTTATTTATAAAAACAGGCTGGTCAGATTTGGCTTCTAGACCAGAGTTTATTAACTTTTGACATTGAAGAATGAAGACACTTATATGAGTATTTATTTTGATACTTTTATTTGTGTATTGGGGATTGAACCTGGGGCATTCTACCTCTGAGCTACAACCCCAGTCCTTTTTGTTTTGTTTTGTTTTATTTACTTTGAAACGGAGTCTGGCTAGATTGTGAAGGGTCTCACTAAGTTATTGAGGCTAGCCTCAAACCTGTGATCCTCCTGTCTTGGCCTCCCAAGAACTGGGAATACAGGCATTGCACCAGTGTGCCCGGAGATTTTGCCACACAATTAGAATTCAAATACAATTCCACGTGTGATTTAAAACATAATCTACTGAGAAAAATTTAGTCCCAAAGACATAGAGTTATGATTTCCTCACCAGCATATTGAAATGTCAGACCACAGTAAGTGGCCACGTTGACAAAGAGGATGTGCTTGCCGGCCAGCTGCTTAAACTGAATACGTTCCTTCTCATCAAGAGTGAAGGCCTCGTAGTCGTAGACGGTGCCTTCTGTATCTCTGTGGCAAGCCATCTGGAAAAAAAAATTTTTTTAAATCATAACATTAAGCCGGGCGTGGTGGCGCACGCTTGTAATCCCCGCGCTTGGGAGGCAGAGGCAGGAGGATCGAGGCCAGCCGCGCTGGCTTAAGAGACCCTGTTTCAAAAATATAGAAAATAGGTCTGGGAGTGTAGCCCAGAGGTAGAAGGGCCTCCAGGAACCCCAGTACCACCAAAAACAAAAACAACAACAAAAAAATCATAACATTACTAACAAGATTCTGAACATCTGTATGAGTTGCAGAGGGCCTCACTAAGTAGCTGAGGCTGCCCACAAACTGCGATCCTCCTGTCTCAGCCTCCCGAATGCTGAGATTACAAGCGGGCGCCACCTCGCCCAGTTTTGTTGACTTCCTAAGAACATTCTTTAGTGAACTCATTTTATTTTGTGGTACTGGATTTGAACTCAGAGGCAGTCTGAGCTACATCCCCCGCCCTATTATTTTATTCCTCTTTTATTTTTTTTCTTTTTTTGTGGTACTGGGGTTCCTGGAAGCCCTTCTACCTCCGGGCTACACTCCCAGACCTATTTTATACTTTTTATTTGGAAACAGGGTCTCCTAAGCCAGCGCGGCTGGCTTCGAACCTGCACGATCCTCCTGTCTCCGCCTCCCAGGCACGGGGATGACAAGCGTGCGCCACCACGCCCGGCTTTATTCCTCATTTTGAAACAGGTCTCACAGGTTGCAGAAGGCCTCATTAAGTAGCTGAGGCTGGCTTTTAACCTGTGATCCTCGAGTCTCAGCCTCCCAAGTACTGGAATTACAAATGTGTGCCACCAAGCCCAGCTTTAATAAACTCATTGTAAAACTCAAAAAAAAAAAAAAAAGAAAGAAAAAAAAGGAATTTGCCTTTTGTGTTTGCTGTTAAGTATCATGTTGCAGGGTCCTGGAGAGACTCTGAACTTGAAGACTTTTTTTTTTTTTTTTTTTTTTTGTGGGTTTGGGGATGGAACCCAGGGGCATTCGACCTCTGAGCTCCACCCCCAGCCCTGTTTTTTTTTTTATTCTTTATTTTGAAACAGGGTCTCACTGAGTTGCAGAGGGCCTCACTAAGTAGCTGAGGCTGTCCTCGAACCGCGATCCTCTGGTCTCAGCCTTCCGGATGCTGGGATGACAAGCGTGCGCCACCACGCCCGGCTTTGAAGACGCTTTTAGTCCAGCTTACTACTGCTATTGTTTGCTGTTCCAAATTTATTTAAGTCTTTATAATGTGTCTGAACCCCTCCAGACACAGATTTGATTATTCTAAGCCTAGAGTCTTCACACCCAATTAGGCATCTTTGGGTAACATAAAAACACTATTAAAACAGAAAATTGCAAGTCACCCAGCACATTTTCTGGTCAGTTTCAAGATCTTACCAGAGCTGTGGGGGGGAGGGGCAGTGTCTGTCTGTCTGTCTGTCTGTGGTGTGTATTATTAGGGATTGACTTCATGGGTGTTCTACCTCTGAGCTATATTCCCAGCCCTATTTTTTTTTTTTCTTTTTTGTTTTTTGCATGCAGTACTGGGGATTGAACCCAGGAGCATTCTACCTCCAAGCTATGCCCCAACCATATATATTATTTTTAATTTTGAAACAGGGTCTCACTAAGTTGTGAAGGGCCTTCCTAAGTAGCTGAGGCTGGCCTTGAACCTGCGATCCTCCTGTCTCAGCCTTTCAAGCACTGGGATTACAAGCATGGGCCACTACGCTCAGCTCTCCTATTTTACTTTTCATTTTGAATCAGGGACTTGCTAAGATGCTGAGGCTGGCCTCAAACCTGCGATCCTCCTGTCTCAGCCTCCCAAGTACTGGGATTACAGGCATTCGCCACCATGCCTGGCCGGAGCTGCCTTTTGTAGAAGACGTGGTAAGAAGGATGATTCTTGCTTACCCACCCATAAGCTAGCTTCAGTCACCCATAACTTAGTAGTGAGTGAATTTATATCCAAGGTCAAATGTGATGGCCCGCCATGTGGATGAAGGTGTGCTTGCCCCTGACTTCATGGTTCCTTTTTGCAGGCTGAGTGGTAGGTCAATATGAAGCTTGGGCTCAGTCCCCATTATTGCAAAAGAGAGGGGGGGGGGAGGGGAAAGGGAGAGTGAAAGAGATAAACAGAGAGAAAGTATTCCTTTTTTCTTCCAAGTGGTTTCATTCCTTACTATCCTTCCTTGGGCTGCCCCTTCTACTCCCATATATACATTTTATCAATAAAAACTGACTCATAAATGGGGAATGGAACCGACACCTGATTCCAAGTCCAACTGTCTTAGGTCTTTATTTTTTCCGTGAATTGCTCCTCTGATGACTTTATGACTTAATCTCTAACACGTCCACAGTGGCGTCCTCCTCCATTCATGTTTCAGTGGGTTAGATAAGATTCAGTAAGAGCCGGGCGTGGCGGCGCGCGCTCGTCATCCCAGCATTCGGGAGGCTGAGACCGGAGGATCGCGGTTCGCGGACAGCCTCAGCTACTTAGAGGGGCCCTTTGCAACTCAGTGGGACCCTGTCTCAAAATAAAGAATAAAAGAGAAATAGGGCAGAGGGTGTAGCTCATCCCCAGTACCACAAAAAAAAGATTCAGTAAGAAACTCCAGCAAGAAACTTTTCCTTGGTTTATGTCGAGATGGCTGGCCTCAGTCTCCCCTCTGCACCCCAGTCCCCACCTCCTCTGACACCCATGGCGGTCCCACCCCAGATCCATCTCCAATTAGATACTGATGGGCCAGAGTGTTCAACTTGATGGAGGGGCAGAGGAAGGACCACAGTAGGGAGACCCTCCTTTCCCTGCTCATGTTCAACTCAAGGAACACCCACTTGTGGGGATGAAGAAGATTTAAGGAGAAGGGGAGGTTTAGAGGGACACAGAAGGGAGAACCTTTTTTTTTTTTTTTTTTTTCTTTTTTTGGTGGTACTGGGGTTCCTGGAAGCCCTTCTACCTCCGGGCTACACTCCCAGACCTATTTTATATTTTTATTTGGAAACAGGGTCTCTTGAGCCAGCGAGGCTGGCTTCGAACCTGCGCCATCCTCCTGTCTCCGCCTCCCAAGCGCGGGGATGACAAGCGTGCCCACCACGCCCGGCCGAGGCTGGACTCTTTCGAGAAGGACCTGGAGGGCGGGCTCTAGAAGCAGAGAAGGGCCTCCGATTCCAGCCTCCCGTGGCCTCCCCGAGCTCACTCACCTTCATCCTCGTTGTCTCGGGCGTTGTCTGCACGATGCTGACCAGGAGAAGGAGGAGAAGAGAGGAGGCTGAGGAGGCTGCTAACGGTGCGGCCATGACCCGTGTTGCAGATCGCTGGTCTGAGGACTTGAGGTCCTTCTGCACTTCCTCAGTCTTTTGATACCTTGGCAGAAACTAGCCGAGCCTGCACAGGCCAATCACAAAGTGGCGAGGCTTGCGGCTGCCTGAGCGCTGGAGAGGGAGCCGCATCACAGCCCACACGCGCTCCCATGGCGCGCGGGGCTCCCTAGGGCGAGAAGGACCTGGGACTCGCATGAATTCTGGCTGCCTTACGAGAAGGTGATTCCTTGGAAGTCCATGGAGACTGCTGTTTATTTTTCCTCAGTGGATTGATGTCTAGATGCAGATGTGGCCGCCCAGACCTCCCTGCAAAAGCGTTGACATTCTAAATATTATTTCTAGGGCTGGAGGAGTGTGTTTAGCTCAGCGGTAAAGCATGTGTTTAAATATGCATAAGATTCTGGGTTCAATGCCCAACACCAAAATCACACACACACACACACACACACACACACACACACACACACACACTATACCTAATAATATTATTTAAGCTTAAAAAATCACGGGATGACCTCCGAGGATATGTCTAAGAGTGTTGGGAGGAAACTGGGAGTGGGAGGAGAGTGGATGTCTACAGTAGATATGAAGGATAGCACACTAGTAAATGTTTTCAAGGGCTTATAAATCGGTAAGAAAAAACTGTCAGACCAACAACAACAGAAAAGGAAGCCAGACAGGAAATCAGGCGGCGTCAGTAGTAGGATGTTGTCTCAGTGTTCTCTCTCGCCAATAATCAAAGAAGCATGACTAAGAAGAGATACGCTCTGCTATTTATCAGATTGGCAAAAGTTAAAAGGAATGGCGGTACCCAGCCTGGGTGCAGTGTGGTACCAGAGAATCATACACATGAGGTAGGGGAACGGGGACATGTCAATGTTGCAACTTTCTCAGGGTAATGGACCATTCTGAATGCAGTGCCCTTTTTTTTTTTTTTTAAGTCAATAACTTGTTTTGAACTTTTTAAATTTTGGTCAGGTGTGGTGGTGCATGCCTATAATCCCAGTACTTTGAAAGCTGGGAGAGGAGGATTACATATTCGAGGCCAGCCTCAGCAATTTAGTGAGACCCTGTTTCCAAACTAAAAAAATAAAATAAGCCGGGTGTGGTGGTGCACGCTTGTCATCCCCGCGCTTGGGAGGCGGAGACAGGAGGATCTCGCTGGTTTGAAGCCAGCCGCATTGACTTAAGAGACCCTGTTTCCAAATAAAAGTATAAAATAGGTCTGGGAGTGTAGTCCGGAGGTAGAAGGGTTTCCAAGAACCCCAGTACCACCAAAATAAAATAAAATAAAATAAAATAAAATAAAATAAAATAAAATAAAATTAGTCTGGGGGGTGTAGCTCAGAGGTAGAATATCCCTGGGTTGAATTCCCAGCACTACCACCACAAAACAAACAAAACAAACAAACAAAAAAGACAAGAGAGAGTCCCTTCTAGGGAAAATGATCTTGGATTTTAGAGTCTTCTTAATTCAGACATTAGCACTTGAGGTCTAAACACCAGGGCCACGTGGTGGACAAGGCAGAATGGACCTGGGTTCAGTCCCAGGTACCAGTCCAAAAGCTTGCTATGACTGTTGCCTATGATGACCAACACGAGGAAATGATGCCTTTGGTGCGCACTGGCTGTTCCTGATGCCATAAAACTGTAAGAAAGGGAGGAATTCAGCAACTGGCTGGGCTCTCAGGAGGTCACTAACCACGACAAAAAGGCTAGCACACATTTGAATTAGTGAAGTCTCAAGGTTGTCCCTCCCTCCTTCCTTCCTTCCTTCCTTTCTTTTTCTTTCTTTCTTTCTCTCTTTCTGTACTGGGGATTGAACCCAGGGACATTTTACCTCCAGGTTATACCCCCATTCCTTCTGTTATCTCGACTTCTGGCATTTGAATCAATTTGCTGAATCAAATAACTGAGACAAGTCTTTGGGAGGAATGGGGGGGAGGAATGGGGGGGAAAGTTTATTCATTTGCTAGGAAATCGGAGAAACCAGTGAACTTAAGCGTTCAGGAACAAGCCTCAATTCTCCCCAAACAAGGGAAATCAGTGTCTTTTAAAAGACCTTGGCGGGGCGTGGGGGCGCACGCCGAGCTCCCGTCCACCATAATGATGGGCTCTCTGCTCCTTCCCCTACAGCCCCCTCCCCACCCGCCCTTCCGAGTTCGCAGGGAAAACCGCCCCCTCTTCCTTAGAGCCCAGTCAGGGCATTCAAGAGCTGCTTTGCAGAACAGAAGCTTTTTGTTCTCAGATTTGAGATCTCCTCTCGAGGGCTGGTCTAGGGGAGGAGCCCCGAAAATAACAGCCCACCCAGCCAAAGAGCTGGAGCCCTTCAGCGCAGCCAGGCGGGGCCCTCGGCGCCCTCTTCCCGCCCACAGCGCTGCCTCTCCCGCCCTCTGCCCGGGTGGCTCAGCTCAAAGAATGTCACGTCTCAAAAACAATATACTTAAAAAAAAATCACACACACACACACACACACACACACACACACACACACTTACTTTTATGGGTGCATTGTCTTCCATCGTATTGTAGTTCAGCGTGATAGAAACATACAGGATACAGCACTTGGGGAACTCCCCCAGCTCCCTTCCCGCTCCCCCCAAACAATATATTTTGTGTGTGTGTGTGTGTGTGTGTGTGTGTGTGTGTGTGTGTGTGTGTGTGATACTGGGATTGAACCCATGGGCATTCTACTGCCAGTCTATACCCCCAGACCTACCTACCTATCTATTTATTTTTGCGGTTTTGGGGATGGAACCCAGGGGCATTCTCTCTCCAGTCTATACCCTCAGCCCTCTTTTTTATTCTTTATTTTGAAACAGGGTCTCACTGAGTTGCAGAGGGCCCCGCTAAGTAGCTGAGGCTGGCCGCAAACCTGCGACCTCTTGTCTCAGCCTCCCAAGTCCCAGGATCACAGGCTTAGGCCAGCTCCCCCAGCTACAAAGTCTTTACTCTTTTCAAGCACCAATCACCAACTCCTGGGGTGGAAGCGAAATCCTCTTTGTAAACTGTGAGAGTGAGTGGCTTAAACTTCTTGCTTTCCCGCATATCTTGTTGCAGGTTTCCCTGGAAACAGAAGCTTTTGGGAGCTTCGGCTCCACGGGAGGCCTGCCTGGCACCTTCCGGCCAGTCTCCCCACAGTTACCCCCTCCTCTGCACACTCCCGCCGCAGCCACAGATCAGACCTTCGGCATTTTCTTTCTGGAAGGCTGAAATCATGTCCAACTTGTCTTCTTTCTTGTAGGCTCTTTCCCTGCCGTCCTTTTCCCTCCACCCTGGCCCCCATGGGAAACTTGAAGCCGCTTTCTGGAATCCTCTGCAGTAAGTTGGGCACGGCGATGCACGCCTGTTATCCAGTGACTCTGGAGGCTGAGACGAGAGGATCGCCAAGCCCCAGGTCGGCTTGGGCAACTTAGAGAGACCCTGTCTCAAACTAAAAAATAAAAAGGGCTGGGTATGTAGTGGTAGGGTGCTCCCTGGGGTCAACTCCCAGTCATATACACACAAAGACACAGACACACGCACATCCAGAGAGTCAGTGATGTACAAGTTCCCCTTGTGCATTTCTCAGCATGAATTATCTCAGGGGCGTTCGACCTCCGAGCTACACCCCCCGCCCTGTTTTTTATTCTTTATCTTGAAACAGGGTCTCACTGAGTTGCAGAGGGCCTCGCTAAGTAGCTGAGGCTGTCCGCGAACCACGGTCCTCCTGTCTCAGCCTCCTGAATGCTGGGATCACAGGCGTGCGCCGCCGCGCCCTGCTGGAGTCTTGGTCTTGAGAGTCAACTGTACTGAGAACTCTGAGACCCCGTCCGCTGGTCAGATAACGCACACGCGCAGTTACTGCTGCTTGGCGACGAGACTGTGTTCTGAGGAATGCATGGCTGGGCGGTTTTATCACGTGTGAGGATCGGAGAGTGTACTCAGGCGAACTAAGAGATGACGACACCGTTAGGTGACATAACGTATAATGAGTGGAACCACTGGCTTATGTGTAGCCCGTCATCAACCAAAATGACTTTACGTGGCTCATGCCTATGTGTGTCTGCACGCACGCACACACATGCTGGGGATTCCCAAAATCAATCTCTCTCTCTCTCTCTCTCTGTCTTTAGTACTGAGGATTGAACTCAGGGGTGTTCTATCTCTGAGCTGCATCCTCCAGCCCCATTTTTTATAATAAGTTCCTGAGGCTGGCCTCGAACCTGCGATCCTCCTGTCTCAGCCTTCCAAGTACTGGGATTGCAGGTGTGTGCCACCACCTCGGCCCCGTTTGGATTTCATCTTCAACCTCATGTATTCATAACTTCCTGACCTCTTTCCCCAGACACGCTAAAGCTCAGAGCTTACCTGAGCCCTCCCTGAAGTGGCGGCCCTGGTGCACAGACTTTGAGAAGGATCCGTCACTCCTATGAACAGCCCTCCCCCACACGCTCCCAGAAGAAGTCTGCTTTGTGGGATTGGGTGGGAGGGTGGGGGAGGAACAGCGTGTGCTCTCCTGGCCCGGTTCTTGTCTATTGCTCCTGTCTGAATGGGCCGGAAGAGGGAGGGCTGGGAACATGTTGGTCAGAGGATACAAATTTCAGGTCAACAGGAGGAATAAATTCTGGAGATGTACGATATGGTGACCATAATGAGCGATACTATATTCTTGTGTGTGTGTGTGTGTGTGTGTGTGTGTGTGTGTGAGAGAGAGAGAGAGAGAGAGAGAGAGAGAGAGAGAGAGAGACTGAGTATTGAGCCCAGGGACATTCTACCGCTAAGCTACACCCCCATCCCTATTTTATATTTTTATTTGGAAACAGAGACTCACAAAGTTGCTGAGGCTGCCCGTGAAGCTTCGATCTTCCTGTCTCAGCCTCCCCAAAACCTGGGGTTACAAGCGTGCGCTACTATACCCAGCGTACTGCATTTTTGAGAAGTATTGAAGGGGTGGCTCTAAAGTGCTCACACAAAAACCAATAACTATGTGAGGTAATACAGATCGTCATTCGCTAGACGTAGTCAGTCCACAATGCATACATACAGCAAAACGATAAGTTGTACATGACAAATACATATTTATCAATTAAAAAAATAAATTAAGCTGGGCATGGTGGCCCATGCTTGTAATCCCAGCATTTGGGAGGCTGAGACAGGAGGATCACAGTTTGCAGACAGCCTCAGCTACTTAGTGAGGCCCTCCACAACTTAATGAAACGCTCTTTCAAAATAAAGAATTAAAAAAATAGGGCTGAGGGTGTAGCTCAGTGATAGAATGCCCCTGGGTTCCATCCCCAGTGTCATAAATATATAGATAAATTAAACAAGCCAGGCATAATGGTGCACACCTGTAACCCCGGTACTTGGAAGGCTGAGACAGGAGGATTGCAGGTTCACAGCCAGCCACATCTACTTAGTGAGGACCTCCGCAACTTAGTGAGACTCTGTTTCAAAATAAAAAAATAAAAAACTAGGGTTGGGCCGGGCGTGGTGGCGCACGCTTGTAATCCCAGCATTCAGGAGGTTGAGACTGGAGGATCACGGTTCGTGGACAGCCTCAGCTACTTAGTGAGGCCCTCTGCAACTCAGTGAGACCCTGTTTCAAAATAAAGAATAAAAAATGGGGTTGGGGGTGTAGCTTGGAGGTAGAATGCCCCTGGGTTCCATCCCCAGTGCCACAACATATATATATTTACATATATACATATACATTTTATATAACATATATATATATGATATATATGTAAATAAAGAAAAGAAGCCAGGCATAGTGGTGCACACCTGTAACCCCAGTACTTGGGAGGCAGAGACAGGTAGATTACAGGCTCGAAGCCAACCTCAGCAACACAGTAAAACTCTCAGCAACCTCGTGAGACCTTGTTTCTGAAACAAAAAAGGGGTGTGTGTGTGCTGGGGTTGGGGCACAGAGGTAGAATGCCCCTGGATTCAATTCCCAGTAGCACAAAATAAATACATAGATAGGAAGGAAGAAAGGCAGGAAGGAAGGAAGGAAGGAAGGCAGGAAGGCAGGAAGGCAGGATAAACTGAAGGAGAGGCTCATGACCTCGGGCACCTCTCCAGTCTCCAGCCTCAGCTGTCACACCTCTCCTGTCTCCTGTAGTACAATCTCCCTCCGCCCCCCTTTTATTCACATACACGTGGCTGCACCTCGGGAGTGGCCAGGTAATCTGGGATAATCCCCTCATCTCGAAATCCTCCTCTGAGTTACGTCAAGAAATCTTTGCCATATCAGATAACAGTCACAGGTTTCGGGGATTAAAACCTGATATCTGTGGGGACCACGATTTACCCTACTACAAGGAGGAAAAGATTTGGATTTCGGATGAGAACGAACTTGAGCGTGAGCCCGGATTAGATTATTAGGTTTGTAACTCCAGGAAGCTATTGGTCCTTTACTCTGTATCCATGTCATCATTTGTGAAGTGGAGAACATCCTGCCCTGTGATCACTGTGTGATGGTTAAGTGGGGACATCTATCTAAACGTGTCTTCATACATGTTAGCCCTCCCTTTCTTGCCTATTCTACTGTGTTCTTTCCCTCTATCTCTCTCTTTTATCTTCCTGGTCCCTTTATCACCCCCCAACTTCTTCTGTATCGTTTTTCTGTCATAGCACCTGGACCAGATTCCTCCAGGATTACTTGCTGACTCTTTCTCCTGCAGATCGGGATCCAGGTAGCAGACAGACAGGGGGGCCCTGAGAAGGGCTGAGAGCTGCAGGGACCCGCTAGATTAGAGCCTGGTGCTGAACCCTTGCTGGTAACAATGAATGGGGGAGTTACGTTTTTCCTGGTTCAATTAGTTGCCCCTAACTGGATTTGATAGCTACAAAAAAAAAAAAAAAAATCATTGCTCTTTATTTTTTTTTCTTTGAATGTCGAGAACTGAACCCAGAGACATTCTGTCTCCAAACTATATCTACAGCCCTTTAAAATTTTTGCTTGTGGCCAGGCGTGGTGGCACACGCTTGTAATCCCTGCGCTTGGGAGGCTGAGACAGGAGGATTGCACAGGTTCAAAGCCAGACTCAGCTGGCTTAAG